>NC_133455.1:14875000-15182500 GCF_048565385.1 Saimiri boliviensis
GAACTGAGGTGGGTGGATCATTTGAGGTCAGGAGTTTGAGACCAGCCTGGCCAACATAGTGAAACCCCATCTCTACTAAAAATACAAAAATTAGCTAGGTGTGGTGGCTCGCACCTGTAGTCCCAATTACTAGGGAGGCTGAGGCAGGAAAATTGCTTGAACCCGGGAGGCGGAGGCTGCAGCGAGGAAACAGACATGAGGAAACTGGGCTTCTGTACTTTGTTCTTATATGACAATCAGGCCAAGTTTCATCATTTGCATACATTAACTACTAACCTAATCCCAACAAAAGGTGATTTTGCCCTCCAACAACCCTGCGAGGTAAATAAGGCAGGCTGACAACCCCAGCAACCCTGATTTGTTTTTCAAATGAAGAAACCGGAGTTTGTGTCAAAGTGGGCCCAGTGGTCATGAGCTGGACCTTGAGGCCAGAGCTAAGTTCAGAACAACAGTCACCCACTTCCTGGCTGGCCTTGGGCAAGCTCACATCACCTTCCAGCTGAAGGGAAATACGGCATCACCCTATATTTAAGATGACTATGCCTTTTCATATATATGGGTTTTTTTTTCTCTTTAGTATCATGTTAGTATTGATACGTTTTTCTTTTTCTTTTTGAGATGGAGTCACTCTGTCCCCCAGGCTAGAGTGCGATGGCTCAATCTCGGCTCACTGCAATCTCCATCTCCCAGGTTTAAGCAATGCTGCTGCCTCAGCTTCCTGAGTAGCTGGAATTACAGGTGCCCACCACCATGCCAGGCTAATTTTTGTATTTTTAGTAGAGACGGGGTTTCACCTGTTGGCCAGGCTGGTCTTGAACTTCTGGCCTCAAGTGATCCATCCGCCTCAGCCTCCCAAAGTGCTGGGATTACATGCATGATCCACCACACCCGGCCAGTATTGACAGATTTTTCCTTTTATGTGAATTTCTTTTGCATTTACTTTACCTTCTTTGGTTGGCTTGTTCACCTTATTCCTTTTTTTTTTTTTTTTTTGAGACGGAGTTTCGCTCTTGTTACCCAGGCTGGAGTACAATGGCGCGATCTCGGCTCACTGCAACCTCCGCCTCCTGGGTTCAGGCAATTCTCCTGCCTCAGCCTCCTGAATAGCTGGGATTACAGGCACGCGCCACCATGCCCAGCTAATTTTTTGCATTTTTAGTAGAGACGGGGTTTCACCATGTTGACCAGGCTGGTCTCGATCTCTTGACCTCGTGATCCACCCGCCTTGGCCTCCCAAAGTGCTGGGATTACAGGCTTGAGCCACCGTGCCCGGCCTGTTCACCTTATTCTGAATCATTTGATTCTGTACCTGTTTTAGACAAGGAAGCTAACGGATACTTATAGTTCCTCATTAGTCTTCAGACTTTGAAACAAAAAGGACTTGTGGTTATCAAATGTCTCATTAAAACAGAAGTTTAAAGAAAAACTACATGATTTTAAATATGCATAAATATCAAATTGTCAAAATGTTTGAGAAGACTGAAAATTGTATGAAAGAGTAGGTCCTTTCATACACCACTGACATGAATCTGATCAGCGTGACCTTTAAGAAGTATGGTTTCTCGGCCGGGCGCGGTGGCTCAAGCCTGTAATCCCAGCACTTTGGGAGGCCGAGGTGGGTGGATCACGAGGTCAAGAGATCGAGACCATCCTGGTCAACATGGTGAAACCCCGTCTCTACTAAAAATACAAAAAATTAGCTGGGCATGGTGGTGCGTGCCTGTAATCCCAGCTACTCAGGAGGCTGAGGCAGGAGAATTGCCTGAACCCAGGAGGCGGAGGTTGCGGTGAGCCGAGATCGCGCCATTGCACTCCAGCCTGGGTAACAAGAGCGAAACTCCGTCTCAAAAAAAAAAAAAAAAAAAAGAAGTATGGTTTCTCAGTATCAGAACTGAAAATGAGCCTGGCCAACACAGGGAAATCCATCTACAAAAAAAAAAAAAAAAAAAAATTGGGGCCACGTGCAGTGCAGTGACTCACACCTGTAATCCCAGCACTTTGGGAGGCTGGGGTTGGTGGATCAAGAGGTCAGGAGTTTGAGATCAGCCTGGCCAACATGGTGAAACCCCTGTCTTTACTAAAAATACAAAAATTAGCCTGGCATGGTGGCGGTGCCTATAATCCCAACTACACGGGAGGCTGAGGCAGGAAAACCGCTTGAACCCAGAAGGCAGAGGTTGCAGTTGAGCTGAGATCACACCACTGCACTCCAGCCTAGGCGAAAGAGTGAAACTCTGTTTCAAAAAAAATAATTAATTAACTGCATATTGTGGCACACACCTGTAGTCCCAGCTACTTGGGTGGCTGGGGCAAGAGAATCCCCTGAGCCAGAGAAGCAGAGGCTGTAGTGAGCCATGACTGTGCCACTGCACTCCAGCCTCAGCAACAGAAACAGACCCTGTCTCAAAATAAAAAATGAAAAATGTATATAACCTTAGACCTAATTATTTCAATACTTGGAATTCACTCTACAAAATTACTTGAAAAAGCATTTTAGGCCGGGCGAAGTGGCTCACGCCTGTAATCCTAGCACTTTGGGAGGCCGAGGTGAGTGGATCACCTGAGGTCAGGAGTTCAAGACCAGCCTGGCCATCATGGTGAAACTCCATCTTTTAAAAAAAAAAAGAAAAAAGAAAGAAAAAGCATTTTATATATATAAATGTTCACTGAAACACTGTTTATAAGAGCAAATAACCAGAAATAACCTAAATATCACCCAAGGGGGCTGATTAATTATAGAACATTCATAAGATCAAATATTTGTCTCAAATAATAACATTTGTGGTGAATGCCAAGCACAGTGACTCACACCTGTAATCCCAGCACTCTGGGAGGCTGAGGTGGGCCTTGACCACTTGAGGTCAGGAGTTCGAGACCAGCCTGGCCAACATGGCCAAACCCCATCTCTACTAAAAATAAAGTAAAAAAATTAGCCGGGCATGGTGGCGCAAGCCTGTAGTCCCAACTACTTGGGAGGCTGAGGCAGAACTGCTTGAACCCAGGAGGTGGAGGTTGTAGTGAGCCGACTGCACTCCAGCCTGGGTGACAGAGCTAGACTCCTTCTCAAAAAAAGCAAAACAAAACAGTTATGGTGACTTTTTAACTAAAGATTCATTAGTTCAAGGAAAAAAATGCCAAACAGTGTATTTTTTGTTAGTTCATTAGTTCAGGAAAAATATGCAGAACAAGGCAGTGTGTATAGTAAGACTTATTTTTTAGACTAAATATGTAGATACATGCTGATACATATATTTTTATTTTCTTCTGGAAGAAAACAGGAAACCAGTAACTAAGTGGAAGGTGGGAGACATTTTCTTCCTATAGTGTGCCTTGTCTAATCACATATGTATATTACATCTTATTATATTGTACTTTTTTTTTGAGATAGACTCTTGCTCTATTGCTCAGGATGGAATACAGTGGTGCAATCACAGCTCATTGCAGTCTCAACCTCCTGAGCTTCAGTAATCCTCCCACCTCAGCCTCTCTAGTAGCTGGGACTAAGGAACAAGCCCACACCTTGAGCTAATTTTTGCATTTTTTATAGAGACGGGTTTCCGCCATGTTGCCCAGGCTGGCGATCTGCCCCACCTTGGCGTTACAAAGTGCTGGCATTACAGGTGTGAGCCACCTACTATGTCCAGCCTTTACATTTATTTTCAAGGTCAACAGGACAGTTTGTTTTTGGTTTTGTTTTTTTTTGGAGATGAAGTTTCACTCTTGTCACCGAGGCTGGAGTGCAATGGCGCGATCTCAGCTCAATGCAGCCTCCGTCTCCCAAGTTCAAGGGATTCTTCTGCCTCAGCCCCTGAGTAGCTGGGATTACAAGTGCCTGTCACCCGGGCAACAATTGTTTTCTTTATAACCTGTGTTCAACAAAATTTTTTTTTTTTTTTTTTTTTTTAGATGGAGTCTCGCTCTGTAGCCCAGGCTGGAGTGCAGCGGCACAATCTTGGCTCATTGCAACCTCCACCTCCCGGGTCCCAGTTCAAGCAGTTCTCCTACCTCAGCCTCCCAAGTAGCTGTGATTACAGGCACAAGCCACCATGCCCAGCTAATTTTTGTATTTTTTAGTAGAGATGGGGTTTCACCATGTTGGCTAGTCTGGTCTTGAACTCCTGACCTCATGATCCACCAGCCTCAGCCTCCCAGAGTGCTGGGATCACAGGTGTAAACCACTGCGCCCGGCCTCAACAAAATCTTATTATGTAAAAAATGCATTTTAAGAGAACCTCCAGGCTTGGCATGGTGACTTATGCCTATAATCCCAGCACTTTGGGAGGCCAGAACAGGTGGATCACTTGAGGTCAGGAGTTCAAGACCTGCCTGGCAAACATGGCAAACCCCTTTTCTATTAAAAATACAAAAATTAGCTGGGCAGAGTGGTACATGCCTATAATCCCAGCTACTCAGGAGGCTGAGACAGGAGATCAGTTGAACCCACCCAGGAGGCGGAGGTTGCAGTAAGCCAAGATCGTTACATTGCCCTCTAGCCTGGGTGAACAAAACAAGACTCCATCTCAAAAAAAGAAAAAAAAAAGAAAACTTCCATCTACCTTACGTGCTTCCACAGAGGAAACGTTTCCAAGTTTTTTCAGAGAAACAAGTACTGCGGTGAAAGATGGGGAAGGCAGAGTCGCTAGCACCTGTCAGGCCTGAGGATCCCTCTTTCCATCGCAGAGACCAAATCACAGTGATTTGCGCCCTCAAACACCTCCTTTCCTTTCTTTCGGTACATCAGATGGTATGAAACCGTGACCCTCTCACCCTGCTACCCGCACACCTCTTTGGTACCGATTTTCTGTGGATAAGACATCAGAACATTTAGTGGAGGCTACTTCTCAAGCATTGTTACAGCGTCTGAGAACAACTTCACCAACGGGGAAGGTGTTTAGCCAGCTTCTTTAGAACATTCTTCTTAGGTCAAAAGGACCACTTGAAGCAAAAGTGCTTTTTGGGCAAAAGACTCAGCCTCACGTTTTATGATTTGTTTTAGAAACCTCAAGTCTGAACAGTTTGCTCCTGCCATGGGTTAATGGCATGGCATGTGTAGAGGCAGACACCCTCCGTATGGCCTCTGGAACAAGTCCCAGCTATTACTTGCTGGTCACAGAGAAGACTCACCCCGAGGGACCAGATTTCCCACACTTGGGAAACCCATATCCAATAGGACAAAACATCCGGGGACTCAGCTCGTTCATTCAGGTTTCTATTTTTATTCAACTATAAGCAAACAGCAGAATTAACGCAATGTTCAGCAACTTCAGACCAGCTTTTCTTGCTCCCAGGAAGAATGATCAATTTAACAGACACAGATATAGGGATTCCTGCTAGGTTGTCAGCCAGCACTGCTGCCGGTCGAGATGGCCATGCTCCAACAACAGCAAAGCCACTCTCACTACTGCTTTTTCCAGGACTGCTCTTTAAAGGGACCAGAGCGAGTTACTGATGCCTACTGAGGCATCTGAGATGCAACGTGTTGGGGGTAAGCTTCAATGCCAGCTTCTGGTTGTCTAGGTGAGTGGTATCACCATAAAACCCCACTGCGTCCCATTCCGGACTCAGGATCACAAAGGCAGAGGCAGCCAACCTTTATTTTTTTTAACCTCCCTTTAAGATTCTCTGATGCTTTGCCCTATCACTGCAAACCTGGTCTTTTTCACCCCAGTTCTTTTCTTCTTTACATTCTGGGTTGCTATTTTCATATTAACAATTTGATGACCCCATCTCAGTACCAAAATATCCCCCAAAATGGAATTCAAATTTGACCAAAACATAAATCAGAGTGAGTGAGTGACTAAAATTATAAAGGCCAGGCAGCAGGAAGTCACCCAAAACCACCATCTGACTGCTCAGGTCTTGCCTGTGCAAAGCGGGAAAGGGAGAAGAAAAATCTATTATACATGCAACACTGAACTGGGGAACATGGCTTGGGGCCTCCAGGACAGACTGACTGTTCTGGTCCCCAAGCTAACCCTCTACTTCCCAGACAGCTGCTCGTACAGTTTGGGCACGTAGTCGTCCCACTCAGCCTGGTAACACGTGCCGGCCACAGGGGCCCCTAGCTCATACTTTTTACGGAAGGACGCCACCTTGAATTTGCCACGGTGGTCTCCAGACCGGTTGCTGAGAATGGGCTCGTCACACTTCAGCGGCCTGTCCTGCTCATAAACCAGCCAGACATAGCGGTGGAGGCCTGTGGGGAGAGACGGGGAAGATGTACACACAGCCCAGCACCTGAGAAGGGGACATCATCTGTTTTTATCCAACGTTTCAACATGGAGGCACCACGACCACACCATTTACAAGGACACCAAGGGT
Source organism: Saimiri boliviensis (assembly GCF_048565385.1). Lineage (NCBI taxonomy): Eukaryota > Metazoa > Chordata > Mammalia > Primates > Cebidae > Saimiri > Saimiri boliviensis. The sequence goes on from NC_133455.1 coordinate 14,881,322, forward strand.
CCAGACAGGTATTTGGTGCAAATTAACATGTAATGGCAATTAACACGTTAATGGCAAAAAACACAATTACTTTTTCACCAACCAAATAGAATGGGTTGGGTCATTTGAAACAGAAAACCACCCAACAGTCCCTGCTGCAACTGGTGTCAAGCCCAAACCCTTTGTTCCAGCCTCTCCTGACCCCTTTATCCTCGCCTCCCATGAGGCTCGGCGCACTTCATCCCACTTCAGGCTCCCAGCGCATCTCAAGTCATGACCCACCATTCCCGTCAGAATACCCATTTCACTTCCATCAGGTGTAAGAAATCAACGAAGGACAAAGCACATCAATGACTGGGGCCCGACACACCACGACTGAGCCTACAGGCTAAAGAACATTTTCTTTCCCCCTCCAAAACTTACTTCCTTAGAAAACTGGAGACCCACTTCCAAGTGACCCAAACTCACTTTAAGCAGCTTTCTACAAGCTTCAATTACGTACTGGATGCAAATAAGCACCATAAGCTTTTATTTTTGAAAAAAGTTGGCTGGGCATGGTGGCTCACGCCTGCAATCCAAGCACTTTGGAGGCCAAGGCAGGTGGAACACCCGAGGTCAGGAGTTCAAGACCAGCCTGACCAACATGGTGAAACCCCATCTTTAAAAAAAAAAAAAAAAAAAAAAGGAAAGAAAAAAAAAAAAGTGGTTTGTTGCCAGGCGTGGAGTGCAGTGGCGTATCTTGGCTCACTGCAACCTGAGCCTCCTGGGTTCAAGTGATTCTCCTGCCTCAGCCTCCTGAGTAGCTGGGATTACAGGCATGCACCACCAGGCCTGGCTATTTTTTTTTTTTTAAGTAGAGACTGGGTTTTGTCATGTTGACCAGGCTGGTCTTGAACTCCCGACCTCAAGTGAGCCACCCACCACAGCCTCCCAAAGTGCTGGGATTACAGGCATGAGCCACTGGGCCCAGCCAGAAAAAAAAAAAAAAAAAAAAAAAAAATTTTTTTTAAAGTTGTTTAAATATTTGCACACCCATGCTCAATGCAGCAGCCAAGAAGCAGAAACAACCCGACTGTCCACTGACGGATGAATGTTCAGAATGTGGTTTACGCACAACAGAATATCACGCAGCCTTGATTTTTTCTTTACTTCTCTGTGTTATTCTAGGACTATTCAGTGTTGAAAAGAAATTCAGACACAAGCTACACCGGAGAAGGACCTTGAGAACATTACGTTAGTGAAATTAGCCAGTCACAAGACAGATGCTTACAATTCCATGTGGTATCTACAGTAGACAAACACTGCAACAGAAAGTGGAATGGTGGTTGCTGGGGGGAAGAGAAGGGACATGGGAAGCTGTTGTTCAATGGGAACAGAGTTTCTGTTGGGGAAGATGAAAAATCTAGAGCTCTGTTTCACAACAATGTGAATGTAGTGCCCGGGCACAGTAGCTCATGCCTCAAATCCCAGGACTTTGGGAGGCTGAGATGGGAGGATCACCTAAGCCCAGCAGGAGGAATGTGACACCAGCTTGGGCAATACGGCGAAACCCATCTCTACCAGAAATACAAAAATTCGCTGGATGTGGTAGCCTGTTGTCCCAGCCTCTCAGGAGCCTGAGGTGGGAGGGTTGCTTGAGCCCAGGAAGTTGAAGATGCAGTGAGCTGAGAACGTGCCACTGCGCTCCAGCCTAGAGGACAGAGTAAGACCCTGTCATAAAACAAAACAAGGCCGGGCGCGGTGGCTCAAGCCTGTAATCCCAGCACTTTGGGAGGCCGAGGCGGGTGGATCACGAGGTCAAGAGATCGAGACCATCCTGGTCAACATGGTGAAACCCTGTCTCTACTAAAAATGCAAAAAATTAGCTGGGCATGGTGGTGCGTGCCTGTAATCCCAGCTACTCAGGTAGCTGAGGAAGGAGAATTGCCTGAACCCAGGAGGCAGAGGTTGTGGTGAGCCGAGATCGCGCCATTGCACTCCAGCCTGGGTAACAAGAGCGAAACTCCGTCTCAAAAAAAAAAAAAAAACCACAAACAACAAAAAAAAAAACCCAATGTGAATGCAGTTAACACTACTGTATGGTAAACTTAAAAACAGTTCAGATGGGCTAGGCGTGGTGGCTCATGCCTGTAATCCCAGCACTTTGGGAGGCTGAGGTGGGTGGATCACTTAAGGTCAGGAGTTTGAGACCAGCTTGGCCAAGATGGTGGAACGCTGTCTCCTCTAAAAATACAAAAATTAGCTGGGCATGGTGGCACGTGCCTGTAATCCCTACTCTGGAGGCAGAGGCGGAAGGATCGCTTAAACCTGGGAGTTGGAGGCTGCAGTGAGCTGAGATCACACCACTGCACTCTAGCATCCAAAAAAAAAAAAGTTAAAATGGTAAATTTTATGTTTTTACAAGAGTTAAAAAAATAGTTTTCAGAAAGCAAGTAAAGCAAGTTATAAAACAAAGGAGAATGGTCAATCAGGACATAAAAACCTCATTAGTCATCAGAGTGACAAACAGTAAAACCACAAAATAGCACCATTTTACACACATTGAAGTATATAGTCAAAAACTCTGACAACACCTAATCCCAGCATGAAACCATAAGGATGTTATATGCTCTATTGCTGATCAGAGTATAAGGTTTTCTTTTTTTTTTTAAGACAAGATCTCTTATCACTGAGCCTGGAATGCAGTGTTGTGATCATGGCTCTCTGGAGCTAGAGTATAAAATTTTCAATCATTTGGAGAACCCTGGGGAAATGTCCAGGACCCAACAATTCTACTCCTCAGTATTCATCTAAGAAAAACGGAAACACTTGCCTGCAAAACAACAAGAATTTGTATGTACAAGAATGTATCGCAGGCCGGGCGTGCTCATGCATGTAATCCTAGCTCTTTGGGAGGCCAAGGCAGGAGGATCATCTGTGGTCAAGAGTTCAAGACCAGCCTGGCCAATATGATGAAGCCCCATCTCTACTAAAAATACAAAAAGTAGATGGGTATAGTGGCGGACACCTGTATCCCAGCTACCTGGGAGGCTGAGGCAGGAGAATTGCCTGAACTCAAGAGGCAGAGGTTGCAGTGAGCCAAGATCGTGCCATTATTGCACTCCAGCCTGGATGACACAGCGAGTCTCCATCTCAAGAAACAAAAAAAAAAACAGTGTATGGCAGGCACCACTCCATTTTCTGTTTCAGTAAGTCTGGCTACCTTAGCTACCTCATAGAATTGAACAGTATTTGTGTTTGTGTGACTGGCTCATTTCACTAACATCTTCTCAGGGTTCATCCTGGTGTCGCATGTGTCCAAATTTCTTTTCAAGGCTGAAAAGTCCTAGAATAATTCACAGAAGTTTAAAAAAAAAAAAAAGGCTGGACAATGTTTAGATATTTATTCATGATATACAGACACTGAAAACATCCCAAATGCCCATCAATAGAGAATGGCTAAATGAACTAGCCTATTTACCAAAGGGAATATTACTGAACAATATAAAGGGGTAACTATTGATGCAATCTGTGGATCAATCTCACAGATACTATCTGGAATTAAATAAACCAGTAACTCTAATTTCTTAAAATATACACTGCATGATACTGTGTTTTTTTTGTTTTTTTTTTTGTTTTTTTTTAGGCAGAGTCTTGCTCTATCACCCAGGCTAGCATGCAATAGCGAGATCTCAACTCACTGCAACCTCCACCTCCCAGGTTCAACCCATCATCCCACCTCAGCCCCCCAAGTAGCTGGGACTACGGATGTATGCCACCTTGCCTAGATAACTGGTATTTTTAGTAGAGACAGCGTTTTACCATGTTGGCCACGCTGGTCTTGAACTCCTGGCTTCACATGATCCACCCGCCTCCACCTCCCAACATGCTGGGATTATAGGAGTGAGCCACCATGACTGGCCCATGATATCATTTATATGAACACAAGAATCGTCAAAGTAACTTATGGAGACAAGAGTCAGAATATGAGTAGCTCTGGGGGAATTTAAGTAAAAAGGTCACATAAGAACCTTATGGGTGATGGAAACGTCATCTATCTTTCCAATGGCTAGTACCTTCCATGCCTTGATCAAATTTGCTGACTGAACTCTCATGATCTGTGCATTTTGTTATATGTAAATTGTGCCATACTACAAGAATATGGAAAAAGCAGAACAATAAAATGAGTTTCTGAGGCTTTTTTTTTCCCTTTTGGACACAAAGTCTCACTCTGTTGCCAGGCTGGAGTGCAGTGGCACAATCTCGGCTCACTGCAACCTCCATCTCCCGGGTTCAAGTGATTCTCCAGCCTCAGCCTCCCAAGTGGCCGGGACTACAGGCGCGTGCCACCACACCCAGCTCATTTTTGTATTTTTAGTAGAGATGGGGTTGTACCATGTTGGCCAGGATCGTCTCGATCTCTTGACCTCATGATCTGCCCACCTCAGCCTCCCAAAGTGCTGGGATTACAAGTGTGAGCCACTGCACCCAGCCCTACTGAGGCTTTTTAAAAAATGAGAACACAGGCCGGGCACGGTGGCTCAAGCCTGTAATCCCAGCACTTTGGGAGGCCGAGGCGGGTGGATCACGAGGTCAAGAGATCAAGACCATCCTGGTCAACATGGTGAAACCCCGTCTCTACTAAAAATACAAAAAAATCAGCTGGGCATGGTGGTGCATGCCTGTAATCCCAGCTACTCAGGAGGCTGAGAATTGCCCGAATCCAGGAGGCGGAGGTTGCGGTGAGCCGAGATTGCGCCATTGCACTCCAGCCTGGGTAACAAGAGCAAAACTCTGTCTCCAAAAAAAAAAAAAAAAAAAAAAAAAAAAATGAGAACACAGATCTTATTGAATTGCTTTATTCTCATGGGTCTGCTTCCCATAATTAAACTGCCTAATTTTATAACTGCCCTAGAGAACTTAATAGGTCCCTGGGAAATCTGTCCCTTTACCTTCTGCTATGAATGTGTGAGAGAGTTTAAAGGCATCTGAAGCTTCTGGGTCTACAGACATGAGCCCGTGACCAACTGTCCATGTCAGGGATGTTCTTGTACCTCTTCATGTGAACTCCTGGCTGGACAAGGTGTACCAAAGTGAGGACTGTGACATTTCCACCAAATGGAAACATCCTGAACTGAATGCCAGGCAATAATAATGCATCTCTCACCATCAGCTTAGGCAGCACTTATCCAACTTGGAAAGTTTCAATGCAGTGGTCTTTCTCTTTCTATCTCTAGATAGTTACATGTATGTTATATATCATAGATAGGACACGATACAATACAATGTGCCTGTGTGTCTTCAATACGGTTCTAGTGAAATCTTCCAAATCTTTTTACAATATACAAGCTAGATGTTTTGAGAAAAAGGGAGCCAAAAAGAGATACAGAAGCCAACCTTATATAGTTAATTTGGAAACTAAGTGATCATTTCTGAAATCTTTTATAGAATTAGAAACTTCAAGATCACCCCAGGCAAAGGCCTAAGATAGTTTAACTGTGTATTCCACCCACTGAAGCCCCAAAAAGCCAGGCCGAGCTTTCTGTAACAGTGCTTCCCTCTCACTGACTTCCCTGCTTGCTAAAGGGCTAGGGGTGGAAAGGCAATTCTATACCAAAGGTCCATCTGTCCCGAACCCAAGGCTCTAGCCACCTGACACTCCTGAAGGTCTGAATGTGCCCTGAAGGCCCTAGAGGTGAGCTGAGATGCTATCTCCAACAGGGTGAGGGCTCTCAAAACAAAAGAAAAAAGCTTTCGGCCGGGCGGGGCATAGTGGCTCACGCCTGTAAACCCTTTGGGGGGCCAAGGCGGGCAGATCTCAAGGTCAAGAGATCGGGACCATCTGGCCAACAAGGTGAAACCCCGTTTGTACTAAAAATACAAAAATTATCCAGGCATGGTGGTGTGTGCCTGTAGTCCCAGCTACTCAGCAGGCTGAGGCAGGAGAATTGCTTAAACCTGGGAGGCAGAGGTTGCAGCAGTGAGCCAAGATCACACCACTGCACTCCAGCCTGGTGACAGAGTGAGACTCTGTCCAAAAAAAAAAGCTTTGGGCCACTCCTAATGTGCATCCAAACTCCCTGCCCAACCTCCCACCAAAAACAGTCTTTACTAACCTGTGCCCTTGGGAGGCCCCGAGCCCACGTAATCGGAGAGGACTGTGCCACTGCTGATGTCATTGCCCTTCATGTTGACCACCAGGAAATGATGCCATTCTCTGCATGAAGAAACATGGGGCGTCAGCACCACAGGAGTTCAGGGGACATTCACTGCATGGCCAGCAAATGTGCATTGAGAACATGCTGGGTGCCAGGCCACAGCCACAAACAACAGTCCTCACTGTCTTGGCCAGCACGAACCTCATGTGTTTGCAGAAGAGCAGATCCAGCCCCTCCCACCCTCTGACATTTTCTAAAGCAGGGGTCAGCAAACTTTCTGTAAAAGGCCAGAGAATGTGTTAAGCTCTGGGGAGCCACAGTCTCTGTTGCAACTATTCAACTTGGCCTTGGCAGCATGAAAGCAGCCACAGGCGACAATTAGCTGTGCTCCAATAAGACATAACTGATGAACGCTGACATGGGAATTTTGTATAATTTCCACATGTCACAAAGATTAATTCTTCTTTCAAGGTTTCCTCAATCATTAAAAAATATAAAAACCCGGCTGGGCATGGTGGCTCACACCTATAATCCTACCACTTTGGGAGACTGAGGTGGGCAGATCACCCGAGGTCAGGAGTTCGATCGAGAGCAGCCTGGACAACATAGTGAAACCCTGTCTCTACTAAAAATACAACAATTAGCCAGGCATGATAGCATATGCCTGTAATTCCAGCTACTCCAGAGGCTGAGGCAGGAATCGCTTGAACCTGGGAGACAGAAGTTGCAGTGAGCCAAGATTGCGCCACTGCACTCCAGCCTGGGTGACAAAGGGAGACTCTGTCTCAAAAAAAAAAAAAAAAAAAGAGGCCGGGCGCGGTGGCTCAAGCCTGTAATCCCAGCACTTTGGGAGGCCGAGGCGGATGGATCACGAGGTCGAGAGATCGAGACCATCCTGGTCAACAAAGTGAAACCCCGTCTCTACTAAAAATACAAAAAATTAGCTGGGCATGGTGGTGTGTGCCTGTAATCCGAGCTACTCAGGAGGCTGAGGCAGGAGAATTGCCTGAACCCAGGAGGCGGAGGTTGCGGTGAGCCGAGATCGCGCCATTGCACTCCAGCCTGGGTAACAAGAGCGAAACTCCGTCTCAAAAAAAAAAAGAAAGGTAAAAACCATTTTTTAGCTCATGGTGCTCTACAAAAACAGGCCACAGATGGATATGGCTCTCAGACGCCCACTGTAGGGGACAAAAGGGCAGGAAATGTACTCTCTGGCTTAAGCATGAATGGGGCCATCCCAAACCGGTTCTGCTTCTCCATGTCCAGCAAGGGGCTTATATTTGGTAAGTGATGTCTGCATGACCTGCTCTTCCCCATCTTTCCCAGCTCTCACCTGTACTTGGGATCCTTCCTGCTGGGAGCATCCGGGTCTGTCAGCACCAAGGTGTAGAGCTTCCCTGAATCAAGACCATCCCACGAAATGCTAGTGGGTCTGTTCTTGACCTGTGTGAAGGAACCAGTTTGGAGTTAAAAAGTCAGAAATGCTGAAGAAACTGGTTGGGCACAGTGGCTCACGCCTGTAATCCCAGCAGCTGGGAGGCTGAGGCGAGAGGCTCACTTGAGGTCAGGGGTTCGAGACCAGCCTGGCCAACATGGTGAAACCCATCTCTACTAAAATACAGAAATTAGCTAGACATGGTGGTGGGCACCTGTAATCCCAGCTACTTGGGAAGCTGTGGTGAGAGGATTGCTTGAGCTGGGGAGGCAGAAGCTGCAGTGAGCCAAAACTGCCCCACTGAACTCCAGCCTGGGTGGCAGAGTAAGACTCTGTCTCAAAAGAAAAGAGATGCGGAAGAAACCAGTACTCTTTCTTTGATCTGAGACTCTTCAAAGACAAAACAGAATAGATTTTGAATAAAATCAATGACTCTGTATTGACTCTGAGAGCCAGGAGCTAGAGTTTAATACACATTATTTATTTTATTTATAATCTTTTTTTTGAGACCAGGTCTTGTTCTGTCACCCAGGCTGGAGTGCAGTGACGCTATCGAGGTTCACTGCAGCCACTCCTCCCACCTCAGCCTCCTGAGCAGCTGCAAGCTACAGGCCGCACCATCATGCCTGGCCAATTTTTTCTGGTAGCGTTGGGGTCTTGCTATGTTGCCCAGGCTGTTATTATTTCAGTCCCAACAACACCATGGGGCTAGTTATCCCAGCACACTATGAACAGAAACAGATGCGGCCGGGATTCCAACCATGGCACTGAGTCCCCCTCTCCACAACACCCTTACACTGTCTGGAATGACAGGGTTTCTGGATTTGGTGATCAGGAGGTTACCTGGGGCCTGCTAAAGTGAAATCTGCATTAACTAGACGTTTCAAAGTGCAGAGAAAAGGAGAAAGCGGGGGGGGGGTGGGGGGGGGCCGGGGAGGGGGGACAACGACGACTGTGTCAGACGGGCACTTCGTATTTAAACATCCAAAGCAATTTAAATTCTGTGAACATCCAAAACAATGTGAGGTCAGGGCAGTTCGTTTGACACTGCTGCCCGGAGCTTCATAACCAGCTAGCAGTGGAGTCTGCAAATCCAGTTTTTTCACTTTCAGCAGCCCCAGCCGTGGGCGTGGGAGGCCAAACAGCAAAACTAAACCGTTGCCCTCCAGCGTTCCGGCTGCACGCTCCGGACCGATTAAACAAAGGAGAAAGGGTCCGCGTGCTCATCGCCAGTTACATAATGCGCCACAGGCTCTCGGGTGGGGCTTCTGCCCTCCAACACAAGGCCTAAAATACTGAGGCTCCAGGAGAGGGTCTGGGGGCGTCCGGGCGGCCACAGCCTACCTCGTCCCGGGGACGTCCCTCTCCAGGGCCCTGCCCCAGGGGGGTCCGGGCTGTCTCCGGTCCTAGGCCCCTCTTGGGCCCAAAACCCGGGAAAAGTGAATCAATTGCTGCAGCAGGACGAGCCTGCCTGGCCACGCCACAGGCCGGGTTCTCAGTGCTCGGAATGACCCCCGGGCATGGGAAATAGATCCCGGGACCCTCGCCCTGGGGGGCCTCGACGCACGCAGGCTGAACCTCCCCACCGCCCCTAACCCTGTCTCCTCCCGGTCCGATCCAGGCAGTCCGCACAGGTCGCCGCGCCAGGCCGCTGGCTGCAGCAGCCCGCCGCCCGGGGTACCTGGGTGGGCGTCAGCACTTTGCCCAGCTCGTCCACCGCCGCCCCGCCGTAGGTGACATGCAGCGGGTGCTGCGGCTGCTCGTCCACTTCCTGCAGGCTCAAGGGCCCGGACCACTTGCTGAGGTCCACCGGCATGGCGGGGCCGAGCAGAACGTGCAGCCGAAGAGTGCCGCGGCAGGTCAGGTGCGGGCTGCAACGGCGACACGAAGGCCCCCCACACACTGGCCCGGGAAGGCGGGACCCAACGGCAAGAGAGCGCACGCGCCGCCGCCGCCGCCGCCCAGCTCCGCCCACCGCCCTCTGCCCTCTGATTGGCCGAAGCCGGCCGAGCAGGGCCTCTGGTGCTCCCGAGTCCGTGCAGAGCGCTCCGAGTGGCTGCCGAGTTCTCGCGAACTCGGCCTGCAAGGCTGCGGTTTCAAGAACCTGGAACGGGTTCGCCTGGGAGAGAGGTTCGTGCTTCAGAAAGCGTCTTAGGGAAAAAAAAAAAAAAAATGCAATTGAGTTCGTCTTGATTGCGTTTTGGTTTTCCGAGTTTTCTGCGTGATTCTTTTCCGAGTTTTCTGCGTGATTCTGTAGTCCACTTTCCAAATTCAGAAATGTGGCCTGGCGCGGTGGCTCGCGCCTGTGTTCCCAGCACTTTGGGAGGCCAAAGCAGGAGGATCGCTTGACCCCGGGAGTTTGAGACCATCCTGGACAACGTAGCGAGACCCCGACTTTGCGGGAAACTTGGAAAGAAAAAAAAAAAAAAAGCCTGACACAGTGGTGCATGCCTGTAGTCCTAGCTACTCTGAAGACTGGGGCGGGAGGATCACTTGAATCCAGGAGTTTGAGGCTGTGGTGAGCTATGACCTTGCCACTGCACCCCTGTCTGTGCTTCAGAGCAAGACCACATCTTCACACATACAGCGAATTCAGAACAAGAAACAGGAAGGCCTTGCCTTTCTCTTGCACTAATTGCAACGAGCCAGATTCCCGTTTCCTTGTATTTTCACAAGTGATCATTTGTCATGGTAATTGCCTGGTGACAGCCCCTGAGTGAACTTTTGAGCATTTAAATAAATGGGGAAATGTATTTGTCTGTTTTTTTCCACGGACAAATACATTTGCCCATAAATTTAAATATATTTACTCATATATTTGATCCCACTCGCCCATAATTTTAATACAAATACATTTGCCCATAAATTTAAATATATTTACTCATATATTTGATCCCACTTGCCCATAAATTTAAATATATTTACTCATGTATTTGACCCCGGCTTGTTCCTCACAAAATTCCTGAGAAATTTTTTTTTTTTGAGAAAAATTTGTAAACCGTATTTATTAATACCAAAACTGCTCTTACTGTGACCACCAACTGCTTGCTTTTTGCTGAATATAATAAGCACTATATAATAGTTCTTATCTGTTTTGATCCTTGGCCTTGATAATTCCTCCCATGGAATAAAAAGTTCTCTTGATTTCCATTCTTACTGGGACATAATACAAGTTCATTAAAGAAAAAGAAAAAAACCCAAAGAAGTAAAAATTTTCTTCTCTCTCATTACTTTGATATAAACGTCAGTAATCATTTGGGGTATATCTTTCATATTTAAAAATACTATGAGTATAGATGATTTTGTTGTTTATTCACCAAAAGATTGCATTGTATCCTACCATTATAAAATAGTCATCAAAAAATAGGTCGTCAGGCAGTGTGCAGTGGCTGAGGCCTCTAATCCTAGCACTTTGGATGGCTGAGACAGGAGGATTACTGGAACCCAGGAGTTCGAGACCAGCTGGGACAACATGGCAGAATCCCATCTCTACCAAAAAAATGCAAAAATTAGCCTAGTATGGGGGCATGCACCGGTAGTCACAGCTACCAGCAAGGCTGAGGCAGGAGGATCACCTGAGCCCGGGAGTTTGAGACTGCAGTGAGCCATGGTGGCGCCACTGCACTCCAGCCTGGGTGACAGAGTAAGACCCTATCTCTACAAAAATAAAACGCAGCAAAAAAGTCTTCAACATTTTAATGACTTATTCTTTTCTAGATGCACCACCATTTATTCACCAAGCCTCTTGATGTACTCTGTTTTGTTCATTGCTTTCCTTTGACAAATGTCACTGAAATGAACATCCTTATACGTATATCTTTAAAAACTTGAAGGACTTTTAGGAAAATTTTATTACATGGTAGCTTTTATTAATTAGGTCAAAAAATACACATTTTTTTGTTTGGTTGTTTGTTTTGAGACAGAGTCTTGTTCTGTCGCCCAGGCTGAATGCAGTCGCATGATCTCAGCTCATAGTAAGCTCCGCCTCCTGCGTTCAAGCAATTCTGCCTCAGCTCTCGAGTAGCTGGGACTACAGGCCTGCACCACCAGGCCCAGCTAATTTTTGTATTTTTGGTAGAGATGAGTTTCACCATGTTGGCCGGGCTGGTCTCAAACTTCTGGCCTCAACTGATCCGCCCACCTCAGCCTCGCAAAGTGCTGGGATTAGAGACAAAAGCCACTGCTCCTGGCCCAAAAATTACATACTTTAAAGCAGGAGTCCCCAAACTTTTTACACGGGGGGCCAGTTCACTGTCCCTCGGACCGTTGGAGGGCCGCCACATACTGTGCTCCTCTCACTGACCAGCAATGAAAGAGGTGCCCCTTCCTGAAGTGCGGGGAGGGTGGGGGAGAAATGGCCTCAGGGGGCCGCATGCGGCCCGCATGGCTGTAGTTTGGGGACGCCTGCTTTAAAGGGATGAATCACAGGGTTAAGAGTCAGGGTCGACTGGATGGAATGTCTTCAATCACAAAGCACTGACAGGAAGAATTATTGGTTCTTTCCTCTGTAACGCATTTTGAGAACCTTGGAAGCAAAAGGAGAAAAAGTTGCCACCCTCCCAGAGCGTATCGTCTAGCAGTGGAGAGAGACATAGATCAAATGACAATGGCCCGGCGCGGTGGCTCACGCCTGTAATCCCAGCACTTTGGGAGGCCGAGGCGGGTGGATCACGAGGTCAGCCTCCCAAGTAATTGGGATTACAGGCACCCACCACCACGCCTGGCTAATTTTGTATTTTTGGTAGAGATGGGGTTTCACCCTGTTGGCCAGGTTGGTCTTGGAACTCCTGACCTCATGATCCGCCCACCTCGGCCTCCCAAAGTGCTGGAAGTAAAGGTGAGAGCCACCGCGCCTGGCCCCAATATACATCTTAAATGTATTTAATTGCTGTCTCATGTCTCCCTGAAATGCATAAAACCAAGATGTGTCCAACCATCTTGGGCACATGTTCTCCAAGTCTCCTGAGGGCTGGGTCACAGGCCATGGTCACTCATATTTGACTCAGAATCAATCTCTTCAAATGTTTTAAAGTTTGACTCTTTTCATTGATGATATTTATTCTCCTGTCCACTTGTCTTTCTGCCACCTGTGCCTCTTCTAGATCGGAAGCTTGGGCAGGTACTGGTTGCAGGTAGACTCAGATGAACCAACCTGGAAAACCACGAGTTGTTTTTGTTTGTTGAGTGAGGAGCAGGAAATTGACTGATGTGTTTATTCAGTGGAATGGCTTCATGCCAGTTTCACTCATTGCGCTTCTGCAAAAGAAAGTGTTTATTTGGGGAATTTGGGGCCAGGCGCAGTGGCTCACACCTGTAATCCCAGTGCTCTGGGAGGCCGAGGCGGGCAGTTCACCTGAGGTCAGAAGTTCAAGACCAGCCTGGCCAACATGATGAAACTCCCGCCTTTACTTAAAATATAAAAATTAACCAGGCCTGGTGGCGGGTGCCTGTAATTCCAGCTACTCGGGAAGCTGAGGCAGGAGAATAGCTTGAACCCGGGAAGTGGAGGTTTGCAGTGAGCCAAGATCGTGCCACTGCATTCCAGGCTGGGTGACACAGTGAGACTCCATCTCAAAAAACAAAAATAATAATAAGGGAATTTTGGACAAAAAACAAAGTTCTGTCCTTAGCTGGAGTCCAGAAACTGCTGTTGTGGCCATGCCAGCAACTTGGAACTGCCACTCCAGGGGACCAAGGTGCTGGCTGCCGGCCAAGGAGCTGCACTGAGACACTGTTCTGAGAATTAAGCATTAACAGTTCGCCAGGATTCCACTTGCCAGATTTTTCCTGTTAAGATTTTCTTTTTTTTTACTTTTCTGTTTGAGAATTTCAGAGCATTTGAAAATACCCTCTATTTCTCACTTAATCTTCTGCAGCTCTTGGTTGATGCAGATGACTACACATCCAGAAGGAAACCAGGTATGTCAAATCATACTAAAATTCAGGGAAGCTTCATCATGCAGACTTTAGCAATATTAAAGTAGCACTCATTGAGGCCAGGTGCAGTGGCTCATGCCTGTAATCCCAGCACTTTGGGAGGCCGGACACATTGCTTGAGGCCAGGAGTTCAAGACCGGCCTGGCCGGTCTCTACTAAAAATACAAAAATTAGCCGGGCGTGGTGGTGCATGCCTGTAATCCCAGCTACTCGGGACACTGAGGCAGGAGAATCATTTGAACCCGGGTGGTGAAGCTGAGATCATGCCATTGTTCTCCAGCCTGGGCAACAGTGAGATTCTGTCTTAAGGATTAAAAAATAAAAATAAAAAAATTAGTGATCATTCAAACCACAGTCTTGACCGTCTTTATGAAGAATAGCTTGCTTTGTGTCTTAAACAAGACAGGCTGCAGAATATCTGCCATGCCCTCAGCCCCTCGGACATCCTCCTAGGTCCATCCCCTGACACTCCTCCCACCTTCAGCCAATTCAAAGCCTTCTTAAACCACCTATGAAATGGCCTGGCTCAACCACGTGACCTGGACCTATCAGATTCGACTTCTATAATCAGCTCAAGTGCATAAAGAGAAACAGCTGGTTGTGAATGGTAGGAGCTAATACAGAATGGAGGTGATGCTCCGAGACTACAGAGGGGCCATTAAAAATCTTGTAGGACTGGCCGGGCGCGGTGGCTCAAGCCTGTAATCCCAGCACTTTGGGAGGCCGAGGCGGGTGGATCACGAGGTCGAGAGATCGAGACCATCCCGGTCAACATAGTGAAACCCCGTCTCTACTAAAAATACAAAAAATTAGCTGGGCATGGTGGCGCGTGCCTGTAATCCCAGATACTCAGGAGGCTGAGGCGGGAGAATTGCCCGAACTCAGGAGGCGGAGGTTGCGGTGAGCCGAGATCGCGCCATTGCACTCCAGCCTGGGTAACAAGAGCGAAACTCCGTCTCAAAAAAAAAAAAAAAAAAAAAAAAAAAACCTTGTAGGACTGGCACGGTGGCTCACACCTGTAATCCCAGCTCTTTGGAAGCCAAGGTGAGAGGATTGCTTGAGCTCTGGAGTTTGAGACCAGCCTGGGCAACATGGTAAAAGCTTATCTCTACACAAAACACACACAAAAAATTAGCTGGGCCTGGTGGCGTGGGCCTGCAGTCCCAGCCCCATGAGGCTCTTAATGGTCTCAGACTCCTGAGCTCAAGTGATCTCCTGCCTTGACCTCCCAAAGTGCTGGGATTGCAGGCATGAGCCACTGCACCAAGATAAACTGGTACTGTAGGGTGGTTTCAATTTCAAGTAGACTCTCCCTTTATGTTTCCAGATAACCATTCTGGTAGGCAGTTTCTGCCATAATGAGGAAGGCCAGGCGTGGTGGCTCATGCCTGTAATCTCAGCACTTTGGGAGGCTGAGATGGGTGGATCACCTGAGGTCAGGAGATTGAGACCAGCCTGGCCAACATGATGAAACCCTGTCTCTACTAAAAATACGAAAATTAGCCAGGTGTGGTGGTCTGTGCCTGTAATCCCAGCTACTTGGGAGCCTGAGGCAGGAGAATTACTTGAACCCTGGAGACAGAGGTTGCAGTGAGCTCGTATCACACCATTGTACTCCAGCCACAACGACAGAGCAAGACTGTCTCAAAAAAAAAAAGAAAAGTAGGCCAGGTGCGGTGGCTCAAGCCTGTAATCCCAGCACTTTGGGAAGCCGAGGCAGGTGGATCACAAGGTCAAGAGATCGAGACCATCCTGGTCAACGTGGTGAAACCTCGTCTCTACTAAAAATACAAAAAATTAGCTGGGCATGGTGGCGCGTGCCTGTAATCCCAGCTACTCAGGAGGCTGAGACAGGAGAATCGCCTGAACCCAGGAGGCTGAGGTTGCAGTGAGCTGAGATCGCGCCATTGCACTCCAGCCTGGGTAACAAGAGCCGAAACTCCGTCTCAAAAAAAAAAAAAAAAAAAAAAGAAAGAAAGAAAGAAAAGAAAAGTAATTTGTTCATATACAGAGATGCTGGTAGGTGGGTGATTGGTTTCAGGAGTGTCTGGATCCAGGGACTTAACTAATACCTTAGGTGTCTGTTTCACTTGTGGGTGGTTTCAATTTCTTTTCTTTTCTTTTTTTTTTTTTTGAGACGGAGTTTCGCTCTTGTTACCCAGGCTGGAGTGCAATGGCATGATCTCGGCTCACCGCAACCTCCGCCTCCTGGGTTCAGGCAATTCTCCTGCCTCAGCCTCCTAAGTAGCTGGGATTACAGGCACACACCACCATGCCCAGCTAATTTTTTGTATTTTTAGTAGAGACGGGGTTTCACCATGTTGACCAGGATGGTCTCGATCTCTCGACCTCGTGATCCACCCACCTCGGCCTCCCAATGTGCTGGGATTACAGGCTTGAGCCACCGCGCCCAGCCCAAGTGGTTTCAATTTCAAGTAGACTCTCCCTTCATGTTTCCAGAGTACGATTCTGGCAGGCAGTTTCTAAGATGGACCCAGTACATCCTGGTATTCATGGCCCTGTGTGCTCCGCTCCCCTCAAGTAACTTGCTTCTAATCAGTAACACATGACCTGGGAATGGGATGTCACTTCTGATTAAGTTATGCAAGACTGGATCAGGTGCAGTGGCTCACACCTATAATCCTAGCACTTTGGGAGGCCGAGGCAGGAAGATTGCTTAAGCCAGGAGCTCAAGACCAACCTGGGCAACATGGTAAGACCCCATCTCTCCAAAAAATAGGAGGCTTAGGCTGGAGAATGGCTTGAGCCTAAGAGTTAAAGACTGTAGTGAACCATCACGCCACTGCACCCCAGCCTGGGCAACAGAGCAAGACCCTATCTCAAAACAAACAACATATGACATGCAGTCCGGATGTCACTTCCAATTCAGTTGAATAAGGCTGTGGCTTCCATCTTGCTGGCACGCACTCTCTATTGCTTTCTCAGCTTGCAGGCCTCCATGAAGCAAGCCATCCTGTGGCAGAGGCCTGCATGGCCAGGAACCAAGGGCGGCTTTTGGCCAACAGCCAGCGAGGACCCGAAGCCCGAGCCCAACATCCCTCCAGGAACTGAATTTTGCCAACAACTGGTGAGTGATCTTGGAGGTGGAATCCTTCCCCTAGAAGCCCGGCTTTCAGATGTGTGGGGAGTACGGGTCCTGCTTGAAAACCTAGGTGAGATTCTTCAGGCCTGCCAGACCATGAGCAATGACAAAGGCTTTCTGTGGCAGGCCTTGGGGAAAGCTGTCCTCCCCACTGCAGACTCGGTGCCCAGCCTGTGCACTGCAGTCTCTGAAGGGAGTTAGAGTCAGGGACTCCTGCGGCCCTGGCCAGCCATGCTCTTGAACATACTTGCTTTCCTAGCCAGGTAGCACCTTTGACCCTGGGTCTCTTTATCTGGGGCCTTGGGTAGAGGTCTTCTTTGGGGCTTCTGCCAAGGCCTCCTTCTGGGGATGGGAGGAGGGGAAACCTTGAACCCACTGTTGCCTACTCTGATTTCATACCTGGTACTTTTCCACTCCTAGCACTTATCTCCTCACAGTCAAGCGACACAGCCTTACCTCCTTCCGTTTTGGCTTATTACTTTTTTTTTTTTTTTGAGACGGAGTTTCGCTCTTGTTACCCAGGCTGGAGTGCAATGGCGCGATCTCAGCTCACCACAACCTCCGCCTCCTGGGTTCAGGCAATTCTCCTGCCTCAGCCTCCTGAGTAGCTGGGATTACAGGCACGTGCCACCACGCCCAGCTAATTTTTTGTGTTTTTAGTAGAGACGGGGTTTTACCATGTTGACCAGGATGGTCTCAATCTCTCGACCTCGTGATCCACCCGCCTCGGCCTCCCAAAGTGCTGGGATTACAGGCGTGAGCCACCACGCCCGGCCACCCAGCTAATTTTTTGTATGTTTAGTAGAGATGGGGTTTCACTGTGTTAGCCAGGATGGTCTCGATCTCCTGACCTTGTGATCCACCTGCCTCGGCCTCCCAAAGTGCTGGGATTACAGGCATGAGCCACCGCGCCCGGCCGAATGTGTAAGTCAGGAAAGTCTTGCTGGTTTATTTCACACCTGTAGATAACCAGCGCAGCCAACAGTAGCTTCAGGCCTTCATTCATTCAGGTTAGCAACCCCAGCAGAACAAAGGCTTCTATTTCTTGATACCTCCAGCAAAAATACGGAGACTACCCCTCAATAATCCAAACCAAGTTGTGTGTCCACCCCTGAGGACTCATAATTCTAGCCAAGCCTGGGTTCTTGTCCACCCCTTCTGTTCCATTCCAATTAAGGTTTCTTAGGGTTGAGGGGGGCACTTCCTCAAAGGAAAATAAACGTGCTGATACCAAAAAAAAAAAAAAAAAGGCCGGGCGCTGGTGGCTCAAGCCTGTAATCCCAGCACTTTGGGAGGCCGAGGCAGGTGGATCACGAGGTCGAGAGATCGAGACCATCCTGGTCAACGTGGTGAAACCCCGTCTCTACTAAAAATACAAAAAAGTAGCTGGGCATGGTGGTGTGTGCCTGTAATCCCAGCTACTCAGGAGGCTGAGGCAGGAGAATTGCTTGAACCCAGGAGGCGGAGGTTGCGGTGAGCCGAGATCGTGCCATTGCACTCCAGTCTGGGTAACAAGAGCGACACTCTGTCTCAAAAAAAAAAATAAAATAAAAGAGAGAGAGAGAGAGAGAGAACTGCGGAAAGGAGACCAGGAGTGGTAGCTCACACCTGTAATCCCAGCACTTTTGGAGGATGAGGCAGATAGATCACTTGAGGTCAGGAGTTTGCACCCATTCTGGCCAACGTGGTGAAACCCCATCTCTACTAAAAATATAAAAATTAGCCAAGTGTTTACCTAGGAATAAAGCCAACAAGGGATGTGAAGGACCTCTTCAAGGAGAACTACAAAACACTGCTCAAGGAAATAGGAGAGGACACAAACAAATGGAAGAACATTCCATCCTCATGGCTAGGAGAATCAATATCATGAAAATGACCATGCTGTCTGAAGTAATTTATAGATTCAAGGCTATTCCCATTAAACTACCATTGACATTCTTCACAGAATTAGAAAAAACTATTTAAATTTCAGATTGAATCGAAGAAGACCCCATATAGCCAAGACAATCCTTAGCAAAAAGAACAAAGCTGGAAGCATCACACTACCTGACTTCAAACTATACCACAAGGCTACAGTAACCAAAAGAGCGTGGTACTGGTACCAAAACAGACATATAGACCAATGGAGCAGAACAGAAACCTCAGAAGTAACATCACACATCTGCAACCATCTGACCTTTGACAAACTTGACAAAAGCAATGGAGAAAGGATTTCCTATTCAGTAAATGGTGCTGGAAAAACTGGCTAGTCATATGCAGAAAGCTAAAACTGGACCCCTTCCTTACACCTTATACAAAATTTTTAAAATTTTTTTAAATTAAAAAAAATTTTCTTTTTTATGTTGCCTTTGAGTAACAAAACACCTTATACAAAAATTGACTCAAGATGGATTAAAGCCTTAAATGTAAAACCCAAAGCCATAAAAACTCTAGAAGAACACCTAGGCGGCCGGGCACGGTGGCTCAGCCTGTAATCCCAGCACTTTGGGAGGCCGAGGCGGGTGGATCACGAGGTCAAGAGATCGAGACCATCCCGGTCAACACAGCGAAACCCCGTCTCTACTAAAAATACAAAAAATTAGCTGGGCATGGTGGCGTGTGCCTGTAATCCCAGCTACTCAGGAGGCTGAGGCAGGAGAATTGCCTGAACCCAGGAGGCGGAGGTTGCGGTGAGCCGAGATCGCGCCATTGCACTCCAGCCTGGGGTAACAAGAGCGAAACTCCGTCTCAAAGAACACCTAGGCAATACCATTCAAGACATAGGCATGGGCAAAGACTTCATGACTAAATCACCAAAAGCAATTGCAACAAATGCCAAAATTGACAAATGAAATATAATTAAGCTAAAGAGCTTCTGCACAGCAAAAGAAAGTATCATCAGAGTGAACAGGCAACCTACAGAATGGGAGAACATTTTTGCAATCTACTCATCTGACAAAGGTCTAATATCCAGAATTTATAAGGAACTTAAACATATTTAAAAGACAGCCCCATCAAAAATTGGGCAAAGGATATGAATAGACACTTCTTAAAAGTAGACATTTACGTGGCCAACAAACATATGAAGAAAAGCTCATCATCACTAGTCATTAGAGAAGTGGAAATAAAAACCACATTGAGATACCATCTCACACCAGTCAGAAGGGCAATTATTAAAAAGTCAGGAAACAATAGATGCCGGAGAGGCTGTGGAGAAATAGGAATGCTTTTACACTGTTGGTGGGAATGTAAATTAGTTCAACCATTATGGAAGACAGTATGGCGATTCCTCAAGGATCTAGAACCAGAAATACCGTTTGACCCAACAATCCCATTGCCAGGTATATTCCCAAAGGAATATAAATCATTCTATAAAGACACATGCACATGTATGTTTATGGCAGCACTGTTTACAAAAGCAAAGAAATGAAACCTACCCAAATGCTCATCAATGATACACTGGATAAAGAAAATGTGATACATATACACCATGGAGCCGGGCGCGGTGGCTCAAGCCTGTAATCCCAGCACTTTGGGAGGCCGAGGCGGGTGGATCACGAGGTCAAGAGATCGAGACCATCCCAGTCAACATGGTGAAACCCCGTCTCTACTAAAAATACAAAAAATTAGCTGGGCATGGTGGTGCGTGCCTGTAATCCCAGCTACTCAGGAGGCTGAGGCAGGAGTATTGCCTGAACCCAGGAGGCAGAGGTTGCGGTGAGCCGAGATCGCGCCATTGCACTCCAGCCTGGGTAACAAGAGCGAAACTCCGTCTCAAAAAAAAAAAAAAAAAAAAAAAAAAAAATACACCATGGAATACCATGCAGCCATAAAAATGAATGAGATCATGTCCTTTGCAGGGACATGGATATAGCTGGAAGCCATCATCCTCAGCAAACTAACACAGGAACAGAAAACCAAATACCGCATGTTGTCACTCATAAGTGGGAGTTGAACTTTGAGAACACATGGACACAGAGAGGGGAATACACACCACAGCCTGTTAGGGGAATGGGAGGCGAGGGGAAGGAACTTAGAGGATGGGTCAGTCGGTGAATCAAACCGCCGTGGGACGCATACGCCCATGTAACAAATCTGCATGTTCTGCACATGCATCCTGGTTTGTTTTTGGTTTTTTTTTTAGAAGAAGTATAAATCGTTATTGTAAAAAAAAATTAGCCAGGTGTGGTAGTGCGTGCCTGTAGTCTCAGCTACTCAGGAGGCTGGGGCAGGAGAATTGCTTGAACCCAGGAGGCAGAGGTTGCAGTGAGCTGAGATCATGCCACCGCACTCCAGCCTGGCAACAGAGTGAGACTCCTCAGGCGACAGAGTGAGATTTCGTCAAGAAATAAGCGAGAAAGCAAGAAAGCAGAAAGGAGGAAGAAGGGAAGGAAGGAAGGAAGGAGGGAAGGAAGGAAGGAAAAAGGAAAAGAGGCTGGGCATGGTGGCTCACGCCTGTAATCCAAGCACTTTGGAGGCCAAGGTGGGCGGATCACCTGAGGTCGGGAGTTCAAGACCAGCCTGATCAACATGGTGAAACCCCGTCTTAAATAAATTTAAAAAAAATTTTTTTTTAATTTAAAAAATAATGAAATAAAATAAAAAGGAAAATAAATCCAGGTAGGAAACATAAAAGCAAAAGATGTCTTCTGCAAGTAGCAAATGAGTGATGCACATTACTAATTTACAACAAAGAGATCTTGTTAATCAGCTTAACAGAGCAACATCTAAGCACCTGATCAGTAAGCCCTAGCATGTGTACACAGCTAACATTAGTCCTGTATGATACTGGCCACTTAATTAAAACAGACCCTATCTCTACTTATCAAAATGTTAAGAACTTCCTATAATTTTCTGCAAGCTCTAGAAATTAAGAAACTATATTTATTAAAATACATCAACCTAGAACGTATTTCTACTCCCCCAACTGTTTTGAATTAGTCATGTTTTTCTGAATTGAACATTGGACCAAAGTTCAAGGTAAGTGAGCAAAGAGATTAGATTAAAAAAAAAAAGGAGGGGTGCCAAGCCAATTCCCTGGAGTTGGATCAAAGTTCTAGAAGGGCAAATGTCACATATACAGAGATAGCTGGGCACCGTGGCTCATGCCTGTAATCCCAACACATTGGGAGGCCAAGGCAGGTGGATTACACAAACAGTTTTGAGGCTGAGGTAAGGAGGGTCACTTGAGTCTAGGAGGCGGAGGCTGCAGTAAGCCAAGATCAGGCTACTGCACTCCAGCCCAGGTGACAGAGAGAGACTCAAAAACTAACCACCACCACCAGGCACAGTGGTTCATGCCTGTAATCCCAGTACTTTAGGAGGCCCAGATGGGTAGATCACCTGAGGTCAGGAGTTCAAGACCAGCCTGGCCAACATGGTGAAACCCTGTTTGAACTAACAATACAAAAAAAAAAATTAGCCAGGTGTGGTTGTGGGCGCCTATAAACCCAGTTACTCAGGAGGCTGAAGCAGGAGAATCGCGTGAACCCAGGAGGCGGAGGTTGCAGTAAGCCAAGATCACACCATTGCACTCCAGCCTGGGTGACAGGTTGAGACTCCATCTCAAAAAAAAAAAAATAATAATAATATATATATATATAGTGTGTGTGACCTTATTTATGTCTTTAAAAACATGTGTATGTGTTACTGTCTCATCTATATAATGCATACATACATAAACGCATATCTGAAAGAATAAACAAATAGTTAACTGTGGTATCTTTTTAGAGTGAGATAAAGAATGTAGAAAGATTTGTTACAGGGACTTTCACTTTGCACAAACGGATTGAACTTTTAAAAATTATACCTTTATAAATTTTCCTTTTAAAGTAATTTTCATATTACTTTTTCATTGAATAGGAAAAAAAGTTTTAAAAGCTGCCAGGAAGGCCGGGCCCGGTGGCTCAAGCCTGTAATCCCAGCACTTTGGGAGGCTGAGGCGGGTGGATCACGAGGTCAAGAGATCGAGATCATCCTGGTCAACATGGTGAAACCCCATCTCTGCTAAAAATACAAAAAAAAATTAGCTGGGCATGGTGGCGCGTGCCTGTAATCCCAGCTACTCAGGAGGCTGAGGCAGGAGAATTGCCTGAACCCAGGAGGTGGAGGTTTCGGTGAGCCGAGATCACGCCATTGCACTCCAGCCTGGGTAACAAGAGCGAAACTCTGCCACCTCAAAAAGAAAAAAATTAAAAAAAATAAAAAATAAAAGCTGCCAGGAAAAAAGCAAGCTAATTAATTAGTATGATGATAGTGGTTATTTGGTATATAAAATGTAGGGTTAAATTATAAGAAAGGTGAATATATTCTGTACATCCCAAATAGTATTATGATTTCTGTTCAGCCCTTTCTCTTTGCCAACTACAATGCTAAGGATCTTTTAAAATTATTTTTGTTTTTTAAGCCTGGCATGATGGCTCACATCTGTGATCCCAGCACTTTGGGAAACTGAGGTGGGCAGATCACCTGAGATCAGGAGTTTGAGACCAGCCCAGCCAACATGGGGAAAACCTGCTTCTACTAAAAATAAAAAAAAATTAGCTGCTTGGTAGTCCCAGCTACTCGAGAGGCTGAGGCTGGAGAATCACCTGAGCCCAGGAGGTGGAGGTTGTAGTGAGGGAAGATTGCACCACCGCACTCCAGTCTGGGCAACAGAGACTCTGTCTCAAAAATATATATATATTTTTTTTTTGAGACGGAGTTTCGCTCTTGTTACCCAGGCTGGAGTGCAATGGCACGATCTCGGCTCACCGCAACCTCCGCCTCCTGGGTTCAGGCAATTCTCCTGCCTCAGCCTCCTGAGTAGCTGGGATTACAGGCACGTGCTACCATGCCCGGCTAATTTTTTGTATTTTTAGTAGAGACGGGGTTTCACCATGTTGACCAGGATGGTCTCAATCTCTCGACCTCATGATCCACCCGCCTCGGCCTCCCAAAGTGCTGGGATTACAAGCGTGAGCCACCGTGCCTGGTTCAAAAATAAATTTAAAAATTATTTTTATTTACTATTATTTTTACCAGACAGGGTCTCTATGTTGCCCAAGCTGGTCTCAAACTCTTGGGCTCAAATGATCCTCCTACCTTAGCCTCCTGAGGCTGAGAGGCTGGGATGACAGGCGTGAACCAGTGCACCCAGCTATGCTAAACATCCCATATGCTCTGTCCTATATAATCTTCTCAACCCTGTCCTGTGAACCCTGGTAAGGGCCATAGTTACCATTTGCATTTTATGACTGAGGAAACTGGGGCTCAGAAAGATAAGTTGCCAAGGTCTCACAGCTTGAAGCAATGGGCTAGAGATATAAATCCAAATGTGTTTCCTACCAGAACCCAGGACTTTAGCCGATAATCAGAAAAGATTGGAATGTAGGTTAAGAACAGAGCGAGAGACAGTGAAGTCACTAAGGTCATACACGTCCATGGCCAGAAGGGTGCAAGCCTGCCCGTGACATTATATAAACCGAGGTAGCCGGGTGCAGTGGCTCACACCTGTAATCCCAGCTCTTTGGGAGGCCGAGGCGGGCGGATCACTTGAGGTCAGGCTGGGAGTTTGAGACCAGACTGACCAATGTGAAGAAAACCCATCTCTGCTAAAAATATAAAAAATTAGGCCGGGCGTGGTGGCTCAAGCCTGTAATCCCAGCACTTTGGGAGGCCGAGGCGGGTGGATCACGAGGTCGAGAGATCAAGACCATCCTGGTCAACATGGTGAAACCCCGTCTCTACTAAAAATACAAAAAATTAGCTGGGCGTGGTGGCGCGTGCCTGTAATCCCAGCTACTCAGGAGGCTGAGGCAGGAGAATTGCCTGAGCCCAGGAGGCGGAGGTTGCGGTGAGCCGAGATCGCGCCATTGCACTCCAGCCTGGGTAACAAGAGCGAAACTCCGTCTCAAAAAAAAAAAAAAAAAAAAAAAAATTAGCCGGGGGTGGTGGTACGTGCCTATAATCCCAGCTACTCAGGAGGCTGAGGCAGGAGACTTACTTGAATCTGGGAGGCGGAGGTTGCAGTGAGCCAAGATCACGCTATGGCACTCCAGCCTGGGCAACAAGAGCGAAACTCTGTCTCAAAAAAAGAAAAACCTATGTAAAGATGGTCCCAAAAGGCCAGACTGCTCCCTGGAGCAGAAGACAAGTAACTCTTATGGAGACTAGATGTCCCCTGGAAAGGGTACAGCTGAGCTGATTACCAAAGAAATCCTTTTAGGTAGACGAGATCCATCTGCAAGGTTCTAGAGGAAGAGTTGCCAGGTTCTAGAGGAAGAGTTGCCAAAATAAAACCTTTCCTGAGTGTTAGGTGAAGCTGATGCCAAAACTCTGTTCACTTACCATTTATTGAGCATATGTTACGGGTCAAGTCCTGTGCTGGACCCTGGGGACGCAAAATGAATGAGACATTGTCTGTGCCTTGGAAAGAACTCATGCTGGAGCAGAAAGATAGAGCTGTAAAGAGATGACCAGGTGCAGTGGCTCACACCTATAATCCCAGCACTTTGGGATGCCGAGGGCAGCAGATCACCTGAGATGGGGAGTTCGAGACCAGCCTGACTAACATGGTGAAACCCCATCTCTACTAAAAATACAAAATTAGCGGGCATGGTGGTGCATGCCTGTAATCCCAGCTACTCGGGAGGCTGAGAGAGGAGAATCACTTGAACCCAGGAGGCGGAGGTTGCAGTGAGCCAAGATTGCGCCATTACACTCCAGCCTGGGCAACAACAGTGAAACTCTGTCTCAAAAAAAAAAAAAACCCATAAACTGGGCACAGTGGCTTACGAATATAATACTAGCACTCTGGGAGGCTGAGGTGGGAAAATCACTTGAGCCCAGTAGTTTGAGACCAGCCTGGGCAACATAGCAAGATCCCGTTTCTACAAAAAATTAAAAAATTAGCTGGGCGTGGTGGCAGGTACCTGTGGTCCCGGTTACTTGGGAGACTGAGGTAGGAGGATCACTTGAACCCAGGAGATTGAGGCTGCAGTGAGTCGTGATTATGACGCTGCATTCCAGCCTGGGCAACAGAGTGAGACTCTGTCTCAAAAAAATAATTATAAAAATAAAGCCAGGTGCAGTGGCTCACGCCTGTAATCCCAGTACTTTAGGAGGCTGAGACCATATCTACCACAAGGTCAGGATATGGAGACCATCCTGGCTAACATGGTGAAACCTCGTCTCTACTAAAAATACAAAAACAAAAACAAAAACAAAAAAAACTGGGCATGGTGGTGTGCGCCTGTAGTCCCAGCTACTTGGGAAGCTGAGGCAAGAGAATCACTTAAACCCAGGAGGCAGAGGTAGAGTGAGACTTGTCTCAAAAACAAATGAATAAAGAAAAATAAGAGAGATATTATTACAATTCAGAATGATCAGAGTTGTGATGTGTATTTCTTCAGGTGCTGTGGGAATGCAGAAGAGGAGCACCTCCCCCTGCTGTGTACACCTAGGAAGACTTCCTGGAAGAGGTGACAACTTCAGCTGGAAGAATTGCTGAGAATGAGCCAGTTAAGAAGGGAATTAAAGGTATCCTGGGTAGTGGGAAGAACAAGACCTCAGGCAGGCAGTGGGGGGGCCAAAGAGCACGTAGCTGGGCTGAAACAGCCTCTGTCAGATGTGCCTGGCACGAAGGAGATGACTATGCACTTCACAAGGGCAGAGACCTCACTGCGTTTTGTTTGCCATTGTTACCCCAGTGTCTAGCACAATGCCTGGCACACAGTCAAGGCACACAGGCAAGACAGCAGGGCCAGGTGGGAGGGGGTGGATGAAGGGTATACATCTCTGAAAAACCTTAGCAATGAACAAATTTGCTGAAAAGTGAAATTTCATGTTCCTTGCAGTATTATGTTTTAGAGGCCATATTTATAAAAATACAATTGTGTTGCTATTTGATGTTGGAATGGACAGGAATACATGTTTAAAAGAAAAATCGGGCTCAGTGGCTCATGCCTGTAATTCCAGCACTTTGGGAGGCTGAGGTGGGCAGATGACTTGACACCAGGCATTCAAGACCAGCCTGGCCAACACGATGAAAACTCATCTTTTCTAAAAATACAAAAATTAAAGTTATCTGGGTGTGGGGGTGCATGGTATAATTCTAGAAACTCGGAAGGCTGAGGCACGAGAATTGGTTGAGCCTGGGATCCACCCCACCACACTCCAGCCTGGTTGACAAAGCGAGACCCTGTCTCAAAAATAAATAAATAAAAATACAAAAATTAGCCAAGTGTAGCGTTCACCTGTAATCCCAGTTACTCTCGAGGCTGAGGCACAAGAATCGCTTGAACCCAGGAGGCAGAGGTTGCAGTAAGCCAAGATCATGCCACTGCACTCCAGCCTGGGCAACAGAGTGAGAAAGTGAGACCCTGTGTCAAACAAATAAAAAAAAAGAGAGGCCAGGTGCGGTGGCTAACACCCATAATCCCAGTACTTTGGGAGGCCAAGGCAGGTGGATCACGAGGTCGAGAGATCGAGACCATCCTGGTCAACATGGTGAAACCCCGTCTCTACTAAAAGTACAAAAATTAGCTGGGCGTGGTGGCACGTGCCTGTAATCCCAGCTACTCAGGAGGCTGAGGCAGGAGAATTGCCTGAACCCAGGAGGCGGAGGTTGCAGTGAGCCGAGATCGCGCCATTGCACTCCAGCCTGGGTAACAAGAGCGAAACTCCGTCTCAAAAAAAAAAAAAAAGAAAGAAAGAAAGAAAGAGGAAGCTGGTGTGGTGGCTCAAGCCTGTAATCCCACCACTTTGGGAGGCTGAGGCAGGTGGATCACCTGAGGTCAAGAGTTCAGGACCAGCCTGGCCAACATGGTGAAATCCCATCTCTATTAAAAATATTTAAAAATTAGCTGGGTATGGTGGCACACACTTGTAATCCCAGCTACTTGAGCAGCTGAGGCAGGAGAATCACTTGAACCCCAGAGGCGGAGGTGGCAGTGAGCCGATCTCACCACTTCACTCCAGCCTGGAGCTGGAGCAAAGCTCTGTCAAAAAAAAAAGAAAGAGAGAGAGAAAGAAAGAAAAGTGAGAAAAGAAAAGGAAAAAGGCCGGGCGCGGTGGCTCACGCCTATAATCCCAGCACTTTGGGAGGCTGAGGCGGGTGGATCACGAGGTCACGAGATCGATACCATCCTGGTCAACATGGTGAAACCCCGTCTCTACTAAAAATACAAAAACTAGCTGGGCGTGGTGGCACGTGCCTGTAATCCCAGCTACTTGGAAGGCTGAGGCAGGAGAATTGTCTGAACCCAGGAGGCGGAGGTTGCGGTGAGCCGAGATCGCGCCATTGCACTCCAGCCTGGGTAACAAGAGTGAAACTCCGTCTCAAAAGAAAAAAAAAAGAAAGAAAGAAAAGGAAAGAAAAGAAAGGAGGGAGGGAGAGAGGAAAGAACGTAGAACTCTAGGGCTATGGAGTAGAAGAACAAATTTCTTCCCAAAGGTGCACCTAGTGGGCACTCTTGCTCATGGGAATCCAGCTGCGAACCAGGGCCACTGAGCCACAAAACATGCCACGAAGCCCACGAAGGAATGGGCACATTCCTCATTCAGGGCCAGTGTTCTTACTTTTCACAGAGTGCTCATACGTTTGGTCATCTTGCTGTAGAACCCTTAAAGCTAGGTTCCAGTACTTTTTTGAGTAAGGTATGCAAAAGGAGAGAGCCCTGGTGATCAAAGCTGCTTGGGTCCCTGGGTCAGTTAAACTTCTGGGTGCCATCCAGAAACTAAGGATCGGTCAGGCACGGGGGGCTCACGCCTGTAATCTCAGCACTTTGGGAGGCAGAGGCAGGTGAATCACTTGAGCCCAGGAGTTTGAGACCCCCCTGGGGTCTCAACACAGTAAGACCACATCCCTACAAAAAATACAAAAAATTCACTGGGTCTGAGGGCGAGCCCCTGTGGTCCCAGCTACTGGGGAGGCTGAGGTGGGAGGATGGTTTGAGCCAGGGAGGTCCAGGCTGCAGAAGCCGTGATCACACCACTGAATTCCAGCCTGGATGACAGAGTGAGACCCTGTCTCAAACAAACAAACAAAAAAAGAAGCTAGGGATCATTGTTATTTGAAAGAAAAACAAGTTCATTATTCTTGTTAACAAAGCATTAGTGACTCCCTTCTACAAAATGACTCTATGTAAGCAATCACCGATGGAAGAATAAGGGACGAAGAGAAAGGAAGATAAGTAAAGCAAACACCTTATGGTTTTTATAATATGGGCTTGGTGACTATCTGTGTTCTAAAGTTGAGCCCCTATAAAGCATGAAAGCAGTCAATTCACAAAAGCAAGAAGCATAATTATTACTATTATTATTTATTATTTTTTTTATTGAGACGGAGTCTCGCTCTGTCACCCAGGCTGGATTGCAGTGGCACAGTCTCAGCTCACTGCAACCTCTGCATCCCAGGTTCAAGTGATTCTCCTGCCTTAGCCTCCCAAGTAGCTGGGATTACAGGCACACACCACCACACCTGGCTAATTTTTGTATATATATATATACATTTTTTGAGACAGAGTTTTGCTCTTGTTACCCAGGCTGGAGTGCAATGTCACGATCTCGGCTCACCGCAACCTCCGCCTCCTGGGTTCAGGCAATTCTCCTGCCTCAGCCTCCTGAGTAGCTGGGATTACAGGCACGCGCCACCATGTCCAGCTAATTTTTTGTATTTTTAGTACAGACGGGGTTTCACCATGTTGACCAGGATGGTCTCGATCTCTTGACCTTGTGATCCACCCGCCTCGGCCTCCCAAAAGTGCTGGGATTACAGGCTTGAGCCACCGCGCCCGGCGCCCAACTTTTATTTTTGATTCAAGTGGCACACATGCAGGTTTATTACATGGGCATATTTCGTGATATGGAGATTTGGGGTACAAATGACCTTCACCCAGGTCGTGAGCATAGTACTCAGTAGTTTGCCAACCCTTGCCCCCACCACTCTCTCCCTCCTCTAGGAGTCCCCAGTGTTGATTGTGCCCTTCTTTATGACCACGTGTACCCAATGTTTAGCTTTCTCTTATAAGTGAGAACATAGGGTATTTGATTTCCTGTTCCTGAGTTAATTCTCTTAGAATAATGGCCTCCAGCTGCATCCATGTTGCTACAAGGACATAATTTCATTCTTTTTATGGCTGCGTGTATTCTGTGGTATATATATGCCTCATTTTCTTTACTCAGTCCACTGTTGACAGGAGCCTAGATCGATTCCATGCCTTTATTATTGTAAACAACGCTTGGATGAACATAAGGGCTCATGTGTCTTTCTGGCAGAATGATTTATTTTCCGTTGGGTAGATACCCAGTAATGCCCTCACTGGGTCAAACGATAGTTCTATTTTTCTTTTTCTTTTTAGTTCTTTAAGAAATCTCCAGGAGCTGGGCGCGGTGGCTCAAGCCTGTAATCCCAGCACTTTGGGAGGCCAAGGCGGGTGGATCACGAGGTCAAGAGATCGAGACCATCCTGGTCAACATGGTGAAACCCCGTCTCTACTAAAAATACAAAAAATTAGCTGGGCATGGTGGCACGTGCCTGTAATCCCAGCTATTCAGGAGGCTGAGGCAGGAGAATTGCCTGAACCCAGGAGGCGGAGGTTGTGGTGAGCCGAGATCGTGTCATTGCACTCCAGCCTGGGTAACAAGAGCGAAACTCCGTCTCAAAAAAAAAAAAAAAAAAAAAGTCTCCAGGCCAGGCATGGTGGCTCACACCTGTAATCCCAGCACTTTGGGAGGCTGAGGCAAGCAGATCACCTGAGGTCAGGAGCTTGAGACCAGCCTGACCAACATGGTGAAACCCTGTCTTTACTAAAAATATGGGGAAAAAAAAAAAAAAAAAAAAAAGAAAGGCTGGTCCTATGGTAGTGGGTTATCAGAACTTATAAACATCAGTGTCACTAAAGTTGGTATACAACCCCCTGCTGCTAAATTTGACTGGCTTTAAATAAATAAATGATTAGCCAGACGTGGTGGCAAGCACCTGTTGACCTAGCTACTTGGGAGACTGAGGCAGGAGAATCGCTTAAACCCGGGAGGTGAAGGTTGCAGTGAGCCAAGATCGTGCCATTGCACTCCAACCTGGGCAGCAAGAGCAAAACTCCGTCTCAAAAAATAATAATAATAAAATAAAATAAAATAAAAATCAAACTGCTTTCTTTCTTTTTTTTTTTTTTGAGATGGAGTTTCGCTCTTGTTACCCAGGCTGGAGTGCAATGGCACGATCTCAGCTCACCGCAACCTCCGCCTCCTGGGTTCAGGCAGTTCTCCTGCCTCAGCCTCCTGAACTGGGATTACAGGCAGGCGCCACCATGCCCAGCTAATTTTTTGTTTTTTTTTGTTTTTTTTTTTTTTTTTTTTTTGAGACGGAGTTTCGCTCTTGTTACCCAGGCTGCAGTGCAATGGCGCAATCTCGGCTCACGGCAACCTCCGCCTCCTGGGTTCAGGCAATTCTCCTGCCTCAGCCTCCTGAGTAGCTGGGATTACAGGCACGCGCCACCATGCCCAGCTAATTTTTTGTATTTTTAGTAGAGACGGGGTTTCACCATGTTGACCAGGATGGTCTCGATCTCTCGACCTCGTGATCCATCAGCCTCGGCCTCCCAAAGTGCTGGGATTACAAGCTTGAGCCACCGCGCCCGGCCAATTTTTTGTATTTTTAGTAGAGATGGGGTTTCACCATGTTGACCAGGATGGTCTTGATCTGTTGACCTCGTGATCAACCCGCCTCAGCCTCCCAAAGTGCTGGGATTACAGGCTTGAGCCACCGCACCCTGCTGAACTGCTTTCTACAGTGGATGAACTAATAGATGTTCCCACCAACAGTGTATAAACATACACCTTTCGGCCGGGCACGGTGGCTCAAGCCTGTAATCCCAGCACTTTGGGAGGCCGAGGCGGGTGGATCACGAGGTCAAGAGATCGAGACCATCTTGGTCAACATGGTGAAACCCCGTCTCTACTAAAAATACAAAAAATTAGCTGGGCATGGTGGTGCGTGCCTGTAATCCCAGCTACTCAGGAGGCTGAGGCAGGAGAATTGCCTGAACCGAGGAGGCGGAGGTTGCGGTGAGCCGAGATCGCGCCATTGCACTCCAGCCTGGGTAACAAGAGCGAAACTCCGTCTCAAAAAAAAAAAAAAAAAAAAAAAAAAAAAAAACCATACACCTTTCTCTGCAGCCTCACCAACAGCTGTTATTTTTGACTTTTTAAAGATAGCCATTCTACCTTGTTTGCGTTCTCTCCCTCCTTTTCAGGGATACCAGACACTAATGGTTAACCAATGAAAGTCTGGATTGCTTTCCACAGAAGCTAGCAAACCACTCCTGCGACTAAATTTCTTCTGCCTTTTAGCTCCCCAAAGCCCAAAGCTTTGGCGGTGGCGCCATCACAGCTCAAGGTAGCTCGAACCTCGCTGGCTCAAGCAGTTCTCCTGCCTTAGCTCCAGTAGGTGGACCACAGGCACACACCGACACATCTAGCTAGTTTTTAAAAATTCTTGGCTGGGCGCGGTGGCTCATGCCTGTAATCCCAGCACTTTGGGAGGCCAAGCAGGCTGATCGCGAGGTCAGGGGTTCGAGACAAGCCTGGCCAATATGGTGAAACCCTGTCTCTACTGGAAATACAAAAATTAGCCGGGCGTGGTGGCTCGTGCCTGTAATCCCAGCTACTCGGGAGGCTGAGAGAGGAAGATTGCTTGAACCCGGGAGGTGGAGGTTGCAGTGAGCCGAGATCGCTCCATTGCACTCCAGGCTGGGCAACAAGAGCAAAACTCTCTCTCAAAAAAAAAAAAAAAAAAAAGACACAGAGAAACATAAAGAAACCTGACCAATAGGAGGGCCAAAACCCGTGCACAGTGCCTCACCCCTCGGAGGAATTAACAAAAATGTAAGTAGCTGTTTGAACAAAGAAACAGCAGTCCGGGGCCATTTTTCGTATGTGATAAGGGTTCTCTAATCTATCTGGTTCCCATAGATAGCACAGCACAGTCACCAATGTTTCTGATGTTCCTACACAGAAGTTCATTCTTTGAATTATCATAAGAAAATATTGCATTGTGCAGACCGTGCTCTGTTGAACGGATCAGGGAGCTATGTGATACATTTTAGAAAAATCAGGATTAGACAAGCGGGTGAGCCCTGCCTTTGTCCACGAGCTGTGACCTTGAGCAAGCTGTTTAACAACGCTGGAACACTGTTCCTCCTCTGGAAGGTGAAGGCTATTGGTTGAACCAATAATCTCTGAAATTTTTGGAGTTCCATGAAGCTTGAACCAATGTTACCTCTGAGACGACCTTGGCTGTGGAACCCAGGTTCTGTTCAGGGTGGAGAGCGCCACCTGGTGATTCCAGTTTGTAAGTGAGTCTTTTCCCCCCACTTCCTGGGCCAGACCGACCCAGTTTAGAATTGCAGTTGAGACCAGGAAGATTGGCTTTTTGTTGTTGTTGGGGCTCAGAAATGGAGGCTTTGATACCCTGAACTGAAGAAGGGTCTTCTGATCTTTCCTCCCCTCCAAAAGCACAGGAAGTTCCTTTATCTACCTACAATCCTGAACCCTCAATTAGAAACAAATGTTCTTTCTTCCCCTCCCTGTTGCAGAAAGGCAGACCAAGAAGGTAACCACACCTGAGCAGATCCTTTCACAAGATAATGTCAGGTTCATTCACATTTCAAAGACATCTATTTACAAGTTAATTTCTCTTCTAGTTCCGACCCATTCATTTCCCTAGTAATCGTTTATTTCCCCTGAATTCCTTTTTTCCTTCCAATAACCCATTTTGCCTGGATGGAAGCCCCTGTCTTTCTGTAATCTCAAAATGATATTTAAGCTTCCAGATTCCCTTGAGGGGTGGGTAATTTCTCTGTGGTTTCCCCTCTTGTTCACATTAATAAATCTGCATGGCTTTTCTCCAATTAATCTGCCTTTTGTTGAGTTGATTTTTCTTTCTCACTCTCTCTTTTCCTCTTTCTTTCTCCCTCCTTCCTTCCTTCCTTCTTTCCCTCCCTGCCTCCCTCCCTCGCTCCCTCCTTTCCTACCTTCCTTCCTTCCTCTATTCCTTCTTTCCTTCTTTCTTTCTTTCTTTCAAGCTGGCATCTGGTTTCAGGTTTCTTTCCTCAAAAATTTGTAACTAGAATTTCTTTTCTTTTCTTTCTTTTTTTTTTTGAGATGAAGTCTTGCTGTGTCGCCCAGTCTGGAGTGCAGCAGCACGATCTTGGCTCACTGCAATCTCCACCTCCTGGGTTCAAGTAATTCTCCTGCTTCAGCCTCCTGAGTAGCTGGGTTTACAGACGTGTACCACCATGCCCAGCTAATTTTTGTGTTTTTAGTAGAGACAGGGTTTCACCATGTTGGCCAGGCTGGTTTCGCACTCCTGACCTCAGGCAATCCACCCTCCTCGGCATCCCAAAGTGCCGGGATTACAGGCCTGAGCCCCCGCGCCTGGCCTGTAACTAGAATTTCTGTACATCTCTGGAATGCATGCATATCAAAACTCATTGTCCAACTGTGGCTGACATTAAGGGACAAAAATGTCTACAAACATAATCCTGTATCATGACCTCAGTGGCTAATATGGTCCAAATTACTCTTAAGCTCCCGCTTTAAGGTCCATAAATACCCATAAGGAAAATTCGCCACAGGGTACTCTGTCCTCTTGTGCTGAGGAGCCCCACTGCACTTTTATGCAGTGTTCTTTTTTTTTTTTTGAGGCGGAGTTTCGCTCTTGTTACCCAGGCTGGAGTTCAATGGCGTGATCGTTCAGGCAATTCTCCTGCCTCAGCCTCCTGAGTAGCTGGGATTACAGGCATGCACCACCATGCCCAGCTAATTTTTTGTATTTTTAGTAGAGACGGGGTTTCACCATGTTGACCAGGATGGTCTCTATCTCTTGACCTCGTGATCCACCCGCCTCGGCCTCCCAAAGTGCTGGGATTACAGGCTTGAGCCACCGCACCCGGCTTATGCAGTGTTCTTTCTAATAAATTTTTTTATTTTGAAACCTATACGGACATCATACATTCTTTTTACTAACCTACCACCTGTGAGGTCACCATTTGCCAGTGTCTGGGCTCTGACCTCTCACCCAGCAGAGACAGGGTTTCGCTCTATTGCCCAGCTAGAGGGCAGTGGTGCAATCATAGGTCACTGTAGCCTCAAATTCCTGGGCTCAAGTGATCCTCCCACCTCAGCTTCCTGAGCAGCTGGGACTACAGGAGCACACCGCCACACCAGGCTAAATTTTTAATTTATTGTAAAGATAGGTCTAACCATGTTGCCCAGGCTTATCACAGAGTTCTTAATCTCCCCACCCCCAACCCAAGTTTAAGAACCACTACTTTGGCCTGGTACAGTGGCTCATGTCTGTAATCACAGCACTATGGGAGGCCGAGGCAGGCAGATCACAAGGTAAGGGATCAAGACCATCCTGGCTAACATATAGTGAAACCCCGTCTCCACTAAAAATACAAAAATCAGGTCGGCATGGTGGCACCCGCCCATAGTCCTAGCTACTTGGGGGGCTAAGGAAGGAGAATCGCTTGAACTTGGGAGGTAGAGGTTGCAGTTAGCCAAGATTGTGCCACTGCGCTCCAGCCTGGCGACAAAGCGAGACTCCCATCTCAAAAAAAAAAAAAAAAAAAAAAAAAAAAGAACCACTACTTTAGGGAATGCTATAACCCAGAGCAGCATTTTATAAACATGGACTTGAGACTGTGACTTTATCTGGAAAGTTATTTCATATCCCTGAGCCTCAGCCTCCTCATCTGTAAAATGATAATGTAATCTCCCAATGGGTTCACCTTGCCCCTGCCTAGACAGAGCAGATTTATTAAGACAGGGGAATTGCAATGGAGAAAAGAGTAATTCACTCAGAGCTGGCTGTGTGGAGAGCAGAATTTTATTGTTACTCAAATTAGTTTCCCCAAGCATTCAGGGATCGGGTTTTTTTTGTTTGTTTGTTTTGTTTTTGAGACGGAGTTTCGCTCTTGTTACCCGGGCTGGAGTGCAATGGCACGATCTTGGCTCACCGCAACCTCCGCCTCCTGGGTTCAGGCAATTCTCCTGCCTCAGCCTCCTGAGTAGCTGGGATTACAGGCACTTGCCACCATGCCCAGCTAAATTTTTTGTATTTTTAGTAGAGGCGGGGTTTCACCATGTTGACCGGGATGGTCTCGATCTCTTGACCTCGTGATCCACCCACCTTGGCCTCCCAAAGTGCTGGGATTACAGGCTTGAGCCACCGCGCCCGGCCAGGGATCGGGTTTTTAAAGATAATTTGGCTGGGCTGGCAAGGTAGCTCACACCTTTAATCCCAGCACTTTGGGAAACTGAGGCGGGCAGATCACAAGGTCAAGAGATCGAGACCATCCTGGCCAACATGGTGAAACTGCGTCTCTAATAAAAATACAAAAATCAGTTGGGCATGGTGTTGTGCGCCTGTAGTCCCAGATACTCAGGAGGCTGAGGTAGGAGAATTGCTTGAACCCAGGAGGCGGAGGTTGTAGTGAGCCTAGATTGTACCACTGCACTACAGCCTGGGCAGCAGAGCGATCCGTCTCCAAAAAAAAAAAAAAAAAAAAAAAAAAGATAATTTGGCGGGTAAGGGCTTGGGAAGTGGGGAGTGCTGACTGGTCAGGTTGGAGATGGAATCAGGGGATCAAGTGAGGTTTTCTTGCTGTCTTCTGCTCCTGGGTGGGATGGCAGAGCTGGTTGAGCCAGATTACTGGTCTGGGTGACGTCATCCGATCCATCCATCAAGTGCAGGGTCTGAAAAATGTCTCAATCACCAACGTTAGGTTTTTCAATAGTGATGCTATTTCCAGGAGCAATTTGGGGAAGTTGAGACTCTTGGAGCCAGAGGCCACATGATCCTAAACTGTAATTTCTAATCTTGTAGCTAATTTGTTCATCCTGCAAAGGTGGACTAGTCCCCAGGCAAGAAGGGGGTCTTTTTGGGAAAGGGCTTTTGTCCATTCTGTTTCAGAGTCAAACTGTGAACCGAATTCCTTCCCAAAGTTAGTTCAGCCTACGCCCAGGAATGAACAAGGGCAGCTTAAAGGTTACAAGCAAGATGTAGTCGGTTAAGTTTGATTTCCTTCATTGTCATAATTTCCTCAGTTATAATTTTTACAAAGGCGGTTTCAGTAAGAATCATACTTATGCCAGGTGCGGTGGCTCATACTTGTAATCACGAGACAGGTGCATTGCTTGAGCCCAGGAGTTTGAGACCAGCTTGGGCAAGATGGCAAAACCCCAAATTTACAAAAAAAAAGTACAACAATTATCCGGGTGTGGCTTTACCTGAGCCCAGGCGGGTGGAGGCTGCAGTGAGCCAAGATCATGCCACTGCACTCCAGCCTCGTGTCTCAGAAATAAACCAAACAATCATACCTATTTCAGAGGTTTACTCAAAGGACAGAAGAGCTCATTTCATGGAAAGTGTGTGTCCAGCAAGAGCACACAGTATGATCTTATGAGGGATCTTTGTCAACCTCTTCTTTTTTTAGAGATGAAGTTTAGCCCTTATTGCCCAGGTTGGAGTGCAATGCCTCAGTCTCAGCTCACTGCAACCTCCACCTCCCAGGTTCAAGCAATTCTCCTGCTTGAGTCTCCTGAGTAGCTGGGACTACAGGCAGGCACCACCACGCCCAGCTAATTTTGTATTTTTAGTAGAGATGGGGTTTCTGCATGTTAGGCTGGTCTTGAACTCCAGCCTCAAGTGATCTGCCCATCTAGGCCTCCCAAAGTGCTGGGATTTCAGGCATGAACCACTGCGCCCGGCCTCTCCACCTCTTACAGGAAGTCAGCCATCACCCAGAAAGGCCAGGATGCATGTAGTACCATGCCACCACGATGCCATCTCTACCAGTTTAGTGAGACGGAATTGTCTATATGCCTGATTTGAGAAATGGGATGGAACTTTTGCAGGGGTGGAAGATGACGATCAGGCACTGGTGATACGGGTGGGGTTGGGGAGGTCCCTAAAGGCTGGAGGAACCTCCACCCCACCCAGTATCTAGGCTCTTGACACCATCTCAAGAAGGAATTCAAGAGTGAGTCAGAAAATGGTGTAAGTACAAAGATTTATTGCAAAGTGAAAAGTACACACTCAAGAAAGGGGAGTGCAGGCAGACTCAGAGTCATGCAATGGGGCGTGGGGTTTCTATCTTTTGGGTTTTGTCAACCAAGGAGTGGAATATTCATGAAGATACCGGGGGAAAAGTGGAGATTTCTCAGAATTGCGGTGCTACCCATTTTTACACCAAATACGGGTGTTTCTGGAACTATCATGGCATTGGTGGGTGTGGGGTTTATTCATTTAATGTTTATTTATTTATTTTGAGACGAAGTCTCATTCTGTTGCCCAAGCTGGAGTATAGTGGCGCGATTTCTGGTCACTGCAACCTCCACCTCCCGGGTTCAAGCAATTCTCCCGCCTCAGCCTCCCGAGTAGCTGGGACTACAGGCACGTACCACCATGCCTGGCTAATTTTTTTTTTTTTTTCTTTTTGAGACAGAGTTTCGCTCTTGTTACCCAGGCTGGAGTGCAATGGCGCGATCTCGGCTCACTGCAACCTCCGCCTCCTGGGTTCAGGCAATTCTCCTGCCTCAGCTTCCTGAGTAGCTGGGATTACAGGCACGCGCCACCAT
The DNA here is from genome assembly GCF_048565385.1 of Saimiri boliviensis. Taxonomy (NCBI): domain Eukaryota; kingdom Metazoa; phylum Chordata; class Mammalia; order Primates; family Cebidae; genus Saimiri; species Saimiri boliviensis. The sequence continues at coordinate 14,919,516 of NC_133455.1, forward strand.
GCCCAGCTAATTTTTTCGGATTTTTTAGTAGAGACGGGGTTTCACCATGTTGACCAGGATGGTCTCGATTTCTTGACCTCGTGATCTTTATATTTTTATTAGAGACAGGGTTTCACTGTGTTGGCCAGGCTGGCCTTGAACTCCTGATCTTGTGATCCGCCCACCTCAGCCTCCCAAAGTGCTGGGATTACAGGCATGAGCCACCATGCTGGACCTATTTATTTATTTATTTTGAGACAGAGTTCCCACTCTGTCATCTTACTCTGTCACCCAGGCTGGAATGCAGTGGCACAATCTTGGCTCATTGCAACCTCTGCCTCCTAGGTTCAGGCGATTCTCCTGCCTCAGCCTACTGAGTAACTGGGATTACAGGCACCTGCCACCATGCCCTGCTAATTTTTGTGTTTTCAGTAGATATGGGGTTTCACCATGTTGGCCAGGTTGGTCTCGAACTTCTGACCTCAGGTGATCCACTCACCTTGGTCTCCCAGAGTGCTGGGATTACAGGCATGAGCCGCCATGCCCAAGGGGTGTGGGATTTAGTATATTAATGAGTGTATACTGAGGTCCTTGGTGAAACCTATGTCAAATCCAGCACCATGTTGGGTCTAGTTGGTCTGAGCCAGCCTGGTCCCCACCCTGGCTTTTCAGGGTCTTATCAGCCCCTTGCTTCTGCAGCAAAAGTTTTCTTTTGCTAGTCATGTGTAACTGCCACCTGGAATTTTTTATTCTCTTGTGATCACTCTGTATTATTCCTGAGACCCTAAGAAATTGGGAAATCCACCTACACACCTAAAATACTTTGACTAAAACTGTTGAAAAAAGAAAAAATAATGGCATAAAGTATTGCTTGATGAAATTCCGGCCAGGTGCATTGGCACACAGATAGCCTCTTTAAGTCGGGCATAGTGGCTCATGCCTGTGATCCCAGCACTTCGGGAGGCTGAGGTAGGCAGATCACTTGACATCAGGAGTTTGAGACCAGCCTGGGCAACATGGTGAATCTCCATATCTACCAAAAATACACCAAAAAAAAAAAAAAAAAAAAAACTAGCCTGGCATGGTGGTGCCACACCACTGCACCCCAGCCCTGGCGACAGAGCGAGATTCCATCTCGAAAAATAAATCATCATCATCATCATCATCATCATCATCAGTCACAGCCAATGCCAGGGAAAGACAGTCTCCCAATAGATAGAAACGCCAGAAACTGGTGATCAGCAGCTTCCCAATAAGATCTCAAGAGTTGGGTGAGTGGGCTTAAGCGTGTGCATGAAGAGGCAAAATGGTGGAGTTTAACTGGTGCATGACCTTCCTCTAGGAACACTCAACTGATGAGGGAGGAATGCCTCAAGTGAGTGCACATGTAGCTTCAGTAAACATGCTGCACGTGCAGCCCCTCCCAAGTGCTAGCAGGCCATTGTACATGCTGACTGCCAACATACAAGACCCCAAGTCAAAGGTCAAACCATGCACTTGAATCTCTCAACTTGCCTACTGGCCCTCTTCCAAGTATACTTTATTTCCTTGCATTTCTTCTCTAAAACTTTTTAATAAACTTTCACTCCTTCTGTAAGACTTGCCTTGGTTTCTCACTCTGCCTTATATCCCTTGGTTGAATTCTTTCTTCTGAGAAGGCAAGGAGTCAGGTTGCTGCAGACCTGTATGGATACACTGCTACTAACATTTCCATACGATGGGATATAATTTGGTCATAAAATGAAATGAAGTACTGATACAAGCTACAATGTAGATAAACCTTGAGAACATTGTGCTAAGTGAAAGAAGCCAGTCACAGCCGGGCGCGGTGGCTCAAGCCTGTAATCCCAGCACTTTGGGAGGCTGAGGCAGGTGGATCACGAGGTCAAGAGATTGAGACCATCCTGGTCAACATGGTGAAACGCCGTCTCTACTAAAGATACAAAAAAATTAGCTGGGCATGGTGGCCCATGCCTGTAATCCCAGCTACTCAGGAGGCTGAGGCAGGAGAATTGCTTGAACCCAGGAGGCGGAGGTTGCGGTGAGCCGAGATCGTGCCATTGCACTCCAGCCTGGGTCTCAAAAAAAAAAAAAAAAAAAAAAAAAAGAAGCCAGTCACAACATATATTGCTTGCTTCTGTTAATATGAAATGTCTGGAATAGGCAAAACCATAGAGACCGAAAGTTGATTCCTGATTGTTGGGGGTTAGAGGGCATGGGGAAACTGGGAGTGTATCTTAGTCTGTTTTCCGTTGCGTATACACCACAGACTAGGTAAGGTAATTGATAAAAAGTATATTTAGCTCATGATTCTGGAGCCTGAGAATGGAATAAGCATCTGGTGAGGACCTTCTTGCTGTATCATAACATGGTGGAGGGCATCACATGGCAAGAGGACAAAAACGAAGGAGCCAGAGTGCGCTTGCTTTTCTAACTAAGCCATTCCCATCATGGCAACATCAATTCATGCTTCAGGACAGAGGGACTGAGTTTGCAACACATGAACTTTTGGAGGACACATTCAAACCATAGCAAGATGATAGCTAAAGGGTATGGGGTGCCTTTTCGGAGTGATGGAAATCTAAAATTGATGGGAATAATAGTTGTACAACCTTGTGACTACACTAAAAGCCATTGAATTGTACACACTTTAACTGAGTGAACTGTTATCAGCTGGGCATGGCAGCTCATGCCTGTAATCCCAGTGGACTGGGAGGCCAAGGTGGGTGGATCACCTGAGGTCAGGAGTTCGAGACCAGCCTGGCCAACATGGTGAAACCGCATCTCTACTAAAAAAAATACAAAAATTAGCAGAGTGTGGTGTTGGGCACCTGTAATCTCAGCTACTCAGGAGGCTGAGACAGGAGAATTGCTTGAACCTCGGAGGTGGAGGTTGCAGTGAGCCAAAATCGAGCCACTGCACTCCAGCCTGGGCTACGAAGCAAGAGTCTGTCTCAAAAAATAAAAAGAAAATGAAAAAGCTGTTATCAAAAAAGCTTTTTTTTTTTTTTTTTTTTTTTGAGACGGAGTTTCGCTCTTGTTACCCAGGCTGGAGTGCAATGGCGCGATCTAGGCTCACCGCAACCTCCGCCTCCTGGGTTCAGGCAATTCTCCTGCCTCAGCTTCCTGAGTAGCTGGGATTACAGGCATGTGCCACCATGCCCAGCTAATTTTTTGTATTTTTAGTAGAGACGGGGTTTCACCATGTTGACCAGGATGGTCTCGATCTCTCGACCTCGTGATCCACCTGCCTCGGCCTCCCAAAGTGCTGGGATTACAAGCTTGAGCCACCGCGCCCGGCCATCAAAAAAACTTTTATTGAATCTTACAAATCTGGATAATCATAATGAAAGGATCTTTATGGTTATATAAATTTAAAAAATACAAGTGGCCAGGCGCAGTGGCTCCTGCCTGTAATCCCAACACTTTTGGGAGGCTGAGGTGGGATCATTGCTTGACCCAGGAGTTTGAGACCAGCTTAGACAACATAGTGAGATTCCATCTCTACAAATGTTGGCCAGGCTGGTCTTAAACTCTTGACCTCAGGTGATCTGCCACCTGTATCAGCCTCCCAGAGTGCTGGGATTATAAGCATGAGCCACTACACCCGGCTTTTTTTTTTTTTTTTTTTGTAGAGTCAGCCACTACACACAGCTAATTTTTGTGTTTTTTTTTTTTTTTTTTTTAGTAGAGACAGGGTTTTGCCATGTTGGCCAGACTGATGTCTAGCTCCTGACCTCAGGTGATCCACCTGCCGTGGCCTCCTAGTGTTGGGATTACAGTCATGAGCCACCAAGCCTGGCCTTTTTGTGTTTTCAGTAGAGACGGAGTTTCACCATGTTTCCCAGGGTGGTCTTGAACTTCTGCACTCAAGTGATCCACCCGCCTTGGCCTCCCAAAGTGCTGAGGTTACAGGCGTGAGCCACCGCACCTGGCTGACACGTGGCTTTTTTGTTTTGTTTCCTTTTCACCTCCCACAAACTGAAAACATAATCTGGGGCTAAGTGCTTTAGGCACATTAGCCATTCATTCCTCTTCACATGTCTGAGAGGTAGGTATTCTCATTCCCAGCTCACAGATGGCTCAGAGAGGCTGTTACAGGGCAAGTCACTAGGAACCTCCTTGTGGACCCAGGTCTGAGGCTGAGTCCTTTTGATCAGCCTTGGAGTGAGCGCTTTCTCACCCCGGATCTTTGAAGCCTAAAGCAACTTCATTCTCTCTCTCTTTTTGAGATGGAGTCTTGCTCTGTTGCCCAGGCTAGAGGGCAGTGGCACAATCTCAGCTCACTGCAACCTCCACCTCCCAGGTTCAAGTGATTCTCCCACCTCAGCCTCCCGAGTAGCTGGGATTATAGGCACCTGCCACAGCATCTGGATAATCTTTGTATTTTTAGTAGAGACAGGGTTTCACCATCTTGGCCAGGCTGGTCTCGAACTGCTGACCTCAAGATTCACCTGCCGTAGCCTCCCAATGTGCTGGAATTACAGGCGTGAGCCACCGCGCCTGGCCTCTCTGTCTTTTGAGACAGAGTCGTGCTCTGTCATCCAGGCTGGAGTGCAGTGGCACAATCCTGGCTCACTGCAGCCTCCAACTCCCAGGTTCAGGTGATTCTCCTGCATCAGCCTCCTGAGTAGCTGGGATTACAGACACCTGCCAGCTAATTTTTCTGTCTTTAATAGAGACAAGATTTCGCCATATTGGCCAGGCTATCTCCAACTCGTGACCTCAAGTGATCTGCCTGCCTCGGACTCCCAAATGCTGGGATTACAGGCGTGAGCCACCACACCCAGCCCTTTTTTTCTTTTTTGAGACAGTGCCTTGCTCAGCTGCTGAGGCTAGAGTGCAGTGCCACCATCATAGTTCACTACGTCCTCAAATTCCTGCACTCAAATGAGTCTCCCACCTCAGCCTCCTGAGTAGCTGGGACTACAGGCACACACTACTACCTCAGTTAATTTTTTTTTTTTTTTTTAGTAATTGGAGGGGAGGGGTCTCACTGTGTTACCCAAGCTGGTCTCAAACTCCTGGGCTCAAGCAGTTCTCTTGCCTTGGCTTCCTAAAGTCCTGGGATTATAGGGCTGAGCTACTGTACCCAGCCTGATTAACTTTTTAATTCACAAAAACCAATGAAGTATCTCCACTGTCTGTTTTCTAAATGTGTCACTTTTTTCCCTCATTATTCTTTCACTTTACAGTTTTCTTTGCTTTTTTTTTTTTCTTTTTTTGAGACACAGTCTCATTCTTGTTGCCCAAGCTGGAGTGCAATGGCGTGATCTCAGCTTACCGAAACCTCCGCTTCCTGGGTTCAAGCGATTTTCCTGCCTCAGCCTCCCAAGTAGCTGGGATTACAGGTGCATGCCATCATGCCCGACTAATTTTGTATTTTAGGTAGAGACGGGGTTTCTCCATGTTGGCCAGGCTGGTCTCGCACTCCTGACCACAGGTGATCCACCTGCCTCAGCCTCCCAAAGTGCTGGGATTACAGGCGTGAGACACCATGAAGTCACTTTACAGTTTTCTTCTGCATTAAAACAATTTTTTAATTGTGGTAATATTAACATAACATGAAACTATCATCTAAATGATTTGGGTTTTTTTGAAACAGTATCACTCTGTTGCCCAAGTTGGAGTGCAATGGCATGATCTTGGCTCACTGCAACTTCCGCAGGGTTCAAGCGATTTTCCTGCCTCAGTCTCCCTGAGTAGCTGGGATTACAGGCTCCCCCCACCACTACCACCATGCCCAGCTAATTTTTTTTTTTTTTTTTTTAGACGGAGTTTCGCTCTTGTTACCCAGGCTGGAGTGCAATGGCGCGATCTCGGCTCACCGCAACCTCCGCCTCCTGGGTTCAGGCAATTCTCCTGCCTCAGCCTCCTGAGTAGCTGGGATTACAGGCACGCGCCACCATGCCCAGCTAATTTTTTGTATTTTTAGTAGAGACGGGGTTTCACCATGTTGACCAGGTTTGTCTCGATCTCTCGACCTTGTGATCCACCCGCCTTGGCCTCCCAAAGTGCTGGGATTACAGGCTTGAGCCACCGCGCCCGGCCCCTAATTTTTATATTTTTAGCAGAGATGGGGTTTCACCATGTTAGCCAGGCTGGTCTCGAACTCCTGTCTTTAGGTGATCTGCCCATCTTGGCCTCCCAAAGTGCTGGTATTACAGGCTTGAGCCACCACGCCTGGCCCATCTAAATGATTTTTAAGTGTACAATTCAATGGTGTTAAGTACATTCCCATTGTGGCACAGCCATCACCACTATATGTCTACAGAACTCTTCATTTTGTAAAACAGAAACTCTGTATCCATTAGACACTAACAAGAGTCTCATATGTCTGCCTGTGAGCAGAGACTGTGCCACTGCACTCCAGCCTGGGCAACAGAGTGAGACTCTGTCTCAAAAAATTAAAAAAAAGAAGGCCGGGCGTGGTGGCTCACACCTATAATCCCAGCACTTTGGGAGGCCGAGGCGAGTGGATCACGAGGTCAAGAGATCGAGACCATCCTGGTCAACATGGTGAAACCCCGTCTCTACTAAAAATACAAAAATTAGCTGGGAGTGGTGGCACATGCCTGTAGTCCCAACTACTTGGGAGGCTGAGGCAGGAGAATTGCTTGAACCCAGGAGGCAGAGGTTGCGGTGAGCCGAGATTGCGCCATTGCACTCCAGCCTGGGTAACAAAAGCGAAACTCCATCTCAAAAAAAAAAAAAAAAAAAAAAAGAAAAGAAAAGATATGTCTGCTTGATTATAACAATCAAGGGACAAAAGTTTCCTTCACCCATATTCCTATATTTTGGTATTTATTAAGCATGTTCTTATTGTGTTGAGTACTCATTTAACTGTTCATGTAGCTTTCTCAAACTGTAAAGATAGTTAAGGTTATTGAACCCTTTTAATCCATTATATTCACTGAACCAGTAGAGTATGATGTTTAATATCTGGTAATTAATTTATTCCCTGCCTTGTTTTGGTTTTGTTGATCTATTCATTCATTCCACAGTTGTTTACTGAGTGTCTATGCTGTGCCAGGCACTATTCTAGGTATTGGGTGAGCCAAGATTGTGTCACTGCTCTCCAGCCTGGGTGACAGAGTGAGACCCTGTCTCAAAAAAAAAAAAAAAAGGATAGACTGGACAAAGAAAATGTGGCATATATACACTACAGAATACCATGTAGCCATAAAAAAGGATGAGTTCATGTCCTTTGCAGGGACATGGATGAACCTGGAAACCATCATTCTCAGCAAACTGACACAAGAACAGAAAACCAAACACTACATATTCTCACTCATAGGCGGGTGTTGAACAATGAGAACACATGGACACAGGGAGGGGAACATCACACACTGGGGTCTGTTGGGGGTTGGGGGGCTGGGGAGGGGCAGGGAGGGGATGGGGAGGTTGGGGAGGGATAACATTGCCTGATGTAGATGATGGGGGATGGAGGCAGCAAACCACAATGGCATGTGTGTACCTATGCAACAATCCTGCAAGATCTGCACATGTACCCCAGAACTTAAAGTACAAAAAAAAAAAAAAATTAGCTGGTCTTGGTGGCATGTGCCGGTAGTCCCAGCTACTCCAGAGGCTGAGGCAGGAGAATTGCTTGAACCCAGGAGGTGGAGGTTGTGGTGAGCCGATTGCATTCCAGCCTTGGGGACAGAGCAAGACTCTGTCTCCAAAATAAATAAATAATACAAATACAAAAAAGTTGCCGGGCGCGGTGGCTCAAGCCTGTAATCCCAGCACTTTGGGAGGCCAAGGCGGGTGGATCACAAGGTCGAGAGATCGAGACCAACCTGGTCAACATGGTGAAACCCCGTCTCTACTAAAAATACTAAAAATTAGCTGGGCATGGTGGCGTGTGCCTGTAATCCCAGCTACTCAGGAGGCTGAGGCAGGAGAATTGCCTGAACCCAGGAGGCGGAGGTTGCGGTGAGCCGAGATCGCGCCATTGCACTCCAGCCTGGGCAACAAGAGCGAAACTCCGTCTCAAGAAAAAAAAAAAAAGAAAAAAAGAAAAAAAAAAAAAAAAAGTTATCCTTGTGTGCTGGCTGTGCATGTAGTCCCAGCTTCTCTGGAGGCTGAAGTGGGAGGATAATTTGGGCCCTGGAGGCGGTTGCAGTGAGCTCTGTTCATACCACTGCACTCCAGCTTGGGTGACAGAGGGAAAACCTATTTTAAAAAAAATTGCTACGTGTAGCACCCTGGACAGAGAATTGTTTGAACCCCATGGTCCAGATAGGATTGTGGGATTTGGGGACCCTGTGACTGAGTGGCATCTTGAATGACAGGTTTCAAAACCATGCCTTAGGTCTGTAAAGATTTTTATTGATTCTCTTCATACAAGTCAACTCTGTTTATCCTAATTATTTTTGTTATTATTTTCTAAGAGACAGGGTCTTGCTCTGTTGCTCAGGCTGAAGTGCAGTGGCATGATCATAGCCTCCACCTCCTGGCCTCAAGTGATCCTCCAACCTCAGCCTCCTGAGTAGCTAGGACTATAGGCGTGCTACTATTCCTGGCTAATTTTTTTTTTTTTTTTTTTTTTTTTTGTAGAGACAAGGTTTCATCAAGTTGCTCATGGTGATCTTGAATTCCTGGGCTCAAGTAATCCTCCAGCCTCAGCCTCCCAAAGTGCTGAGATTATGGGTGTGAGCTATGGCACCTGGCTCTGGCTAATTAAAAAAATTTTTTTTTGTTTGTAGATATGGGGGTCTTGCTATGTTGCCCCATGGTGGTCTCAAGTTCTTGGCCTCAAGAAGTCTTACAGCCTAGGCCTCCAAGCCCAATCTAGTTTATCTTTACAACATCCCATGAGATTAAATATTAGGTCTATCAGGCAAAGGTGAACGGATCACACGGTCAGGAGATGGAGACCACCCTGGCCAACATGGTGAAACCCCATCTCTACTAAAAAATACAAAAATAGCTGGGTGTGGCGGTGCTTGCCTATGAGTCCAGCAACTCAGGAGGCTGAGGCAGGAGAATCGTGTGAACCCGAAAGGTGGAGGTTGCAATGAGCTGAGATCATGCTGCTGTACCCCAGCCTGGCGACAGAGCTAGACTCTGTCTCAAAAAAAAAAAAAAGAAAGAAAAGAAAAATTAGGTCTATTTTGCAGATAGAGAAACTTGGGCTCTAAAAGGACCCTATGTTGCTGGGGATCCCATGCAAACCCCCCAACTCACTGCAGGTTGTTCTAGGCAGGGTACTTTCTACTGTCCAGAGTGACCTAAAATGCAAGTGGACGTCAGGGCAGCTCCTTACACAGTTCTGACTCAGCGCTGGCCTGAGCCCCTGCACTCAAAACGAAGAGGGTGGTGTTTTCCAGGCCAGCTCCGCTCGAGGGAAGGCTGTTGACTGATCGTCCAGTGACATACAGAGCATTCAGGTGCATGTCCCCTTGGTCCTGGCAGCCTTTGCACATGTGACAAGGTTTCAGCTCTGTGGGACTGGAGTTGCAGTTAGACAGTCAGTTGTGGCTTTACTACCAGCCAGCTGTGTGACTCAGAGGTAAACTTCCAGAGCGGTAGGTTTCTCATTGATAAAACTGGATGGCGATGGGAGCGATGGCTCACACGTGTAATCCTAGCACTTTGGGAAGCCGAGGTGGGTGGATCACTTGAGGTCAGGAGTTCGAGACCAGCCTGGCCAACATGGTCAAAACCCTTCTCTACTAAAAATACAAAAATTAACCAGGCGTGGTGGTGTGTGTCTGTAATCCCAGTTACTTGGGAGGCTGAGACAGGAGCATGGCTTGAACCCAGGAGGCAGAGGTTGCAGTGAGCCGAGATCGTGCCACTGCATTCCAGCCTGGGTGACAAAGCAAGACTCCGTCTCAAAAGTAAATAAATAAAGCCAGATGGCATGTGGCACTGCACCTTAGGTCCATGGGTTGCAGGGAGGGCCCAGTGAGATTAGAACCATACATCAACTTGGACAATATGTCAAGAAGGCTGCCCTGTACAATTCACCATGAGGTAATGGAGAATTCCAGGCCATCTGCTGAAAACTGGCCAGTTATCGATTTTCTTTTTTTAATTAAAAAATTTATTATTTATTTATTTATTTATTTATTTTTGAACAGGGTCTCTGTGTCGCTCAGGCTGGAGTGCAGTGGCACAATCTCGGCTCACTGCAACTTCTGCCTCCTGGTTTCCAGCAATCCTCCTGCCTCAGCCTTTCAAGTAGCTGGGGTCATGAGTGTGCGCCACCACGCCCAGCTACTTTTTTAAGTAGAGACGGTGTTTCACTGTGTTGGTCAGGCTGGTCTCAAACTCCTGACCTCAAGGGATCCGCCCACCTCAGCCTTCCTGAGTGCTGGGATTACAGACATGAGCCAGCTTGCCTGGCCCAGTTATTGATTTTATTTATAGCTTGTTTATTTCAGATGAGGATGTAAGGTGTTTGCCAGAAAAGCTGAGGAACTACAATATCAAAATCAATGAACTCTCAGTTGTTTATTCAACAAATGTATATTAGAATGGTAACTAGGCGGCAGGTACTGAGGATACAGGAAACAGGTCTGGTTAGTGTAGGATCTGCCACGAGGTCTAACATGAAAAGCAAGAACAAAGCTGAGTGCAGCGGCTCATGCCTGTAATTCCAGCACTCTGGGAGGATCAACTCAAGTCTAGGAGGTCGAGGCTGCAGTGAGCTATGATTGCACTACTGCACTTCAGCCGGGATGGTATAGGGAGAACCTGTCTCAAAAACAAAACAAAATTCCTGTCAAGAATCTGATGAACAGTTATTTAAAAATCTTTGAGCAAACAATAAAAAAGGGCTGGGTGCAGTGGCTCACACCTGTAATTCCAACACCTTGGCAGGCTGAGGCAGGTGGATCATTTGAGGTCAGGAGTTCGAGACCAGCCTGGGCAACATGCAAAAAATACAAAATGTTTGTATTTTACTTAAAATACAAAAATTAACTGGGTGTGGTGATGCATACCTGTAGTCTCAGCTACTCAGAAGGCTGAGGTGGGAGGATCACTTGAGCCCTGGAGGTGGAGGCTGCAGTGTTCTGAGATTGCACCACTGCACTCCAGCCTGGGCAACTGGAGTGAGATCCTATCTCAAAAATAAAATAAAATAAAATAAAAATAAAAAAATTAAAAAGGCAGAATCGTTCAGCTTCATGGCTCAGTTTATCAGGAGAAAGACTTTTTTTGTGTGGTTTCAAGAGGATTTCCTCATGGAAGAAGCATTTCAGTAAGGGGACTGTTGGACAACAGAACAAATGATCTTATTTTTTAATTTTTTAATTTTAATTTTAATTTTTTTTTGGAGATGGACGGAGTGTTGCTCAGTTGCCTCCAGTTTACGCGATTCTCCTCCCTCAGCCTCCCCAGTAGCTGGGACTACAGGCACCTGACATCATGCCCGGCTAATTTTTGTATTTTTGTAGAGATGGGGTTTCACCATGTTGGTCAGGCTGGTCTCGAACTCATGACCTCAGGCAATCTGCCCTCCTCGGCCTCCCAAAGTGTTGGGATTACAGGCGTGAGCCACCGCGCCTGGCCAGAACAATGATGTTAATAGCATTTTTTTGTTTCTTCTTCCAACATTTTATGAACATTTTCAAACATACGGAACAGTCGGAAAAATGTGAACACACATATTTCCAGAGCTCCCTAGAGCCTACAATTAACATTTTACTATGCTAATTGCAGTTTGTTTTATTATTATTATTTTTGAGATGGAGTCTTGCTGTCACCTAGGCTGGAGCACAGTGGCATGATCTCGGCTCACTGCAACCTCCGCCTCCCAGGTTCAAGCGATTACCTTGCCTCAGCCTTCCAAGTACGTAGCTGGGACTACAGGCACCCGCCACCAGGCCCGGCTAATTTTTTGTATTTTTACTAGAGATGTGGTTTCACCATGTTGGCCAGGCTGGCCTCAAACTCCTGACCTCGGGTGTTCCGCCCGCCTCGGCCTCCCAAAGTGCTGGGATTACAAGCGTGAGCCACCGTGCCAGGTTTATAATAATAATAATTTTTTTTTTTTTTTTTTTTTTTGAGACGGAGTTTCGCTCTTGTTACCCAGGCTGGAGTGCAATGGCGCGATCTCGGCTCACCGCAACCTCCGCCTCCTGGGCTCAGGCAATTCTCCTGCCTCAGCCTCCTGAGTAGCTGGGATTACAGGCACGCACCGCCATACCCAGCTAATTTTTTGTATTTTTAGTAGAGACGGGGTTTCACCATGTTGACCAGGATGGTCTCGATCTCTCGACCTTGTGATCCACCCGCCTCGGCCTCCCAAAGTGCTGGGATTACAGGCTTGAGCCACCGCGCCCGGCCATAATAATAATAATTATTATTATTATTATTATTTTAAACAGGGAAGTTTATCCGAGGGCTGTTTTATGGATGGCTCTGCCTGAGGATATCAAAGCCGCATTTTCCCCAGGACCGAATGGGACGAAGGCATGGCCGGGAAGAGAGGAACTTAGCCTGGGAATCTGACTGGGTAGCTGGTGGGAGAACTAAAACGGGAAAAGCAAAAACAAAACTCTTGAGAAACAGGTCCCGGAGACTCCGTGGCGCTCGCTCTCTTTGTGTGGTCCCGGCCAGTTCACCGGAGAACCGGAGTCTCTTGGCCGCTTTTGGCTGAAGGTCAGGGGATCATCTTTCTCCGGCTCCCTTCCGCAGAGGGTAGGGAAAGGCAGCGATGGCGGCCTTGGCGCCCGCCCTGCGCCCAGGGACACGGACGGGAATCCCTCGAGACGCTCAGCGGGGACTGCCAGGAGGGTCCTGCGTTCTGCAGCTTGACAACCACCTCCTCCGGGTTCGGCAGCCCGGGGCCGCGGCGCGGGGTGCGTCCTGCGGCAGCTGCAAGGCCCCGTCCCACCCGCGGTCCCCGCGACTCCGGCTGCCGTCCCGGACGGAGTGGACTCGGGGAGGGCCCAGCCTCCGCGCTCCGCCCCTGGCCCGGCGGGACCCGGCTCGGCGCGCCCTCGGCAGAAAGCCCTCCTCCCCGGCCAAGGTAGAGGAAGTTGGGCTCCCGCCTGGCTGGGAGGCGGAGGGAGGGAGGGAGCTCCTGTTGTTTTCCGCCGGCGGGAGTGGGCAGGCGGGCACAGGGGGCGGTGTGCGTCCTCCCTCCCCGGCTAGGGCGCTGGGGAGCGGGGACCCGCGCCTGCAGCCGAGCGCCGCTCCCGGCCGCGGACACCCAGCTCCGCCGAGCATCCTTCCTGGGGGCCGACAAAGTGAGGCCACTCTGCCGTTCCGAGGACCTGGGAGGAGCCCGCGGTCCCCCGGGCGTCGGGGCCCTGGGGCGCACACATCCAGCCCGAGCCTGCGTTTCCTGAGCCGGGATCTGGGGCGAGATGGCCGCAGGCGGCAGTGCGCCTGAGCCCCGCGTCCTCATCTGCCTCGGGGCGCTCCTGGCCGGCTGGGTAGCCGTAGGTAAGGGGCCGCGATCTGGAGGAAAAAGTTGAGTTTTCCTAGTCAGCGGTGGGGAGGGGACAGAGAGGGACCGAATTCCCTCGGACTCCGCCCGGATCTGCGGTGGCCGCAGCCCCGAAGCCGCCCCAGGAGGGTCTTCGTTTCCTGCTCGCAGCTCCGCCGTCTTTGCAGGAAGGAATTTTCCCGGGCAGCCGGTGCGGGTCGAGATACCTCCAGCCTTCTGGGGCGGGCAGCCGGAGAGGCTGCGGAGGACCCGAGCCGAGGTGCAGGGGAAAATAAAGAGGCACGTGTGCCGGGAAATTGATTTTTTTTTTTAAAGCGTCGGATGTAAATTCGCGTTCTGGTTTTATTAATACCTGATAAGCTGGTGCTCAGACTCGAGACTCCCACTTTATTCTCCCTCTGCTCAAGGTTGAACTCGCCTTACACCTGTAACCGGTGGACTTCCCTACACACCTTTGCAAGCCTTCCTGTGCTGACCACCGCATTCAAAGCGGGGTCTTCCGCCTTTTCTTTTGGAAAAGCTTTTTATTTTGAAATACTTGGCTGACTTACAAAAGACTTCCCCTCACACTTGATATGATTGAGAAAAGGTCTGAAATGCTTCATCTGTAGTCTGCTTTGCAACGAAAAAAGGATTGGGAGGGTGCTTACAAGAATATGTAGAATGTAAAAAGACTGGAAAAATATACATATTTGAATGTATTGCACCAGCGAATGCATGCCTACTGTGTGCTGGGAGTGTGACAAGCTGGGAGGAGGCTGGGGTGCAGGGAGAGGAGGTGGAGCCAGGAGGCGGTGAAGTGTGCCAGGATGCAGGCTGAGCGCTACGCTACTTTTTGTGTTCCCGGGTCGGCTTCACCCAACTGATCTCTTGCAGATTTCTGCAGATAGGTTGTAAGTTACGCTGGAGCTTCCTAGCAGCAAGTGCCAAAAGTTCCTAATTGTCAGACTCATTCTGTTTTGTTTTATTTTTTTGACCAACCATTTAAAAACAATAACATTTCTTATAACCTAGATTTCCAGTTTATCTGGAAAAATCCGAAGGTCTGGCAACACGCGGCCTGCTTTCCCAGTTGGATCTGGACAGTGGTCATCCTCTTATCTACGGCACATGTGACCCCAAATTTGTTCCACGTTTTCCTATTGTAATATTTGCCCCGCCTTCTTTAGTCATGGGCGTTACCTGCTGACCCTCCAGGCATTTGGCTGAGTAATCACTGTGCTGGGAGCGGGTGTGTGCTTGGGGCGGGGAGCAGTACAGTTCCCAGTTGGTCATCTCTGGATGTTAAAGGTGATGGTCAAGTATTCCCACCTCCCCAGCCGTCTGCAGTGTTTCCTGCTCGATGAACCCCCAAGGACCTGGGAAATCAAAAGAACCCTGGGATGAAGTCATGCTGCTGGAATGACCTTGCTTTCGGGCTGACCGCCTCCTGCCCCATGGGAAACCTATCTCCACTGGCATACCCAGCTATTTTTTTCCGAGCCAGGCTCTTGCTCTGTTGCCCAGGCTGGAGTGCAGTGGCGCGATCACTGCAGCGATCCTTCCACCTCGGCCTGCAAGTGCTGGGACTACAGGCGTGTGCCACCACGCCTAGTTAATTTCTATTTTTTTTAATTCTGAGAGGGAGTCTTGCTCTTGTTGCCCAGTCTGGAGTGCAATGGTGCGATCTTGGCTCACCAAAACCTCCACCTCCTCGGTTCAAGCGATTCTCCTGCCTCAGCCTCCTGAATAGCTGGGATTACAGGCATGTGCCACCATGCCAGGCTAATTTTGTATTTTTAGTAGAGACAGGGTTTCTCCATGTTGATCTCAAGGCGTTTCTCCAGGTTGGTCTCAAGCTCCGGGACTCAAGCGATCCTCCTGTTTTGGCCTCGAAAAGTGTTGGGATTATGGGCGTGAGCCATCGTTCCGCACCTTTGCCCAGCTATTTTGTTTTATTTTTTTACTTTTATTTATTTATTTATTTATTTATTTATATTTATTTATTTTGAGACAGAGTCTCACTCTGTCACCAGGCACTAGGCTGGAGTGCAGTGGCACAATCTTGGCTCACTGCAACCTCTGCCTCCTGGGTTCAAGCAATTCTCTTGCCTCAGCCTTCCAAGTAGCTGGGACTACAGGCGGACGCCGCCACGCCCACCTAATTTTTTGTATTTTTAGTAGAGACGGGGTTTTATCATGTTGGCCGGGATGGTCTCGATCTCTTGACCTTGTGATCGCCCGCCTTGGCCTCCCAAAGTGCTGGGATTACAGGCTTGAGCCACTGCGCCCGGCTTGCCCAGCTATTTTTTTTTTTTTTTTTTTTTCGAGATGGAGTTTCACTCTTGTTACCCAAGCTGGAGTGCAATGGCACGATCTCGGCTCACCGCAACCTCCGCCTCCTGGGTTCAGGCAATTCTCCTGCCTCAGCCTCCTGAGTAGCTGGGATTACAGGCACGCGCCACCATGCCCAGCTAATTTTTGTATTTTTAGTAGAGACGGGGTTTCACCATGTTGACCAGGATGGTCTCGATCTCTCGACCTCGTGATCCACCCGCCTCGGCCTCCCAAAGTGCTGGGATTACAGGCTTGAGCCACCGCGCCCGGCCTTGCCCAGCTATTTTGATGTCCAGACCTGCTTCACCTGCTCCACCTCAGGGGACTTCCTGAGCTTGGTGTATTTTCATTATGTGTGTGTGTGTGTGTGTGTGTGTGTGTGTTTGTGTGTGTTTTAAAAGACGGGGTTTCACCATGTTGGCCAGGCTGGTCTTGAACTCCCAACCTCAGGTGATCTGCCTGCCTTGGCCTCCAAAGTGCTTGGATTATAGGCGTGAGCCACCACTCCTGGCCTGTTGAGTGTTTTTTAAGTTGGGCATTGTTTCGGGGAAAAAAAAAATTGTCTTTCTCCTGACATTCAATGTCAGACAACTTACATGCATCCACTAGCTACCCTGGATGGTAAACCCTAGGTTATTCTTGGGAAAAGTTGCTACATAAATAAATGTTTGGATATAACTCTCACTTTGTAAATAATAATACACGGGCAGCGTCAGGGATTTTATGTTACTCCCTCCTCTGCTCCCTATTATACATTTAAGTTTGGGGAGGCAACAGGGACCCTCTGGACACCATATGAATGAATGACGTCTAAAATTGTTACTATATTTTATCATTGCATGCTGTCTGGTGCAGGAGACCAGAGTAAAGTGACCTGAATGACAATCACACATCTCCCAGTGATTTTCTTGGGACTTAAAGTGAATAACTTAATCTTCCTAAATCTCAATTTTCTCAATAGTAAAGTGAGGAAGTACAGGACTGCCAGTCAAGAAGTACCCCTTCCGTGTCCATGTGTCCATGTCAGACATCACTAATCGATGACTGCGTTCTTTTCCACTGAGCCAGGACTCCGTCTCATCTTCAGCCCAACCCTCAGGGCAGCCACATTTCTGGACTAGATGCTCTCTAAGGGCACCTTCAAATACAGTGGTTTAAAAAAGAATGGAGTAAGCCAAGCCAGGAGAAGTGAAATGCCTTCAAATGGTTTCTTTTGTGATCATGTCATTCTATGCCTTGGAGGAGAAGACAATGTTAGCTCAAGTTCCAAGACTAAGCTTTCGCTAGGGCTTTTTTCCAAGCCACTGTTCCTTTATTTCTTTGCCAAGGAGTTAGGCAAGGGGCAGCTCTGCAGGTCGTATGAACACATGTTGCATCTGTAACTCTAAAGTTCACCTTTCTTTCCTATGTGGGGGTTGCCCCTGGAGAATTTGGGTTCCCAGTCTTAATAATTTCTTGGCCAGGAAGGGTGGCTCTCGCCTATAATCCCAGCACTTTGGGAGGCCGAGGCGGGTGGGTCACCCAAGACCAGCCTGGCTAATGTGGTGAAACCCTGTCTCTACAAAAATACAACAAATTAGCGAGGCACGATGGCGGGTGCCTGTAATCCCAGCTACTCAGGAAGCTGAGGTTGGAGAATCGCTTGAACCCGGAAGGCAGAGATTGCAGTGAGCTGAGACTGCACCATTGCACTCCAGCCTGGGCAACAGAGCAAGGCTCCATCTAAAAAAAAATAATAATAAATAGAATTCTCACCTGCTTTTTTTTTTTTTTTCTTGAGATGGAGTCTTGTTCTGTTGCCCAGGCTGGAATGCAATGGCATGATCTCAACTCACTGCAACCTCCGCCTCCCGGGTTCAAACAGTTCTCCTGCCTCAACCTCCCAAGTAGCTGGGATTACAGGCGTACACCAGCATGCTCAGCTAATTTTTTATTTTTATTTTTTTTTGACACAGAGTTTCCCGAGTTTCCCTCTTGTTGCCCAAGCTGGAGTGCAATGGCACAATCTCAGCTCACTGCAACTTCTGCCTCCCAGCTTCAAGAGATTCTCCTGCCTCAGCATCCCAAGTAGCTGGGATTACAGGTGCACGCCATCACACCCAGCTAATTTTTTGTATTTTTAGTAGAAACAGGGTTTCACCATGTTAGCCAGGCTTGTCTCAAATTCCTGACCTCAGGTGATTTGCCTGCCTCAGCCTCCCAAAGTGCTGGGATTACAGGCATGAGCCACCACGCTATTCAGCTAATTTTGTTTGTTTTTTTTTTTTTGAGACGGAGTTTCGCTCTTGTTACCCAGGCTGGAGTGCAATGACACGATCTCGGCTCACCGCAACCTCTGCCTCCTAGGTTCAGGTAATTCTCCTGTCTCAGCCTCCTGAGTAGCTGGGATTACAGGCACGCGCCACCATGCCCAGCTAATTTTTTGTATTTTTAGTAGAGACGGGGTTTTACCTTGTTGACCAAGATGGTCTCGATCTCTTGACCTTGTGATCCACCCGCCTCGACCTCCCAAAGTGCTGGGTTTACAGGCTTGAGCCACCGCGCCCGGCCTAATTTTGTATTTTTAGTAGAGATGAGGGTTCACCATGTTGACCAGGCTGGTCTTGAACTCCTGACCTCAAGTGATCCACCTGCTTGGCCTCCCAAAGTGTTGGGAATACAGGTGTCAACCATTGTGCCCGGCCCTCACCTGCTTTTTAAAGTGATTGTTCAGAAGCATTTCTTGCTATTTTGGAATCTCTATCATTAGGTGACATTCTCCACCTTTCAGCAAGCGCTTAGTTATTAAAATTTAGTTGGTGGTGGTGGTGGTGGTTTTTTTTTGTTTTTTTTTTTGTTTTTTTGGTTATTTCCATCCTGACTTGGCTCAAAAGTCTTTTGGGTATGTGTGGCCAAAATGGTGAGAGAATCAGGACTTCCTGGGTCTCTGACTTCAGATTTTTCAAAGGGAGCCCCTTCTAACAAGACAAGAGGCCAAATACAGATATTGATTACTCTTTCATTTAAATAGGAGGGATTGCCAGAGGCAGGTGGCAGTTTTTCTATAACAGCTTTATTGAGATATAATTTACATGCCACAAAATTCATCCTTTTTTTTTTCTGTCTCCCAGACAGGAGTGCAGTGGTGCAAACTTGGCTCACTGCAACTTCTACCTCCCAGGCTCAAGTGATTCTCTTGTTTCAGCCTCCTGAGTAGCTGCGATTACCAGCGTGCACCACTACTGTCCAGCTAATTTTTGTATTTTTAGTAGAGATGGGGTTTCACCATGTTGGCCAGGCTGATCTTGAACTCCCGATCTCAAATGATTCACCCACCTTGGCCTTCCAAAGTGCTGGGATTACAGGTATAAGCCACCTGTGCCCAGCCAAAATTCACCCTTTTAAAGTGCACGACTCTGGATTTTAGTGTATTCCAACATTCTACAACCATTGCCACTAATTGATCATTTTCATCACCCCAACAGGTTCTGCCCATCTTCCTATTCTTGCCACCTCTTTGTATTTGGGTCTTGATTGTGGAGGGGGGCCGGGCAATTGTGAAACTTCTCAGCAAAATGGGCTGCATTTGCTTCTTTTTACCTAGTGACAGTCTAATGCCCGTTAACACCTGTCAGTCTTTTTTTTGAGACAGGGTCAGCTGGGCGCGTTGGCTCACACCTGTAAACTCAGCCCTTTGGGAGCCCAAGGTGGGTCCGAGTGGAATGTGAGTTCAAGAGCAGCCTGCGCAACATAGAGAGACCACCGCCCCCATCTCTAAAAAAAAAAAAAATTATTTACATTAAACAAACAAAAAAAGAGGCAGGGTATCTCTGTTGGCCCGGCTGGAATACAGTGTCACGATCGTGGCTCACTGCAGCTTCAACCTCCTGGATTCAAGTGATCCTCCCACCTCAGCCTCCCAAAGCCCTGGGATTACAGGCCTCAGCCACCATGCCCAGACACCTGTCGGTCTTGAACGGGTGTCAGAATCACTTGGAGGGCTTGCTAAGACACAGATGCTGGGCCGGGTATAGTGGATCACTCCTGTAATCCCAGCACTTTGGGAGGCTGAGGTCAGAGGATTGCTTGAAGTCAGGAGTTTGAGACTGGCAGGGCAACAGAGTGAGATCCACCCCGTATCTCTTTTTTTTTTTTTTTTTTTTTTTTTGAGACGGAGTTTCACTCTTGTTGCCCAGGCTGGAGTGCAATGGCGCGATCTCGGCTCACCGCAACCTCCGCCTCCTGGGTTCAGGCAATTCTCCTGCCTCAGCCTCCTGAGTAGCTGGGATTACAGGCACACGCCACCATGCCCAGCTAATTTCTAGTATTTTTAGTAGAGACGGGGTTTCACCATGTTGACCAGGATGGTCTCGATCTCTTGACCTCGTGATCCACCCGCCTCGGCCTCCCAAAGTGCTGGGATTACAGGCTTGAGCCACCGCGCCCGGCCCACCCCGTATCTCTTAAAAAAAAAAAAAAAAAAAAAGTTAAATAATTGCTCATTTGTTAAAAATAAATAAACAAAACACAGAGGGCTGCTGCTCTCCCGCAGTTTCTGGTTGAGGTGTGTTTTGGGGTGAGGCTTGATCATTTGTACTGCTAACATGCTGTGGCTGCCGACCTGGGCTTTCGAACATGCTGTTTGTTCCCTCTGCCTGGGAACCCATCCTCACCTTTCCTTGGCTGATTCCTACTTGTCCATCAGATCTCCGTGTGGCTTCCTGGAGGAAGTGTTTCCTGACATTTGCCCTAGTTGGACTTAGGAGCCCTTTCTCAGAGGCCTTATCTTGCTGTTTATCACACTGCGTTGTAAATGCCAGTTTATTGTCTCTTTTCTCCACTAGACTGTGAACTCTTGGAGGTTTCTGTGTGTTGTGTCCACCATGGGATTCCCCGTGCGTTGCCCAAAGTGGGTGCACAGTCCCTACTGCCAGCCCATTCTTGCATGGAGCTTCTGAGAAAACTTGAACTCGAGGGCCATTTGAACCTGAGCCACTTGCACCCTGAGATGGAGAGAGGGAGGGAGGCAGAGAGAGCAGCGGGACAGTGGGAACAAAGCCAAAGCCCTCTTCTCTCCACCCCTTCTTGATTTCTAGGCAAATAAAGCCACTTGGGTTCTATGTCAGTTCTTTATCGCCACAGTAATGCTGTGTAACAAACAGCCCCCAAATGACAGTAGTGCTTATTATCCAGAGGCCTGGGCAGTTGGCTAGGTGGCTCTGCTGATCTGCCTGGGGACTGATGACTAGCTGAAGGCTGATCTAGAATGGGCCACGCTGGAGCCACTGAGACAACTTGGGTCTGCACCATGTAGTTTCTTTGTTTGTTTGTTTATTCTTTGAGACGGAGTTTTGCTCTTGTCGCCCAGGCTGGAGTGCAGTGGCACAATCTTGCCTCACTGCAACCTCTGTCTCCTGGGTTCAAGCGATTTTCCTGCCTCAGCCTCCCGAGTAGCTGGGATTACAGGTGCCTACCAGCGTGCCCAGCTAATTTTTTGTATTTTTAGTAGAGATGGGGTTTCACCATGTTAGCCAGGCTGGTCTCAAACTCTTGACCTCAAGTGATCCACCCGCCTCGGCCTCCCAAAGTGCTGGGATTATAGGCCTGAGCCACCTCGCCCAGCTGCTCTGTATGTGTTACTGCATCTTAAGAACACATACCTTGGCCGGGCGCGGTGGCTCAAGCCTGTAATCCCAGCACTTTGGGAGGCCGAGGCGGGTGGATCACGAGGTCGAGAGATCGAGACCATCCTGGTCAACATGGTGAAACCCCGTCTCTACTAAAAATACAAAACATTAGCTGGGCATGGTGGCTCGTGCCTGTAATCCCAGCTACTCAGGAGGCTGAGGCAGGAGAATTGCCTGAACCCAGGAGACGGAGGTTGCGGTGAGCCAAGATCGCGCCATTGCACTGCAGCCTGGGTAACAAGAGCGAAACTCCGTCTCAAAAAAAAAGAACACATACCTGACTTTTAAAAAATCCTAATATAGGAAGACTGTCCAAAAAGGGAGGTTGTTTGGAAATCAAGAAAGGTAGTAACAGCCTGATCTCCCCTTGTACAGGATTCGAGGCTGTTGTCATTGGAGAAGTTCATGACAATGTTACTCTGCACTGTGGCAACATCTCTGGACCGAGGGGCCTGGTGACCTGGTACCGGAACGACTCGGAGCCTGTCTTTCTTCTCTCGTCCAACTCTAGCCTCCCGCCAGCTGAGCCTCGCTTCTCTCTAGTGAATGCCAGCTCCCTGCACATCGAAGCACTGAGACTGCAAGATGAGGGGAACTATACCTGCCGGGAGATCCTGAACGTGACTCAGTGGTTCCAAGTGTGGCTGCAGGTGGCCAGTAAGTGAGGCTAGCAGGGAATGGGGCTGGAGAGGTGCTCAGAGCCGTGGGATGGAGGAAGTCATGGTCAGGAATATGGATTATGGGTTCGGATGGCCTGGAATTCATTCTGGGCCCTGCCACTTACAAGCTAAGGGACCTCTCACACCTCTATTTCCTCACCTGTTAAATGAGGATAAAAATAATTCCTGCAGCTGGGTGCCGTGGCTCATGCCTGTAATCCTAGCACTTTGGGAGGCCGAGGCAGGCGCATCACTTGAGATCAGGAGTTCGAGACCAGCCTAGCTAACATGGTGAAACCCGTTTCTACTAAAAATACAAAAATTAGCTAGGTATGGTGGCACATGCCCGTAATCCCTGCTACTTGGGAGGCTGAGGCAGGAGAATCGCTTGAGCCTGGGAGGCAGAGGTTGTGGTGAGCCAAGATCGCATCACTGCACTCCAGCCTGGGCGACAGAGTGAGACTTCATCTCAAAAAAAAAAAAAAAAAAAATTACTGCTTCTTAGAGTTGCTGTGAAGAATAGATACTAGTTTATAAAGTGCTTTAGGCCAGGCGCACTGGCTCATGCCTGTAATCCCAACACTTTGGGAAGCCAAGTGGGCAGAGCACCTGAGGTCAGGAGTTAGAGACTAGCCTGACCAACAGTAGTGAAACCCCGTCTCTACTAAAAATACAAAAATTAGCCAGTTGTAGTGGCAGGTGCCTGTAATCCCAGCTGCTCAGAGGCTGAGGCAAGAGAATTGCTTAATTCCTGGGTGGTGGAGGTTGCAGTGAGCCGAGATCGTGGCATTGCACTCCAGCCTGGGTGACAGAACTAGACTTGTCTCAAAAAAAGAAAAATAAATAGCCGGGCGCGGTGGCTCAAGCCTGTAATCCCAGCACTTTGGGAGGCCGAGGCGGGTGGATCATGAGGTCGCGAGATCGAGACCATCCTGGTCAACATGGTGAAACCCCGTCTCTACTAAAAGTACAAAAAACTAGCTGGGCGTGGTGGTGCGTGCCTGTAATCCCAGCTACTTAGGAGGCTGAGGCAGGAGAATTGCCTGAGCCCAGGAGGCGGAGGTTGCGGTGAGCCGAGATCGCGTGCCATTGCACTCCAGCCTGGGTAACAAGAGCGAAACTCCGTCTCAAAAAAAAAAAGAAAAATAAATAAAAAAAAGTGCTTTAAATGGCTCCTGGCATATTAATGAGCTTTTATTTTTAGCTTGTTGTTAATATCATCCTAGCTATTAATATCATCTTATTAGGTAACCAAGTTACAGTATATCATAATCAAAGCCAGGTGCAGCGGTGTGGGACTGTAGTCCCAGCTACTCAGGAGGCAGAGGTGGGAGGATTGCTTGAGTCCAGGAGTTCCAGGCTGCAATGCACCATAATTGCACCTATGAATAGCCACTGCACTCTAGCCTGGGCAACATAGGGAGACCCTGCCTCTAAAAAAAAAATATAGAGTCAAGTTAGACGCCTGAATTCCAGTCTAAAGGCTGTCACTGAGTTCTGTGTCACTTTGAGTCAATGGCTTAAGATCTCTGAGCTCCGGTTTTTCTCATTTGTTTAATACATTGCCTGCTTTGTCAGGTGTAGTGAGCATTCTGTTTTTTTTTTTTTTTTGAGACGGAGTCTCACTCTGTTGCCTAGGCTGGAATGCAGTGGTGTGATATCGGCTCACTGCAACCTCTGCCTCCCGGGTTCCAGTGATTCTCTTACCTCAGCCTCCCGAGGAGCTGGGATTACAGGCATCTGACACCAAGCCTGGCTAATTTTTGCATTTTTAGTAGAGATAGGGTTTTACCATGTTGGCCAGGCTGGTCTTGAACTCCTAACTTCAGGAGATCTGCCTGCTTCGGCCCCCAAAGTGCTGGGATTAGAGGCGTGAGCCACCGCGCTTGGCCGTGAGCACTGTTATACTACCGTGCTAACTACAGGGCTTGGCATGAGCCACCCTCCCTACTGTGGTTTCCTAAAACAGCCTATCGTATCTGCTGGTACACGCATATGAATTAGAGCAGGCTGGGTGCCGTGGCTCATGCCTGTAATCCCAGCACTTTGGGAGGCCGAGGTGGGTGGATCACGAGGTCAAGAGATCGAGACCATCCTGGTCAACATGGTGAAACCCCGTCTCTACTAAAAATACAAAAATTAGCTGGGCATGGTGGCACGTGCCTGTAATCCCAGCTACTCAGGAGGCTGAGGCAGGAGAATTGCCTGAACCCTGGAGGCGGAGGTTGCGGTGAGCCGAGATCACGCCATTGCACTCCAACCTGGGTAACAAGATCGAAACTCCTTCTCAAAAAAAAAAAAAAAAAATTTAGAGTGGGAGTTTGCAAACTACAGCCTGCTGTATGGCCTGCAGACTATGAATATTTTTTATATTTTTAAATGGTTGAAAAAAAATCAAAGGATATTTGTGACATGAAAACCATGTAAAAGCCAGGTGCAATGGCTCATGTCTGTAATCCCAGCACTTTGGGAGGTCGAGGCGGGTAGATGACTTGAGCCCAGGAGTTTGAGACCAGCCCTGGTGACATAACGAGACCCCGTTTCTACAAAAAGTAAAAAAATTAGCTGGGTGTGATGATGCATGCCTGTAGTTCTAGCTACTCAGGAGGCTGAGGTGGGAGGATTGCTTGAGCCCAGGGAGGTCGAGGGTGCAGTGAGCTGTGATTGCACCACTGCATTCCGGCCTGGCTGACAGAGCAAGACCCTGTCTCAAGAAAAAAAAAAAAAAAAAAGAAAGGAAATCATACGAAATTCAAATGTTGGTGTTTGTTAATAAAGTTTTACTGGAATATAGCCATATTGATTCAATTACATATTACCTCGACCTTTGTTACTAACAATGGCAGAGGTGAGTGGCTGTAACATAGATCATATGGGCTGCAGAGCCAAAGATATTTGCTCTCTGGCCCCTTACAGAGAGTTTGCTTGTCACTGGTTTAGAAGCACATCCATGCGCTATATTTGGGGTATGTAGTTTAGTAGACAGACCCATGGGAGGACAGGTACAGTGGCTCATGCCTGTAATCAGAGCATTTGGGGAGACCGAGGTGGGATGATTGTTTGGGCACAGGAGTCTGAGACCAGCCTGGGCAATATAGTGAAACCCCATCTCTACAAAAAGTTTAAAAAATAATAATTAGCTGGGCATGGTGGCATGCACCTGTAGTCCTAGCTATTTAGGAGGCTGAGTGGGGAGGATCACTTGAGCCTGGGAGACCGAGGTTGCAGGGATCCAAGATGGTGCCATTTTAGTCCATCTTGGGCTACAGAGTCAGATCCTGCCTCTAAATAAAAATAAAAATATGGTGAAACCCCATCTCTACTAAAAATACAAAAAATTAGCTGGGCATGGTGGCGCGTGCCTGTAATCCCAGCTACTCAGGAGGCTGAGGCAGGAGAATTGCCTGAACCCAGGGGGCAGAGATTGCGGTGAGCTGAGGTCGCGCCATTGCACTCCAGCCTGGGTAACAAGAGGGAAACTCCGTCTCACAAAAAATAAATAAATAAATAAATAAATAAATAAATAAAAATAAAAATAATAGGCCAGGTGCGATGGCTCACACCTATAATTCTAGTATTTTGGGAGTCCAAGGTGGGTGGATCATGTGATGTCAGGAGTTCGAGACCAGCCTGGCTAACATGGTGAAACCCCGTTTCTACTAAAAATACAAAAAATTAGCCGGGTATGGTGGCGCGTGCCAGTAATTCCAGCCATTTGGGAGCCTGAGGCAGGAGAATTGCTTGAACCTGGGAGGCAGAGGTTGCAGTGAGCCAAGGTCACGCCATTGCACTCCAGCCTGGGCAACAAAAGTGAAACTCTGTTTCAAAAAAAAAAAAGAAAGGAAAGAAATAGCCATGTGATCACTTCACTGTTCTGGATCCAAGATTCCTCATCTGTAAAATAAAGAGCTTCCTGATTCCTTTACTCGCATAGATTCGTTGAGGGCTTGATGCCAGACACTGTTCTAGGCACTGGGGCACAGATGTGAAGAAGACAGACAAGGTCTTTGCCCTTGAGGAGTGAGCAGCCTACTGGGGTAGACAGATGAGAAACAAGTTAATGTGATTTTTCTGAAACATTTTAAATTGGGAGGTCAGGCAGGAGTTTTTGGAAGTAATGACTTTTTATTTGTTTGTTTTTGAGACAGAGTCTTCCTCTGTTGCCCAGGCTAAGAGCATAGTGATACCCTGTTGGCTCACTGCAACCTCTGCCTCCTGGGTTCAAACAATTTTCATGCCTTGGCCACCTGAGTAGCTGGGATTACAGATGTTTGCCACCAGCCTGGCTAATTTTTGTACAGATCGGGTTTCTCTCTGTTGACCAGGTTGGTCTTGAACTCCTGACCTCAAGTGATCCACCCACCTCGGCCCCCCAAAAATGCTGGGATTACAGACATCAACCACTTCATCTAGCCTGGAAGTAGTGACTCTTTTATTATTATTATTATTATTATTATTATTTTTCCTCCTCCCTCCCCTCCTCGTGCCGCAAGTAGTGACTCTTAAACTGACTGGTAAATAGGGCTGGGCACAGGGCTCATGCCTGTAATCCCGCATTTTGAGGGGCTGAGATGGGAGGATTACTTGAGCCCAGGAGATCAAAGCTGTAGTAAGCCATCAGCGTGCCACTGCACTTCATCCTGGGTGACAGAGAGAAACCCTGTCTCTGAAAAACAAAACTGGGAGAGAGCTTTCCAGGTAGAACAAGACAGGTTGAGCTGAGCATGGTGCATTATGTGTGAATTACGGGAGGCCGGGGCAGACTACTCCAGAGCTGACTGGGACCTGTGCTGTGGGTTGAATTATGTCCCTGAAAAGATACGTTGAAGTCCTAACCTTTGGTACCTACCAATGTGAGCTTCTTTGGAAATAGGGTGTCTTTGCAGATATAATCAAATTAAGAGGAGGTCATTAGGGTGGCATTAGCCCAGTTTCACTGGTATTCTTATTATTTATTTATTTATTTTTGTTTCCTGAGACAGAGCCTTGCTTTGTTGCCTAGGCTGGAGTGCAGTGGTGCGATCTCGGCTCACTGCAACCTCTGCCTCCTGGGTTCAAGCGATTCTTCTGCCTCAGCATCCCGAGTAGCTGGGATTACAGGCACGCACCACCACGCTTAGCTAATTTTTGTATTTTTAGTAGAGGTGAGGTTTCACCATGTTAGCCAGGCTGGTCTCAAACTCCTGACCTCAGGTGATCTGCCCACCTCGGCCTCCCAAACTGCTGGGGTTACAGGCGTGAGCCAGTGCCCCTGGCCAGGATTTATGATTTTATTTTATTTTATTTTTTTGAGATGGATTCTCACTCTGTCGCTCAGGCTGGAGCACAGTGGCACGATCTCAGCTCACTACAATCTCTACCTCCTGGGTTCAGGTGGTTCTCTTGCCTCAGCCTCCTGAGTAGCTGGGATTACAGGCATGCGCCACCACGGCTGGCTAATTTTTTTGTATTTTTAGTAGAGACCAGGTTTCGCCATGTTGGTCAGTCTGGTCTGGAACTCCTGACCTCGTGATCTGCCTGCCTCAGCCCCAAAGTGCTGGGATTATAGGCGTCAGCCACTGTGCCCAGCCTGAGTTATGATTTTTTTTTTTTTTTTGAGATGGAGTCTCGCTCTGTCGCCCAGGCTGGAGTGCAGTGATGCGATCTTGACTCACTGCAACCTCTGTCTCCCAGGTTCAAGTGATTCTCATGCCTCAGTCTCCTGAGCAGCTGGGATTACAGGCACGAACCACCATGCCCAGCTAATTTTTGTATTTTTAGTAGAGATTGGGTTTCACCGTGTTGGTCAGGCTGGTCTCGAACACCTGACCTTGTGATCCACCTGCTTCGGCCTCCCAATGTGCTGGGATTATAGGCGTGAGCCACTGCACCCGGCCTGAGTTATGATTTTATTCTGTGTGCAGGAGAAACTCCTGGAGCTTCCAGCAGTTTGGTTTCCATGTGGCACCATTTCATTTGCACATGGAAAATGTATGTGTTTGGTGTCAAGAAGAGCTGATGAAATAAAACAGGGAAGCCGATTGGAGGTACACAAAGTCAGTGACCAGAACCAGGGTGGTGACAGTGGCCTTGGTGAAAATACACAAGTCTAGAAAATACTTAGGAAGGAGACCAGCAGGACTTGCTGGTGGATCAGAATGGAGGTTAAAGGAGAGAGAGGCCTCAAGGACACGACTTGATTTTTGGATGATGCCTAAGGTTTCTTTCAATTCTCAAAGTTTAGGGCATCATGCATCGGGGCAGTGTTTTCTGTGTCTGGAGATGCCATAGATAAATTCCTGGGTGATGCCAGGAGTGAATGGGGTGCATTAAAAAATGTCACCCAGCCGGGCACAGTGGCTCACACCTGTAATCTCAGCACTTTGGGAGGCCGAGGCTGGCATATCACTTGAGGTCAGGAGTTCGAGACCAGCCTGGCCAACATGGAGAAACCCTGTCTCTATTAAAAATACAAAAAAAAAAAAATTAGCCAGGCATGGTGGCAGTCACCTGTAATCCCAGCTACTCGGGAGGTTGAGGCAAGAGATTAGCTTAAACCCGGGAGTCGGAGGTTGCAGTGAGCCGAGATGGCACCGTTGCACTCCAACCTGGGTAACAGAGCAAGACTCCATCTCAAAAAAAAAATTTTTTTTCACCTATCTTGGCCCCAGTGTTTGGTTTCCACTGTGAGCCCCAGGCAAGTGCTGGCTGGTCTCCCTCAGTCCACCTGCCCAAAGTAATTAATCATCTCTTCATCTCATCAATGAATAACTTTATCTTTTATTCACAGTGGAGTAAGGTGACATTGCAACTTTTTGTTTCTTTATCATCACTGTCTCCAGTTTATGATGACTTGATTGACACTGATTTGTCAATCATTGACTAAGTTTATTGGAGGATAGATTAATTTCATTATCGCCCTGTAGGGAGATAAAGGTGAGGTCTTGTTACAATGAACGTGAACTTACATCTTTAAAAACGTGGGTGGATCACCTGAGATCAGGAGTTCGAGACCAGCCTGACCAACATAGTGAAACTCCATCTCTACTAAAAATACAAAAATTAGCTGGAAGTGGTGGCAGGCACTTGTAATCCCAGCTACTCAGGAGGCTGAGGCCGGAGAATCACTAGAACCTGGGAGGCGGAGGTTGCAGTGAGCCGAGATTGTACCATTGCACTGCAGCCTGGGAGACAGAGAGAGACTCCATCTCAAAACAAAACAAAACAAAACAAAAATTAGCCAGGTGTGGTGGTGTGCACCTGTGGTCCCAGGTACTTGGGAAACTGAGGCACAAGAATCACTTCAACCCGGGAGGCAGGGGTTGCAGTGAGCTGAGATTACGCCACTACACTCCAGCCTGGGTGACAGAGTAAGACATCTAAAAAAAAAAAGGAATAAAAATGTCACTGAACTCCAATGGCACTTTGTGCTCCCTCCAGGAAAGTACTGTGCATGTCTGAGTGACTGTGCTGTGATTCATAGTATGGACTTTTCTTTTTTTTTTTTTGAGACGGAGTTTCGCTCTTGTTACCCAGGCTGGAGTGCAATGGCACGATCTCGGCTCACCGCAACCTCTGCCTCCTGGGTTCAGGCAATTCTCCTGCCTCAGCCTCCTGAGTAGCGGGGATTACAGGCACGCGCCACCATGCCCAGCTAATTTTTAGTATTTTTAGTAGAGACGGGGTTTCACCATGTTGACCAGAATGGTCTCGATCTCTTGACCTCGTGATCCACTCGCCTCGGCCTCCCAAAGTGCTGGGATTACAGGTGTGAGCCACCGCACCTGGCTGGACTTTTCTTTACTTGGAAATACATGGGGTCCTTGACTGAAGTAGGTAGGGCTTGCTTGTGAAAGTCAAACACAGATACTCTTTTGTTCACGTATTCCAGAGCCCTCTGGGATTGTTCTCCTGGTTCTCATCTTAGGAAGTCCGTGGGCAAAACACCAGACCCCTCTCTGTCTCAGGGAACCCGGTCTTGCTGCCCCAACAGGGAGGGCGTGACGTCTCTGATTGGAAGTTGGCCCTCATTTTTGCATAGATTTGGGAAAATATGTTCGATTCAGCCACTCCTTCTGGGATGGCAGCGGTATTGTGGAGCAGTCCTGGCCTAGGTTCAAATCCAGGTTCTACTAACTGTTGTTGTTTGTGTGACATTGGGAAAGTCCCTTGAACTCCAATGTTAGTTTTACTGTCTGTGAAATCGAGGGGAATGGTGGAAGTAGTTACGGATTTGTGGTATGCATTAATGAGATAAACTCACGGAGCCCTCAGCACACATGAACTGGATCCACTGGGTAAGCCAGCGGGGGGATTCCCCTGGGGTAGTTTATCTCAAGTTCCCAACTATCAGCCGGTTTACAGCAGGGTTTTTCGTCTTGCTGTGGGTCGGGAACTCTGCGTGCCCAGATCTTTTCACTGATGTGGTTGCTAGCTGGGTCACGTTACCTGCTTCTCTGTCTCATTTTTTTTGAGACAGGATTTTACTCTGTCACCCAGGCCAGAGTGCAGTGGTGAGATCTTGGCTCACTGCAACCTCTTCCTCCCACATTCAAATGATTCTCCGACCTCAGCCTCCCAAGTAGTGGGACTACAGGTGTGTGCCACCATGCCTGGCTAATTTTTTTGGTATTTTTAGCAGACATGGGGTTTCACCATGTTGGTCAGGCTGGTCTCAAACTCCTGACCTCATGATCCATCCGCCTTAGCCTCTCAAAGTGCTGGATTACAGGCATGAGCCACTGCACCTGGCCTAGTAGAGACAGGGTTTCACCATGTTGACCAGCCTGGTCTTGAACCCATGACCTCAGGTGATCTGCCTGCCTTGGCCTCCCAAAGTGCTGGGTTTACAGGTTTACATGCTGAGCCACCATGCCCGGCAAACTTTACGCTTTTTTTTTTTTTTTTTTTTTTTAATTTTCTTTTTCTTTTTGAGATGGAGTCTTGTTCTGTCACCTAGACTGGAGTACAGTGGTGCAATCTCAGCTAACTGCAACCTCTGCCTTCCGGGATCAAGCAATTCTCTGCCTCAGCCTCTTGAGTAGCTGGAATTACATGCACCTGCCACCACACCCAGCTAATTTTTTTGTATTTTTAGTAGAGAAGGGGTTTCGCCATCTTGGCCAGGCTGGTCTTGAACACCTCACCTCAAGTGATCTGCCCACCTTGGCCTTCCAAAGTGCTGGGATTACAGGCGTGAGCCACTACAAGCAGCCACTTTGTGCTTTTTGAGAAAGATATTGTTGGCCAGGTGTGGTGGCTCACACCTGTAATCCCAGCACTTTGGGAGGCCGAGGTGGGAGAATCACGAGGTCAGGAGTTTGAGACCAGCCTGGCCAAGATGGTGAAACCCTGCCTCTACTAAAAATACCAAAATTAGCCAGGTTCAGTGGCGGGCGCCTGTAATCTCAGCTACTGGGAGGCTGAGGCAGGAGAATTGCTTGAACCCTGGGGCCGGAGGTTTCAGTGAGCCGAGACGAGATTGCACCATGGCATTCCAGCCTGGGCAACATAGCGAGACTCTGCCTCAAAAAAAAAAAGGAAAGAAATAAAAGATATTATCTTTTACGTATGCATTTGAGGAGCTGAAATATCAAGAGACAGATCAGCCCATGAAAGACCCTAGTCAGATTTCATGGTACATAGTGCCAGGCTCTCCCTGTGTCTCTTTTCCTCAGGCCAAGCAAGTGTTTAGCAAATAAGGGAACCAGCTGGCACATGAGCAATGAGGAAGCTGGTCTGTGTCGACCTCCAAGAGGCTTAGGGTTCAGTTGGGTGTGGGGAATGGGGAACTCCTGTGTAGCTAGTGATGTGGCCTTCACTACGAATTTCCAAGACAGGGAATCTCAGGAAAGATCCATGTTCCCTGGCTCATAGGCCTGTCTGATATGGACCCACCAGACGAGACTTGTCTGTGTTGGTGGTGGTGTCACTATGTCTTCTCACAGTGTAGGGTCCTAGGGAGAGGGAATGTTGGATATATACCGAAGAAAACTTGTTTATGCCTGGTCAGAAGATGGGAAAATTCTTATTTTATTTTATTTTATTTTATTTTATTTTTTTTTAATAAAGGCCCCATCTTAAAGGCCCCACTTTTTTTTTTTTTTTTTTTTTTGAGAAAAAGAATAATAAGAGAAAGAACAAAGAAGAGGAAGAAAGAGAAAAAGGAAGAGGGAGAGAGAATGGGGGTGTTGCTTTGCTGCCCGGGCTAGAATGCAGTCCAAATATGGGTATGCCTACAATTGTCCCCAATAATGGAGACATGAAAGAAAATGAGGGAAGAGAGCAACAAACAAGGAGCCAACCAACATTTCGTTTAAACTTCCAAGTTGATATGATGTGGTACTGATAAGAGTGTATATTCTGTGTTAAGTGGAGAGTTCTATAAATATTAATTACGTTTACTTGTTCCAGATCTGAGTTCAAGTCCTGGATATCGTTATTAATTTTCTGTCTCATTGATCTGTCTAATATTAATGTTGAAGTCTCCCACTATTATTGTGTGGGAGTCTAAGTCTCTTTATAAGTCTTGTATGTCTGGGTATTCCTATATTGGGTGCGTGTATATTTAGGACCTTTAACTCTTCTTGTTGTTGCACTGATTCTTTTATCATTATATAATGTCCTTCTTTGCTTCTTTTGATCTTTGTTGCTTTAAATACTATTTTATCAGAGGCAAAAATTGTAACTTCTGCTTTTTATTTATTTATTTTTGCTCTCTAGTTGGTTGGTAAGTCTCTCTCCATCCTTTGTTTTGAGTCTTTGTGTATCCTTGAATGTGAGATGGGTCTGGATGCAGCATACAGTTTTAGCTTTTTGTCCAAATTGCCTGTCTTTGAATTGAGGAATTCAGTCAATTTAAATTTAGAATTAATAATGATATGTGTGAGTTTAATACTGTCATTTAATGTTAGCTGGCTATTTTGCCCATTAGTTGATGTAAATTCTTCATTATATTGATGTTTTTTACTTTTTGGTATTTTTTAGAAAGGCTGATACTGTTTGTTCCTTTCTATGTGTAGTGGTTCTTTCAGAAGCTCTTGTAAAGCAGGCCTGGTGGTGATGAAATCTCTGAGTGCTTGCTTGTTCACAAAAAACTTTATTTTTCCTTCACTTAGGAAGCTTAGTTTGGCTGGATGTGAAATTCTTGGTTGAAAGTTCTTTTCTTTAAGGATGTTGAATATTGGTCCCCACTCTCTTCTGGCTTGTAGGGTTTCTGCTGAGAGATCTGCTGTGAGTCTGATAGGCTTCCCTTTGTGGGTAACCTGACCTTTCTCTCTGGCTGCCCTTAGTATTTTCTCCTTCATTTCAACCCTGTTGAATCTGA
Organism: Saimiri boliviensis; assembly: GCF_048565385.1. Taxonomy (NCBI): domain Eukaryota; kingdom Metazoa; phylum Chordata; class Mammalia; order Primates; family Cebidae; genus Saimiri; species Saimiri boliviensis. Next base: position 14,952,852 of record NC_133455.1, read on the forward strand.
CGATTATGTGCCTTGGAGTTGCTCTTCTTGAAGAATATCTTTGTGGTGTTCTCTGTATTACCTGGAGCTGAATATTATCCTGCCTTACTAAGTTGGGAAAATTTTCCTGAATAATATCCTGAAGCATATTTTCCAGCTTGGATTCATTCTCTTCGTCACATTCGGGTACACCTATCAAGCGTAGATTAGGTCTTTTCACATAGTCCCATATTTCTTGGAGACTTTGCTCGTTCCTTTTTATCCTTTTTTCTCTAATCTTGTCTTCTAGTTTTATTTCATTGAGTTGGTCTTCGACCTCTGATATCCTTTCTTCTGCTTGATCAGTTCGGCTGTTAAAACTTGTGCATACTTCACGTAGTTCTCGTATTGTGTTTTTCAGTTCCATCAATTCACTTATTTTCCTCTCTAAATTTTGTATTCTTGTTGACATTTCGTCAAACCTTTTTTCAAAGTTCTTAGTTTCTTTAGATTGTGTTAGCACAAGTTCTTTTAATTCACAGAAGTTTCTTATTATCCACGTTTTGAAGCCTGCTTCTGTAATTGGAACCCACTCGTTCTCCATCAAGCCTTGTTTCATTGCTGATGAGGAACTGGGATCCCCCGCTGAGGGAGAGGCGTTCTGATCTTGGGTATTCTCAGCCTTTTTTGGCTGTTTTCTTCCCTTCGTTGTAGATTTATCCATTTGTGGTCTTTATAATTACCGTCTTTGTAATTGGGTTTCTGAGTGGACGTCCAACTTATTGATTCTCAGCACCGAAATCTGAGCAACCCACTGCACCGACCAAATCAGCGGCGTTAAGATTGATGGTGCCTTTCTGACTCTGCACCAAGAACCGACGCTCCGAGGCGCCGGCAAAACCGCCTCGCCGGTCACAGGAGTCGCGCTGGCGACCCGTGGGGCTCCTCCGCTGGGAATCTCCTGGTACGTGAGCAACCAGAATTCATGTGAAGGTGTGGCGTCCTCTCGTTCTTTGCGTTTTCAGTAGGAGCTACAATCCCGAGCTGCTAGTGATCAGCCATCTTGGATCTCTCTCCCGGGAAAATTCTTTGGCTGGGTGCGGTGGCTCACACCTGTAATCCCAGCACTTTGGGAGGCTGAGGTGGGTGGATTGCCTGAGCTCAGGAGTTCGAGACCAGCCTGGGAAACACGGTGAAACCCCCTCTCTCCTAAAATACAAAAAATTAGATGGGTGTGGTGGCGTGTGCCTGTAGTCCCAGCTACTCAGGAGGCTGAGGCAGGAGAATTGCTTGAACCCGGGAGGCGCAGGTTGCAGTGAGCCAAGATCACACCACTGCACTCCAGCCTGGGTGGCAGAGTGAGAATCCATCTCAAATTAAAAAAAAAAAAGGAGATGGGGTGATTCTTGACCAAGGATTGATTAATTTAGGTCTTGCTAAGCTTATCTGTTTTTGTTTGTTTGAGATGGAGTCTTACTCTGTTGCCCTGGCTGGAGTACAGTGATGTGATCTCGGCTCACTGCAACATCCACCTCCTGGATTCAAGTGATTCTTTTTTTTTTTTTTTGAGACAGAGTGTCGCTCTTGTTACCCAGGCTGGAGTGCAATGGCGCGATCTCGGCTCACTGCAACCTCTGCCTCCTGGGTTCAGGCAATTCTTCTGCCTCAGCCTCCTGAGTAGCTGGGATTACAGGTATGTGCCACCATGCCCAGCTAATATTTTGTATTTTTAGTAGAGACGGGGTTTCACCATGTTGCCCAGGATGGTCTCGATCTCTTGACCTCGTGATCCACCCACCTCAGCCTCCCAAAGTGCTGGGATTACAGGCGTGAGCCACCGCACCCAGCCTTAAGTGATTCTCTTGCTTCAGCCTCCCGAGTAGCTGGGATCACAGACAAGCACCACTATGCCTGGCTAATTTTTGTATTTTTAGTAGAGACGGAGTTTCATCATGTTGGCCAGGCTGGTCTCGAACTCCTGACCTCAAGTGATCTGTCAGCCTCAGGCTCCCAAAGCTCTGGGATTACAGGCATGAACCACCGTGCCTGGAGCTTATCTGTAGCAGGGATTGGTGCTTATAGGAGTCTGGGGACCTCTGGGATGGGCTTTTTTAGTGGCAGTCGCTAGGGAGATCAGGAGGCAGTGGGTTGTCACTCTTGCCTATAAAAAAACTTAGAGACTGATATCACAGTCTCTAAGTTTTCCCAAAGACCTTATCCCATTGGAGAAGTACATAGTAACTGATTAGCACAGACTATCTGGTGCATTCTTAAGTCATTTTCTTTTCTTTTCTTTTCTTTTTTTTTAAAGACAGGGTTTCACCATGTTGGTCAGGTTGGTCTTGAACTCCCAACCTCAGGTGATCCACCCGCCTTGGCCTCCAAAGTGCTTGGATTACAGGCATGAGCCACCACGCCCAGCCTGAGATAGTCTTGCTCTGTTGCCTAGTCTGGAGTGCAGTGGTGCGATCTTGATCTCGGCTCACTGCAACCTCCGCCTCCTGGGCTCAATGAGGAACTCAGGATACTGAGATGTAAATAAACCTTTTGCAGCTCTTAACCGGCCAAACTGTATTTGTGGTGGGTAAGGAAAGAAGTGAATTCTGATGTCAAGGAGGACAGCGGACAATGGAAAGGAGGCAGCCGGAGATTGTTCTAGAACAGGATTTGACAAAACTTTTCCTTTCCTTTTCTTTTTTTCTTTTTTTGAGACAGGGAGGGTCTCACTATGTCACCCAGGTAGAGTGCAGTGGCACAATCACAGCTCACTGTAACCTCCACCTCCTGGGCTGAAGCCATCCTCCCACCTCAGCCTCCCAAATAAGATGGGACTACCTGTCTGCACCACCATGCCGCCTGGCTAATTCTTTCGTGTTTTTGAGATGGGATTTTGTCATGTTGCCCAGGCTGGTCTCAAACTCCTGTGCTCATATGATCTTCTGCCTCAGCTTCCCAAAGTGCTGGGATTACAGGTGTGAAGTACTGTGCCTGGCCAGCAAAGCTTAAAAAAATTTTTTTTTGGCTGGGTGTGGTGGTTCATGCCTGTAATCCCAGCACTTTGGGAGTCCAAGGTGGGTGGATCATTTGAGCCCAGGAGTTTGAGACCAGCCTGGGCAACATGGCAAAACCTTGTCTCTACTAAAAATACAAAAATTAGCTGAGTGTGGGGGAATACACCTGTAGTCCCAGCTGCTGGGAGACTGAGATAGGAAGATCACCTTAGTCTTGGGAGGTTGAGGCTGTAGTGAGCCGCGATCAGATCACTGCACTCTAGCCTGGTGACAGAATGAGATCGTGTCTCAAAAAATAAGAAATAAGCTCACGCCTGTAATCCCAGCACTTTGGGAGGCTGAGGCAGGTGGATCATGAGTTCAGGAGATCAAGACCATCCTGGCTAACATGGTGAAACCCTGTTTCTACTAAAAATACCAAAAAAAATTAGCAGGTATGGAACCTTGTCTCTACTAAAAAATAAAAATAAAAAAAGTAGCCAGGCGTGGTGGCATGAGCCTGTAGTCCCAGCTCCTTGGAAGGCTGAAGCAGGAGAATGGCTTGAACCCAGGAGGTGGAGGCTACAGTGAGCAGAGATAGTGCCACTGCACTCCAGCCTGGGTGACCAGAGTGAGAGTCCATCTCAAAAATAATAATAATAAATAATAAATTTTCTTTTTAATTTATTTCATTTTAAATTTTTATTCATTTAGTTTTTGAGATGGAGTCTCCCTTTGTTACCCAGACTAGAGTGCAATGGCGTGATCTTGGTTCACTGCAACCTCTGGTTCCGAGGTTCAAGTGATTCTCTTGCCCCAGCCTCCAGAGTAACTGGGACTATGGGCATGTGCCACCACACCCAGCTAATTTTTGTATTTTTAGTAGAGATGGGGTTTCACCATGTTGACCAGACTCGTCTCAAACTCCTGACCTTAATATATATATAATTATTTATACAAAATAACTGAGAACTTTCTTTTGCAGTACAGATCTACTAATGAGAAGAATGGAATTTCCTTTTTGGGGAGGGTAGTGTTTCACGTAGTTGGGATTCACAGGTAGTGTTCTCTCATCAGATAGATTGAAAGTTCTCATCAGTAAAATCCATCCTTGGCTCATGGGTTACACAAAAACAGATGGTGGGCTAGCATTTGCTAACCCGTGTTGCAGAATCGATCTACAAGTGTATACTGATAACAATATCAGATAACACTTACTGAATATTGAGGAGGCTGAGTGCTCTGCTTATATTACCTTATTGGATCCTTCAGTAACCCAGTGATACAAGACATTAGCGCTCTTTAATTGTATAGGAAGGGCAGGAAAGTGAGGGCGGGACAGGCACTTGTAGTAGTTTGTCCATCTGTAAGTGGCAGCAGGATTTACGCCAGGTCTGTCTGAATGCAGAGCATAAGTTCATAACTCCAAGGCTAAGGCATCTGTGCGAGAATGAGTCAGAAACTGACCCTGGCAGCAGTGGCCAAGGCCTTAATAAGCTGTTGAACCTTGGTACCTGTCCCTCATATATATATATATATATATATATATATATATATATATATATAGTGAGAGAGAGAGAGAGAGAGAGAGAGAGAGAGAGAGACAGAGTTTCTCGCTCTGTTGCCCAGGCTGGAGTGCAGTGGCACCATCTCGGCTCACTGCAACATCTGCCTCCCAGGATCAAGTGATTCTTCTGCTTCAGCCTCCTAAGTAGCTGGTACTATAGACGTGTGTCACCATGCCTGGCTAATTTTTTTGTATTTTTAGTAGAGATGGGTTTCACCGTGTTGGCCAGGCTGGTCACGAACCCCCGGCCTTAAGTGATCTCCCCACCTCGGCCTCCCAAACTACAGGCTCGAGCCCCCGTGCTCAGCCCCCGCCCTTATTTTTATTTACTTGTCTTTTTTTTTTTTTTTTTTTTTGAGATGGAGTTTCGCTCTTGTTACCCAGGCTGGAGTGCAATGGCGCAGTCTCGGCTCACCGCAACCTCTGCCTCCTGGGTTCAGGCAATTCTCCTGCCTCAGCCTCCTGAGTAGCTGGGATTACAGGCACGCGCCACCATGCCCAGCTAATTTTTTGTATTTTTAGTAGAGACAGGGTTTCACCATGTTGACCAGGATGGTCTCGATCTCTTGACCTCGTGATCCACCCGCCTCAGCCTCCCAAAGTGCTGGGATTACAGGCTTGAGCCACCGCGCCCGGCCCTACTTGTCTTTTAACGTCTGTTTCCTCTGCCATCTGTTTGTTCCTTGTAGTGATTGCTACCATCACCCTGTAAGCAAAAGAGGATGGTGGTTTGTTTAGGAATATCAGTAGGGTGGAGAGAGGAGTGAGAGGGAAGCAACCGGAATCCCCTCCTTTTGTAGTAGGTTAGCGTAGAGAAAGAACTCAAGGAAATCGAGAAGGTGGTGTCAGCTTTACTCAGAAATTGGCCGGGCAGAGTGGCTCACGCCTATAATCCCGGCCCTTTGGGAGGCCGAGACGGGCGGATCACCTGAGGTCAGGAGTTTGAGAGCCAGCTTGGGCAGCATGGTAAAAACCTGTCTCTACTAAAAATAAAAAATTTAGTAGGGTGTAGTAGCGTACACCTACAGTCCCAGCTACTCAAGAGGCTGAGGTGTGAGAATCACTTCAGTCTGGGAGAGGGAGGTTGTTGTGAGCTGAGATCACACCGCTGCACTTTAGACTGGGCAACAGAAAAAAAGACAACCCCAGGGGTTTACAGATGAGCTATGAATTTTGAACACTGAACAATTCAGGAGGCCCCTTTAGGCTTTCTCGCTGTTTTTTCTTTTTAAATTTTCAACTGTTTTTTTTGAGATGGAGTCTGGCTCTGTAGTCCAGGCTGGAGTGCAGTGGCGTGATCTCGGCTCACCGCAACCTCCGCCTCCTGGGTTCAGGCAATTCTCCTGCCTCAGCCTCCTGAGTAGCTGGGATTACAGGCGGGTGCCACCATGCCCAGCTAATGTTTTGTATTTTTAGTAGAGACGGGGTTTCACCATGTTGACCAGGATCTCTTGACCTCGTGATCCACCCACCTCGGCCTCCCAAAGTGCTGGGATTACAGGCGTGAGCCACCGCGCCCAGCCTATTTTATTTTTTAAGTTAGGGTCAGCCGGGCGCGGTGGCTCAAGCCTGTAATCCCAGCACTTTGGGAGGCCGAGGCGGGTGGATCACGAGGTCGAGAGATCGAGACCATCCTGGTCAACATGGTGAAACCCCGTCTCTACTAAAAGTGCAAAAAATTAGCTGGGCATGGTGGCACGTGCCTGTAATCCCAGCTACTCAGGAGGCTGAGGCAGGAGAATTGCCTGAGCCCAGGAGGCGGAGGTTGCGATGAGCCGAGATCGCGCCATTGCACTCCAGCCTGGGTAACAAGGGCGAAACTCCGTGTCAAAAAAAAAAAAAAAAAACATAAAAAAAAGTTAGGGTCTCACTCTGTCACCCAGGCTGGAGTCCAGTAGTTCGGTCTCAGCTCACAACATCCACCTCCCAGTTCAAACTATCCTCCTGCCTCAGCCTCCCGAGTAGCTGGGATTACAGGTGCCTGCCACCATGCCCAGCTAATTTTCATATTTTTGGTAGAAATGAGTTTTTGCCATGTTGCTCAGACTGGTATTGAACTCCTGACCCCAAGTGATTCACCTGCCTCGGCCTCCCAAAGTGCTGGGATTATAAGCGTGAGCCACCATGCCTGGCCTATTTTTATTTTTTAAAGAGGAAGTCTCAGTTTGCTGAGAATGACGGTTTCCAGGTTCATCCATGTCCCTACAAAGGACACGAACTCATCGTTTTTGATGGCTGCATAATATTCCATGGTGTATAGGTGCCACATTTTCCCTGTCCAGTCTATCATCGATGGGCATTTGGGTTGGTTCCAGGTCTTTGCTATTGTAAACAGTGCTGCAATGAACATTCGTGTGCATGTGTCCTTATAGTAGAACGATGTATAATCCTTTGGATATATACCCAGTAATGGGATTGCTGGGTCAAATGGGATTTCTATTTCTAGGTCCTTGAGGAATCATCACACTGTCTTCCACAATGGTTGAACTAATTTACACTCCCACCAACAGTCTGACACAAGAGCAGAAAATCAAACACCGCATGTTCTCACTCATAGGCAGGTGTTGAACAGTGAGGACACATGGACACAGGGAGGGGAGCACTACACTCTGGGGTCTCTTGGGGGGAAATAGAGGAGGGACAGCGGGGGGTGGGGAGTTGGGGAGAGATAGCATGGGGAGAAATGCCAGATATAGGTGATGGGGAGGAAGGCAGCAAATCACACTGCCATGTGTGTACCTATGCAACAATCTTGCATGTTCTTCACATGTACCCCCAAACCTAAAATGCAATAAAATAAAATAAAATAAAATAAAGAGGAAGTCTCTGGGAGAGGTAGCACACTAAATTACTTCAGGATGAACAGCTGTTAGATACAGTCTTTTAAAAAATGTTTTGTTGGGCCGGGTGTGGTGGCTCCCACCTGTAATTCCAGCACTGTGGGAGGCTGAGGCGGGAGGATTGCTTGAACTCAGGGGTTTGAGACCAGCCAGGACAACATAGTGAGATCCTGTCTCTATAAAATATTTAAAAATTGGCTGGGTGTGGTGGCTCACACCTATAATCCCAGCACTTTGGGAGGCTGAGGCGGGTGGATTACCTGAGGTTGAGGGTTCGAAACCAGACTCATCAACATGAAGAAACCCCATCTCTACTAAAAATACCAAATTACCCAGGCGTGGTGGTGCATGCCTGTAATCCCAGCTACTCAGGAGGCTAAGGTAGGAGAATCGCTTGAACCCAGAAGGTGGAGGTTGCAGTGAGCCAAGATCACCGTTGTACTCCAGCCTGGGCAATGAGTGAAACGGCGTCTCAAAAAAAAATTTTTTTAATTAGCTGGTGTGGCCGGGCACGGTGGCTCAAGCCCGTAATCCCAGCACTTTGGGAGGCCGAGGTAGGTGGATCATGAGGTCAAGAGATCGAGACCATCCTGGTCAACATGGTGAAACCCCGTCTCTACTAAAAAATACAAAAAAGTAGCTGGGCATGGTGGCGCATGCCTGTAATCCCAGCTACTCAGGAGGCTGAGGCAGGAGAATTGCCTGAACCCAGGAGGCGGAGGTTGCGGTGAGCCAAGATCGCGCCATTGCACTCCAGCCTGGGTAACGAGCGAAACTCTGTCTCAAAAAAAAAAAACCAAAAATTAGCTGGTGTGGTTGTGTGCGCTTGTAGTCCCAGCTACTCAAGAGGCTAAGGTGGGAGGATTGCTTGAGCCTAGGAGTTTGAGGATACAGTGAGCTGTGATTGTGTCACTTCACTCCAGCCTGGTTGATAGAGGGAGATGCTATCTCAAATAAATAAATATATAATTTAAAAAAGTAACAAAAACTAAAATAGAAATGTTTGAATTGACAAGTAATAATTGTATATATTTTGGGGGGATACATTCTTTTCTTCAAGGGTATGTGGCACCTTAAATGCACTGGGTACCAACAGTGGAGGGCGTTTCGGGGGACAAGAAAGAAGTTCAGAAATGTAAAGAGAAGGCTGGGCATGTTGGCTCAGGCCTGTAATCCCAGCACTTTGGGAGGCCGAGGTAGGTGGATCATTTGAAGTCAGGAGTTCGAGACCATCCTGGCCAACATGATGAAACCCTGTCTCTACTAAAAATACAAAAATTAGCTGGGTGTGGTGTCGCACACCTGGAGTCCCAGCTACTGTACTCGGGAGCCTGAGGCAGGAGAATCGCCTGAACCTGGGAGGCGGAGGGTACAATGATCTGAGATGGCGCCACTGCACTCCAGCCGGGAAAGCAAGAGCAAAACGCCATTTCAAAAAGTAAACTAAAAAGGAAAATGTGAAGAGAAATGAGAACTGAGATGAGGCCTACCAGTTCATCAAGTGTTTCCAGCGTGGCCACCGTTCCCAGTGCTTTACAGCAGCAATCCCGGGAAGTGGGGACTGCCATCACCCCCTTTCATAGACTAGGAAATGGAGGCTGAGGAGGGTCATTTGGACAGAGTCAGACAAGTAGTTCATTTCTTCCTTTTCTTCTTCTTCTTCTTTTTTTTTTTTGAGAGTCTCACTTTGTTACCCAGGCTGAAGTGCAGTGGCATGATCTCAAGTAACTGCAGTCTCTGCCTCCTGGTTCAAGAGATTCTTTTGCCTCAGCCTCCCGAGTAGCTGGGATTACAGGCATGCATGCCACCACATCTGGCTAATTTTTGTATTTGTAGTAGAGATGGGGTTTCACCGTGTTTGACAGGCTGGTCTTGAACATCACGACCTTAGGTGACCCACCCATCTCGGCCTCCCAAAGTGCTGGGATTGCAGGGGTGAGCCACTGCGCCTGGCCCAATTTCTCGCTTTTTAGTATGATATCATGCTGGGGGTCCCCATGGTTTGACAATTTGCTAAGAGGACTCACAAGACTCAGCACGTAGGGTGATTTATTCCAGCAAAAGGATATAAAACAAAACCTGTAAAGGGAAAAGGCGCATGGGAAGAAACCCAGGGAAACCAGGTGCAAGCTTCCAAGTCTTCTAGCAGAGTTGCATGGGACGCAACTTCCAGAAATGAGTTGTGGCAACACACATCAAACGTCTGCTAGGGAAACTCATTGGAGACTTTTTTGTTGCTCAAGGTTTTTTGTCGGGGCTCATTACATAAGTGCTTTCTGCTTTGCACTTACCAAATTCCTGCCTCTCAGAAAGCAGAAGTTCCGTGTAAACCACATTTTTTTTTCTTTTGAGACAAAGTTTTGTTCTTGTCCGGGCTGGAGTGCAATGGCCCAATCTTGGCTCACCACAACCTCTGCCTCCTGGGTTCAAGTGATTCTCCTGCCTCAGCCTCCTGAGTAGCTGGGATTACAGGCGTCCACTATCATGCCTAGCTAATTTTTTGTATTTTTAGTAGAGATGGGGTTTCACCATGTTGGCCAGGCTGATCTCGTACTCCTGACCTCAAACTCCACCTACCTCAGCTTCCCAAAGTGCTGGGATTCTAGGCAGGAGCCACAGAGCCCCAGCCAAGTTTAAACCACATTGTTTGCATAGTTTAGGCACAGCAAGCCACTCCTCTCAGTTCTAGGAATGGTGGGAATCCTCCTGAAATCCAAGTTCCCAGACAGCAGCCAAGGGCCAGCCTTGCAAGCAGGTCTTTCTAAGGAGAGCAGTCCCAGGACTGCTGTTTTAATTCTTCACTGCACAGAAATACTTTCCATTCTGCAGTGTTTTATCTTGAGACAAGGTCTCACTCTGTCACACAGGCTGGAGTTCAGGGGCAAGATCCAGGGTCACAGCAGCCTCAACCTTCCAGACTCAAACCAGCCTCCTACCTCAGCCTCCCAAGTAGCTGGGACTATAGGCATGTGATACCACACCCAGTTAATTATTCATTTATTTTGAGATGAAGTCTCACTCTATCGCCCAGGTTGGAGTGCAGCGGCACTATCTTGGCTCACTGCAATCGCTGCCTCCCGGGTTCAAGTGATTCTCCCACCTCAGCTGGGATTACAGGCATGTGCCACCACACCTGACTAATTTTGTATTTTTAGTAGAGAAAGGGTTTCGTCATGTTGGCCAGGCGGGTTTCAAACTCCTGACCTCAAGTGATCTGCCTGCTTCGGCCTCCCAACGTGCTGGGAATTCAGGTGTAAGCCAGCATGCTAGCCCTAATTTTTAAATTTTTCGTAGACATGGGGTCTTGCTATATTTTCCAGGTTGGTCTGGAACTCCTGGCCTCAAGTCAGCCTTCTACCTCAGCCTCCCAAAGTGCTGGGACTATAGGCATGAGCTACTCTGCCTAGCCCTTGCAGTTTTTGTTTTTGTTTTTTGTTTGTTTGTTTGTTTGTTCGTTTTGAAACGGAGTTTCGCTCTTGTTACCCAGGCTGGCGTGCAATGGCACAATCTCGGCTCACCGCAACCTCCGCCTCCTGGGTTCAGGCAATTCTCTTGCCTCAGCCTCCTGAGTAGCTCGGATTACAGGCATGTGCCACCATGCCCAGCTACTTTTTTTGTATTTTTAGTAGAGACGGGGTTTCATCATACTGACCAGGATGGTCTCGATCTCTTGACCTGGTGATCCACCCGCCTCAGCCTCCCAAAGTGCTGGGATTACAGGCTTGAGCCACTGCGCCCGGCTGTTTTTTTTTTTTTTTTTTTTTTTTTTTTGTTTGTTTGTTTTTGTTTTTTTGACACTGAGTCTCGCTCTGTCGCCCAGGCTACAATGCAGTGGCATGATCTTGGCTCACTGCAACCTCTGTCTCTCAGGTTCAAGCGATTCTCTTGCCTCAGACACCTGAGTAGCTGGGACTACAGGTGCACACCACCATGCCCGGCTAATTTTTGTAATTTTAGTAAAGATGGCGTTTCACCATATTGGATAGGCTGGTCTCGAATGCCTGACCTCAGGTGATCCACCCACCTTGGTCTCCCCAGAGTACTGGGATTACAGGTGTGAGCCATCACACCCAGCCTTTTTTTTTTTTTCTGTAGAGACGGGGTTTCACCATGTTGACCAGGACGGTCTCGATCTCCTGACCTGGTGATCCACCCGCCTTGGCCTCCCAAAGTGCTGGGATTATAGGCGTGAGCCACCGCGCCCGGCCGCCTTTTTTTTTTCTGAGACAGAGTCTTCCTTTGTCGCCAGGCTGGAGTCTAGTGATGTGATGTCAGCTCACTGCAACATCTGACTCCCTGGTTCAAGCGATTCTCCTGCCTCAGTCTCATGAGTAGCTGGGATTATTGGCACATGCCACCACACCCAGCTAATTTTTGTATTATTTATTTATTTACTTATTTACTAATTTTTTCGAGATGGAGTCTTGCTCTGTCGCCCAGGCTGAAGTACAGTGGTATGATATCGGCTTACTGCAACCTCCACCTCATGGGTTCAAACAATTCTCCTGCCTCAGCCTCCTGAGTTGCTGGGACCACAGACGTGCACCACTATGCTCAGCTAACTTTTGTATTTTTAGTAGAGATGGGGTTTCACCATGTTTGACAGGCTGGTCTCGAACTCCTGACCTCAAGTGATCCGCTTGCCTTGGCCTCTCAAAGTGCTGGGATTAACAGGTGTGAGCCACTGTGCCCAGCCTAATTTTTGCATTTTAGTAGAGATGGGGTTTCACCACATTGGCTAGGATGCTCTCGATCTCCTGACCTCATGATCCACCCACCTTGGCCTCCCAAAATGCTGGGATTACAGCCGTGAGCCATCGCACCCGGACTTTTTTCTTTTAAGGAGCAATGTGTACTTTTCCTGTTCTGTAAGGATTTATCCCCCTAATGAAATCTCACATAGGATTAAATGAAATAATGTATCAGAGCACTTGGCATAGCATTTGTTACATAGTATGAGGTAGATACTGTACTCTTCATTGGCTGTTTCCTGATCTGTAATAGCTTGTATGTCTGTTGGAGTTGGTAAGGCAATTGAATGAACTCTTACATGATTAATGTCATCCCATTCCCCCTGTCATTCCCAGGCGGCCCCTATCAGATTGAGGTTCACATCTCGGCCACCGGCACACTCCCCAACGGCACCGTCTACGCAGCCAAGGGTTCCCAGGTGGACTTCAGCTGCACTAGCAGCTCCTGGCCGCCCCCTATGGTTGAATGGTGGTTCCAGGCCCTGAATTCCAGCAGCGAGTTTTTCGGCCACAACCTGACAGTCAACTCTTTTTCACTGTTACTGATGTCGCCAAACCTCCAAGGGAACTACACCTGTTTGGCCTTGAATCTGCTCAGCAGGAGACATCGAAAGGTGACCACCGAGCTCCTGGTCTATTGTGCGTAAGCAGTGCTCCTCTGCCCCACTTCTTCCCCTTACTCCTTTAGGACCTGCATGTTTGCGCCTCTCCCATTTGTCCTTTTTTTTTTTTTTTCTTGAGAGGGAGTTTCACTCTTGTTGCTCAGGCTGGAGTGCAAAGTCACGATCTTGGCTCACCGCAACCTCCACCTTCCAGGTTCAAGTGATACTCCTGCCTCAGCCTCCCGAGTAGCTGGGATTACAGGTGTGTGCCACCATGCCCAGCTAATTTTGTATTTTTAGTAGAGATGGGGTTTCACCACGTTGGCTGGGCTGGTCTCGAACTCCTGAGCTCAAGTGATCTGCTTGCTTCAGCCTCCTAAAGTGCTGGGATTACAGGCATGAGCCATCACGCCCAGCCCTCCAAAACATTTTTGTCATCCCAAATGGAATGACAAAATGACTGTACCCATAAGCAGTCACTCTCATTCCCTCTTTTCCTAAGTAAGACCTGGACAGCCCCCAATCTGCATTCTGTCCCTGTGGGTTTGACTGTTCTGGACACTTCATATGAATGAATCATACATGGGGCCTTTTGTGTCTGGCTTCTTTTTCTTTTTTTTTTTTTTTCTGAGACGGAGTTTCGCTCTTGTTACCCAGGCTGGAGTGCAATGGCACGATCTCGGCTCACCGCAACCTCCGCCTCCTGGGCTCAGGCAATTCTCCTGCCTCAGCCTCCTGAGTAGCTGGGATTACAGGCACGCGCCACCATGCCCAGCTAATTTTTTTGTATTTTTAGTAGAGACGGGGTTTCACCATGTTGACCAGGATGGTCTCGATCTCTTGACCTCGTGATCCACCCACCTCGGCCTCCCAAAGTGCTGGGATTACAGGTTTGAGCCACCGCGCCCGGCCCCAGCCTGTGTGTATTAAAAAAATAAAATAAAGGCCAGGTGCGGCGGCTCATGCCTGTAATCCCAGCACTTTGGGATGCTGAGGCGGGCAGATCATCTGAGGTTAGCAGTTTGAGACCAGCCTGACCAACATGGAGAAACCCCGTCTTTACTTAAAAATATACAAAATTAGTTGGGTGTGGTGGTGACTGCCTGTAATCCCAGCTACTCAGGAGGCTGAGGCAGGAGAACCATTTGAACCTGGGAGGCAGAGGTTGTGGTGAGCTGAGATTGCAGCATTGCACTCCAGCCTGGGCAACAAGAGTGAAATTGTGTCGCTAAATAAATAAACAAATAAATATGAAATGCAAAGGCAAGGCCGGGCACGGTGGCTCACACCTGTAATCCCAACACTTTGGGAGGCCAAGGTGGGTGGATCACCTAAAGTCAGGCGTTTGAGAGCAGCCTGACCAACATGGCGAAACCCTGTCTCTACTAAAAATACAAAAATTATAGCTGAGTGTGGTGGCACATGCCTGTAATCCCAACTACTTGGGAGGCTGAGGCAGGAGAATCATTTGAACTTGGGAGGCAGAGGTTGCAGTGAGCCATCGTGCCACTCCAGCCTGGGTGACAGAGTGAGACTCTGTCTCAAAAAATAAATAAATTAAAAAAAGAAATGCAAAGGCAAATGAGACCCAGGTCCCCAGAGATTTAACACCCAACAGAGGAAGCCTGACTGTTGTCAGGGAGGAATTTGTGCTAGGAGCTACTGGATGCTACACTAACTGGGGTTGATGTCTCTCTGAGACCTGGGTTCTGCAGTCATAGCGCCAGCCCAGTGGCTGATCCTACAGCGTGTGAGTGAGCCCATGCTTTCCTCTGGTGTTTTGCAGATCCCCCTCCGTCAGCTCCCCAGTGCCGGGCACAGATGGCATCAGGATTGTTCATGCTGCAGCTCACTTGTCGCTGGGATGGGGGATACCCTGACCCTAACTTCCTGTGGATAGAAGAACCAGGAGGTGTAATCGTGGGGAAGTCAAAGCTGGGGGTGGAAATGCTGAACAAATCCCAGCTGTCGGATGGCAAGAAGTTCAAGTGTGCTGCGAGTCATGTAGTTGGGCCAGAGGCGGGCGCCAGCTGTGTGGTGCAGATCAGTGAGTCTGTTTTGCTTTGTCTTGGGGTTGGAGTTCAGCTGTCTTCCTTTCTCCTCGGAGAAGCATTTCAGAGCTCTTCTGGGAAAGAAATCCTAGGATGTCAGAGTGGACTGAATTCCTTCCCTTTCTTCCTTTCTTTTTCTTTATGTTTCATTCCTTTCAAACTTTAGGGATGCTTAGCTCAAGCTTCTTGGTTCTAGTTCACGCCATTTTCCACTTGACAAATACTAATTGAACACCTGCTATGTGTCAGGTGCAGTTTCTAGGGGCTGAGGATGGAACAGTGAAGAAGACAGATGAGGTTCATCATCTTTTGTGCTTGTCCATTTACTGCTGCTGTACAGGAATACCTGAGGCTGGGAAGTTTATAAAGAAAATTTTTTGTTGTTGTTGTTATTGTTGTTGTTGTTTTGAGACAGAGTCTCATTCTGTTACCCAGACTGGAGTGCAGTAGCATGATCTTGGCTCACTGCAACCTCCACCTTCCAGGTTCAAGTGATTCTCCTGCCTTGGCCTCCTGAGTAGCTCGGACTACAGGCATGCACCACCATGCCCAGCTAATTTTTGTATTTTTAGTAGAGGCAGGGTTTCACCATGTTGGCCAGGCTGGTCTTGAATTCCTGACCTCAAGTGATCCACCTGTCTCCGCCTCCCAAAGAGCTGGGATTACAAGTGTGAGCCACCGTGTTTGGCTGAAAATTACTTTATTTGCTCATAGTTCCATAAGCTGTGCAAGAAACATGGCACCAGTATCCTCTTGGCTTCTGGTGAGAGCGTCAGGTTGCTTCTGCACATGATGGAAGGTGAAGTGGAGCCAATTGGTGCAGAGATTCCTAGTAAGAGATGAAGCAAGAGAGAGAAGGAAGGTGCCAGCACCTTTTTAACAACCAGCACTGGCTGGGTCAGTAGCTTGCACCTGTAATCCCAGAACTTTGGGAGGCCAAGGCAGGTGGATCACCTGGGGTCAGGAGTTAAGACCAGCCTGGCCAACATGATGAAACCCCATCTCTACTAAAAATTAAAAAAAAAAATTAGTTGGGCATGATAGCGCATTCCTGTAGTCCCAGCTACTCCAGAGCCTGAGGGGGGAAAACCACTTGAAACTGGGAAGCAGAGGTTGCAGTGAGCCGAGATTGTGCCACTGCACTCCAGCCTGGGTGATAGAGCGAAATGCCATCTCCAAAACAAAACAGACAAAAAAAACCAACCAGTGCTAACATTAGGTTGCTGCAAAAGCAATGACAAAAATCCTAATTACTTTTGGACCAAGCTAACAGAATGAAAATTCACTTACCCAAACACCTCCCGTTAGGCCTTACCTCCAACATTGAGGATCAAATTTAAACATGAGATTTGGAGGGGACAAACATTCAAACCATAGCATCTAGTTATGTAACAAATCACCCTCAAACATAATGGATTAAAACAAGAATAACCATTAATTATCTCATGATTTCTGTGCGTCAGGAATTCAGACAAGACACAGTTGGCATTGGGGATGGTTTGTCTTGGCCCTATGATGTCTGGGTTGTCAGCCAGAAGACTTGAAGGTTAGTGGGTGGAGTGGGGAGCTGAAATCATCTGAAAGATCTACTTTTGAAGTGCTCACTCCCAGGCCTGGCAACTATTTCTTCTCCATGCGGGAGTCTCCATAAGGCTGCTTGAGTGTCCTTCCAACATGGCAGCTGGCTTCCCCTAGAGCAAATGATCTGAGCCAGAGTGAGTCAAGCTGACGCTATCCTTTCTATGACCTAGCCTCAGGAGTTATATGGCATCCCTTCTGCCACATTTTATGTATTAGAAGTGAGTCCAGCCCACATTCAAGAGGAGTGGGGAGAATTAGGCACTGCTTTTTGGAGGGAGGTGTGTCAGAGAATGTACATATTTTTTAAACCACAACTATTCCTCTTTCACAGAGCTTATATCCTGGGTGGCATGAGGGTAGAAGGAAGACGGAAAGTACAGAAAGAGCTGGGTGTGGTGGCTCACACCTGTAATCCCAGCCCTTTGGGAGGCTGAGGCGGGTGAATCACAAGGTCAGGAGTTTGAGATCAGCCTGACCAGCATGGTGAAACCCCGTCTCTACTAAAAATACAAAAATTAGCCAGGCATGGTGGTGCATGCCTGTAATCCCAGCTACTCAGCAGGCTGAGGCAGGAGAATCACTTGAACCCAGGAGGTGAAGGTTGCAGTGAGCCGAGATCACACCATGGCACTCCAGCCTGGATGACAGAGCAAGACTCCATCTCAAAAAAAACCCAGAAAAGCTAGGCGTGGTGGCTCACGCCTGTAATCCCATCGCTTTGGGGGGCTGAGGCAGGAAAATTGTTTGAACCTGGGAGGCGGAGGTTGCAGTGAGCGGAGGTCACGCCATTGCACTCCAGCCTGGTGCCTGGTGAAAGAACGAGACTCTGTCTCACAAAAAAAAAATGCAAAAACAAGTAAGATAGGTCCAGATAAGATAATGAGAATAATAAAATGATATGTATAAAAGAGAGGCCTTTTTAAGAAGAGGGCCACTTTTCCTAGGGTGGCAGGGAGGTACTGAGAACCAGCCCAGTTGGGAGACCCCCACCCAGGCGGTGCTGAAGGTATTTGAGAGGCAGACACCCAGATAGCACAACAGAGTGGATCTATCCTGGGGACCAATAGCCTGAGAGCCTGCAGGGCTGACAGCTCTCCAGGACTGAAGGCCTTGAGCAGACACTCATCCACATATTTATTTGCTCTTACACAGGTGATTCTTATTAATACACAGGTGTTCTATATTTACACATAACTCAAGAATCTACCAAGTAGGCAGCTGTTACCCGCCTACCACTAATTACAAACTAAAAGATACCCTCCACGGGAGCAGGGTAAACTTAATATTTCTCAGCAGGGAGGTCTCCTTGAGGTGGTAATAATCTATCCTTAGAATGGGAAGGAGCTGGCTAGGTGAAGATCTTAGGGCTGAGTGTTTCCTGGCAGAGGCAGCAACAAACACAAAGGCCCTAAGGTGGAAACAGACTTGGCATTTGAGGACTCAAGAGAAGACCAGTGTGGCCAGGGTGTCATGAAGCTAGATGGAGGTTAAGGTTCAGTTGTGTCTGAACAAGAATTCAGTTGTGTTCAACAAGAATTGCTTGAACCTGGGAGGCAGAGGTTGCAGTGAGCCAAGACTGTGACACTGCACTGCAGCCTGGGTGATAGAGTGAGACTCTATCTCCAAAAAAAAAAATTGTTTCTAGAATTTTCCATTTTATATTTTTGGACTGTAGTTCACGGTGGTAACTGAAACCTCAGAAAGTGAAATCATGGATAAAGTGGACTGGGACCGGACGCAGTGGCTCAGTGGTTCAATCCTAGCACTTTGGGAGGCTGAGATGGGCAGATCACCTGAGGTTGGGAGTTTGAGACCAGCCTGGGCAACATGGTGAAGCCCTATCTCTACTAAAAATACAAAAATTAGCCAGGTGTGGTGGCACATGCCTGTATTCCCAGCTACTCAGGAAGCTGAGGCAGGAGAATCGCTGGAAACCGGGAGGGAGGCAGAGGTTACAATGAGCTGAGATTGTGCCACTGCACTCCAGCCTGGGCAACAGAGCAAAAACTACATCTCAAAAAAGGACTACTTTAATTTTCTTGAAGATCTCAGGCCGTGATTTGGATCTTTTTAAACATTTGTCTTTATTTACCTTCTGATCACCAGGGAGTCCCTCCGTTCTCTCGGAGCCCATGAAGACTTGCTTCGTAGGGGGCAATGTGACGCTCACCTGCCAGGTGTCTGGGGCCTACCCCCCTGCCAAGATCCTGTGGCTGAGGAACCTTACCCAGCCCGAGGTGGTCATCCAGCCCAGCAGCCGCCATCTCATTACCCAGGACGGCCAGAACTCCACCCTCACCATCCAGAACTGCTCCCAGGACCTGGACGAGGGCTACTATGTCTGCCGGGCTGACAACCCCGTTGGGGTGAGGGAGGTGGACATCTGGCTGAGTGTAAAAGGTGGGTGATGGAACTGGGCCTGAAGGAGGAGGGTTTGGAGCTTCAGAGCACCCAGCACCAGCCTGGGGACAGCCTGGTGCCTCCCTACACGTGGGTTACTGCCAACTGGGAGAAGGCATATCTGCTTGCTTATGGCTTGACAAGGTGTCTGGAAGAAATTACTATCTAAACCTACTGACTAACATTTGCATAGGGAACAATAATTACATACTACCTATACACACCAAAGACTAGATGGCTAGGGTATGTCAGTTGTGAAGCATAAGATCAAAATGAACACCTGAGAAGCTCACCCCATTTAGAATACAGAACAGTATGAACATGCATTAGGTTACTTGTTTGTCACAGGAGCAGGTTTAGAAAACAACAGTAGGGCTGGGCGCTTGCTCAGGCCTGTAATCCCAGCACTTTGGGAATCAGAGGCAGCTGGATCACTTGAGGCCAGGAGTTCAAGACCAGCCTGGCCAACATGATAAAACCCCATCTCTACTAAAAATACAAAATTACTTGGGAGGCTGAGATGAGCAGATCACCTGAAGTTGGGAGTTCGAGACCATTAGCTGGGCATGGTGGCAGGTGCCTGTAATCCCAGCTACTTAGGAGGCTGAGGCAGGAGAATCCCTTGAACCTAGAGGTGAAGGTTGCAGTGAGCCGATATCACGCCATTTTACTCCAGCCTGTACAACAGAATGAGACTCCATCTTGAAAAAAGAAGAAAATAACGAACTTTAAAAACAGGATGCCCATTTAAATTTGAATTTAGAAAATAAAAAGTACTTTTTTTTTTTTTTTTGAGATGGAGTTTTCGCTCTTGTTGCCCAGGCTGGAGTGCAATGGCACATTCTCGGCTCACTGCAACCTCTGCCTCCTGGGTTCAAGCAATTCTCCTGTCTCAGCCTCCCAAGTAGCTGGGATTACAGGCACGTGCCACCATGTCCGGCTAATTTTTTGCTTTTTTAGTGGAGACAGGGTTTCACCATGTTGGCCAAGATGGTCTCGATCTCTTGACCTAGTGATCCACCCTCCTCGGCCTCCCAAAGTGCTGGGATTACAGGTGTCCGGCCCCCCCTACTTTTTTTTTTTTAAATACAAGTATGTCCCAAATACTTCATGGGACATAGTTACACTAAAAAACTTCATCAGCCGGGCGCGGTGGCTCAAGCCTGTAATCCCAGCACTTTGGGAGGCTGAGGCGGGTGGATCACGAGGTCGAAAGATCGAGACCATCCTGGTCAACATGGTGAAACCCCGTCTCTACTAAAAATACAAAAAATTAGCTGGGCATGGTGGCACGTGCCTGTAATCCCAGCTACTCAGGAGGCTGAGGCAGGAGAATTGCCTGAGCCCAGGAGGCGGAGGTTGCGGTGAGCCGAGATCACGCCATTGCACTCCAGCCTGGGTAACAAGAGCGAAACTCCGTCTCAAAAAAAAAAAAAAAAAAACTCCTGGCGTCAAGTGATCCTCCCATCTCAACCTCGAAAAGTCTCGCGATTGCAGCGATGAGCCACCACACCTGGCCTCCTTTCTTCTCTTCCCTTTTCTCTTTCCTCTTCTCTTCTCTCTTTTTCCTTTCCTGCCTTCCTCTTTTTTCTTTCCTTTCCTTTTCTCTTTTCTCTTATTTCCTTTCCTTTTCTCTTTTATTTCCCTTCCTCCCCCCGTTCCTTCCTTCCATCTTCTTTCTTTCTTTCATTTTTTTTTCTTCTTTTTATTTCACGTGTGTTTTATTTTTCACGAGCATGAGCCAGCGTGCCTGGCCGTGTGTTCATATTTCTAAATAATATGTCATTAGTTTTGAATTTAAAACATTTTTTTGTGGGTACTAACAGCATGATTCCAACTATATGACGTTCTGGAAAAGGCAAAACTATGGAGATAATAAGAGATCAGTGGCTCCCAGGGGTTGGTGAGGGGGCAGGGGTTGGAATAGGCAGAGCACAGCAGATTTGTAGGATGGTGAAAATACGCTGTATGATATCATAGTGATGTGTACATGTCATGCATTTGTCTAAACCTGTGCAGTGTTGAACGTCAGGAATGAACCCTAGTGCAAACTATAGATTTTGAGTGATAATGATGTCAGTGCAGGTTTGTCTATTGTAACAACTGCACCACTCTGGTGGGGATGCTGATGATGGGGGAGGCTGTGCGTATGTGGGAGCAGGGAGTGCATTGGGAACTCTCTGTACTTTCTGCTCAGTTTTGCTGTGAACTTCAAACTGTTCTTGGCCAGGTGCAGAGGTTCGTTCCTGTAATCCTAGCACTTTGGGAGGCAGAGGCAGGCAGAGTTCAGGAGTTCAAGACCAGCCTTGCTTGTGGCTTGCCTGGGCAATATGGGGAAATCCCATCTCTGCAAAAAATACAAAAATTAGCCAGGTGTGATGGCATGCCTGTGTAGTCCCAGCCACCGGGAAGGCTGAGGTGGAAGGATTGCTTGAGACCTGGAAGTAAAGGCTGCGGTGAGCTGAGATTGTGCCATTGCACTCTAGCCTGGGAGACAGAATAAGACCCTGTCTCAAAAGAAAACCGCCCCCACCAAAAAAAAACCCCCAAAAAACAAACAAAAACAAAAACAAAAACAAAAACAAAACTGCTCTTTAAAAAAAAGACAAGGCCAGTTGCAGTGGCTCATGCCTGTAATCCCAGCACTTTGGAAGGCTGAGCCGTGCAGATCATGAGGTCAGGAGTTCAAGACCAGCCTGACCAATATGATCAGGAGTTCAAGATTAGCCTGGCCAACATGGTAACACCCCATCTCTACTAAAAATACAAAAACTAGCCAGGTGTGGTGATGTGCGCCTGTAATCTCAGCTACTCAAGAGGCTGAGGCAGAAGAATCGCTTGAACCTGGGAGGCAGAGGTTGCGGTGAGGTGAGATTCCCCTATTGCACTTCAGCCTGGGCAACAAGAGTGAAACTCCATCTCAAAACAAAACAAAACAAAACAAAACAAAACAAAACAAAAAACAAAACAACTAAAAAACAAAAACTAAAAAACAAAACACAAACACACAAAATTGTTACCACACATATGTAGTCAAGTTTCTCTCTTTCTCTCTTTTTCTCCTTTCTCTCTTTCTTTTGCAGAGTTTCACTCTCACCCAGGCTGGAGTGCAGTGGCACGATATTGGCTCACTGCAACCTCCACCTCCCAGATTCAAGCTATTCTCACGTGTCAGCTTCCTGAGTAGCTGGGATTACAGGCGCGCACCACCACAGCTAGCTAATGTTTGTATTTTTAGTAGAAATGGGGTGCCACCATGTTGGCCAGGCTGATCTTGAACTCTTGACCTCAGGTGATCTGCCTGCCTTGGCCTCCCAAAGTGCTGGGATTACAGGCATGAACCACCGTGCCTGGCTGTTTCTTTCTTTTTTGTTCCCCAACGTGTGTCACCATTTGTTCTAGTACCATTTCTTAAATAGTGCTTCCTTTGCTCACCACCCCGTCATACATCAAGTCTGTTTACCTGTGCACCTGTTCCTGCAGTCTCTGTTCTGTTCCGTTGATCACTCTGTTTATCACGGCATTGATAACCCTTACATTCTTACTTACCATGGCCTTATAAATAGTCTCAGGGTTTGGTAGACAGAGAGATTTTAACTTTCCATTGTTTTTTCACATTCCCTGCTCCATCTGATCCCCACAAACTCTGTCTGAGGTTGGGTGATAACATATTTATCTGGCATTACAGACAAGTCATAAGCCTTACCCAAGGTCAGGAATCAAGACAAGAACTGACTCCATGCAGAGAAAGGGCGGTGTTGTTCTAATTGCACACATATCTGGTGGAAGAATCAATGGTGTGATTTGTCTTTACAGAACCTTTAAACATCGGGGGCATTGTGGGAACCATTGTGAGCCTCCTTCTACTGGGACTGGCCATTATCTCAGGGCTTATGTTGTATCACAGCCCTGTGCTCTGCTGGAAAGGTAAGGGCTTCTGAGTCCTTTAGCTTCCCTTCCAGGCTTCTGGAAAAGGTGTGGGGTTGGGGAAGGGTGGTCCCTGTCATGCTTCCACCTGAAGTTCCATATTCTGGGCTCCTTCGTTGAGTCAAGATGTACAGTAATAAGTCACCTAAGTACCATCCCAGGACACCCTACTGCCTGTCATATTGAGTCAGTTTTCTTATTTATTCCTCTAGTAAATGTTAGCCTGCTTAAGAACCTGTGAGATTGAAGTGGATGTTACTGGATATTAATGGTTTTTCTTTCTTTCTTCAGTAGGAAACACTTTCAGGTGAGTGTTCCTTAGACTTAAATCAAAAACCCGTCTTTGTTATCTGTCTTCGCTCCTGTTTTGTTCCCTTCCTTTCGTAAGAACGATAATAGCCACTACCATTGAGGACCTACGAAGTGCTAGACACGGGTCTAGGGGTTTCATCAGACATTCTTCTAAACCCTTTCATCATCTCCTTGGGGTGGTGGTGACGTCTCCATTTTCCAGATAAGGGGATGGAGGCTCAGTGAAGTAATTTCTGGAAGCTCATGCAGGAAGTAAGCAGCAGTGCCTGCCTTCGGGTCCAGGTCTAATCGATTCTAAAGTCAGTGTTCTTTTACAATACAAACCTCAGGGCTGGATACATTGCAGGTCTGTCATTGAGACAGAAAGACAATGTGTACATTTTGAGCCAGTCATTCATGCATTTGTTTTATTTAATTTTCTGAAAAGAGCTAAAAGGAAGAATCTTCAGTCATGGTCTTACAGTTTTGTTTTTGCTTTTTGTAATTTTTGAGACAGAGTCTCACTCTGTCGCCCAGGCTGGAGTGCAGTGGTACAATCTTGGCTCACTACAACCCCCGCCTCCCAGGTTGAGGCCATTTTCCTACCTCAGCCTCCTGAATAGCTGGGATTACAGGTGCGTGCCACCACTCCTGACTAATTTTTGTATTTTTAGTAGAGACGGGGTTTTACCGTGTTGGCCAGGCTAGTCTCAAACTCCTGGCCTCAAGTGATCCGCCTTCCTTGGCCTCCCACAGTGCTGGGATTACAGGCATGAGCCACCATGCCTGGCCAGTTTTACGGTGTTTTGGAAGAGTACTTTGAGCATGCCCAGAAGCCCCTCCCAAAGGCGAACCCCAGTAGGGGCAAAGGAATCAAACGGAACTTGTGTATATTATTTCCTAAGGAGATTCTAGGTGGGAGCAAAGTACTCTTTTCTATGATCCTATGGGAAAACAGTTCTTTACCTATTCGTAATAACAGGATATTATTGTTCTGGGACCATCTTTTTTTTTTTTTTTTTTTTTTTTGAGACGGAGTTTCGCTCTTGTTACCCAGGCTGGAGTGCAATGGCGCGATCTCGGCTCACCACAACCTCCGCCTCCTGGGTTCAGGCAATTCTCCTGCCTCAGCCTCCTGAGTAGCTGGGATTATAGGCACGCGCCACCATGCCCAGCTAATTTTTTGTATTTTTAGTAGAGACAGGGTTTCACCATGTTGACCAGGTTGATCTCGATCTCTCGACCTCGTGATCCACCTGCCTCAGCCTCCCAAAGTGCTGGGATTACAGGCTTGAGCCACTGCGCCCGGCCTCTGGGACCATCTTTTGTAGCAAAGCATTATCTTTACTCCCCTGTATTGGAGGGCCATTCTCTCAATAAGCCTGTCGTTCCCTGGGCTTATTTCTCACAGGAGATGTCAGTGTGATATAGTGGGAAAAGGCACTGGGACGAGTGGACCTGGGTCCACATGATAGCTGTGCCATTCCCAAGCCCTGTACCCATGGAAAATCCCTGACCGTATCTGAGCCCGAGTCTCCTGATCTGTTTCACTGAGAGGGTTTGTGAAGATTAAATGAGAATATAACACAGCTCCTTGGGCAGGTGACTGACCTGTGGCATGCATTCTTTCTTCCTTAAGAAATGTGCAGTCCAGGCTGGGTGCTGTAGCTCATGCTTATAATCCCAGCACTTTGGGAAGCTGAGGTGGGCGGATCACTTGAGGTCAGGCGTTCGAGACCAGCCCGGTCAACATGGTGAAACTCCATGTCTACTAAAAACACAAAAAGTTAGCCGGGCATGGTGGCACCCTGTAATCCCAGCTATTTGGGAGGCTGAGGCAGGAGAATCGATTAAACCCTGGAGGTGGAGGTTGCAGTGAGCTGTGATCGTGCCACTGCACTCCAGCCTGGGCAACAGAGCAAGATTTCATGTAAAAAAAAAAAAGAAGAAGAAAAAGAAAAAGAAAAAGAAATGCATAATTTGGTTGGGTAGGCAGAATTAGTGAGCTGGCGGTAGATAAACTACAGAGCAATTAAATGCTACACCACTGGGCGTGAACACCAAATGCAATCATTAATTCCGGCCTTTAGGGGGAGGGAGAGGACTTTACCTGGGTCTTCCATGATGAGGAGGAGGAGAGATTTCGGTAAATAGAACAGAATGAGGGCATTTCAGAAAACGAAAACCATTTGTCCACCTGCTGTAAGGGGACATGAAACTGGTAGATGCCTGAGACATGGTCACCTGCCCGAGGAGCAGGGAAGGAGTAATAAAACAAACCCAGCATGAGATATGATCGTCTGAAGCAATTTGTGGCAGCATCTCTCTCTGCGGTTACAACCACGCTATCATCTCATGACTTTACCCAGCTGAGTGCATGAGGAAGTTTCCATATTGCTAATAGGGTTGCAAAGAATCTAGTGTTTCCTATTCAG
Organism: Saimiri boliviensis; assembly: GCF_048565385.1. Classification (NCBI taxonomy): domain Eukaryota; kingdom Metazoa; phylum Chordata; class Mammalia; order Primates; family Cebidae; genus Saimiri; species Saimiri boliviensis. The sequence continues at coordinate 14,978,245 of NC_133455.1, forward strand.
TGAGGGCTGAAGTTGGGAAAAATAGGAAATCTTATTCTTCCCCCTTTGGTAATTAGGGGCCAAAACATGGATGATGTCATGGTTTTGGTGGATTCAGAAGAGGAAGAGGAGGAGGAGGAGGAAGATGCTGCAGTAGAAGAGGAGGAAGGAGCACATGAGAGACAAGAGTTCCCAAAAGAAATACCCAAGCAGAACCACATTCATAGAGTGACCGCCTTGGTGAATGGGAACATAGAACAGATGGGAAATGGATTCCAGGATCTACAAGGTAAGCTCTTTTTCCTTTAACAAACAAACAAACAGAAAACAAAAAATCCTCTGAGCTAGGCATGGTGGCTCAAACCTGTAATCCCGGCACTTTGGGAGGTCAAGGCAGGAAGATTGCTTGAGCCCACAAGTTTGAGTCTAGCCTGGGCAACATAGTGAGACTCTGTTTCTACAAAAAAAAAAAAAAAGAAAGAAAGAAAGAAAGAAAAATTAGCCGGGCATGGTGATGTGCATCTGTGATCCCAGCTACTTGGGAGCTGAGGCTGGAGGATCGCTTGAGTGCAGGAGGTCCAGGCTGCAGGGAGCTGTGATTGTGCCACTGCACTCCAGTCTGGGCAGCAGTGGAAACCTGTCTCAAAACAAAAACCAAAAAACCCACAAACCTCTGAACTGCTGCAGTGAGCTTCCCAATAGGAAATCTCTGAGGGGTGAATTTGGTTTTTGAAGGCTGGGGAAGACAGCTAAACTTTAGTCTAGAATCTGAGACTACGATCAACTACCAACACAAAAACTGACAAACATTTATCAAGGGGCTGCTCCAGGGTAGGCACAATATTGTTATTGTGGGAGAAGAAAAGTGAGATATGTAATGTCTCCATACAGGGAGCTTTACAAGACCAATTCAGGTGAACAGACTAAAACCTGCAGGGGAAATGAAAACAGGAGCAAGATTGAACCGACACTTTGAGAGAGCAGTAGAGAAGCTGGTGCTAGAAGATATTTGATTAATTGCCTGATGGACCATACATTTAAAAATTATAGATGCAGCTGGGCACGGTGGCTCACACCTGTCATCCTAGCACTTTGGGAGGCTGAGGCAGGCGGCTCACCTCAGGTCAGAAGTTCGAAACCAACCCGATCAACATGGAGAAACCTGTCTCTACTAAAAATACAAAATTAGCCAGGCCTGGTGGCATGTCTGTAATCCTAGCTACTCGGGAGGCCGAGGCAGGAGAATCACTTGAACCCAGGAGGCAGAGGTTGTGGTGAACCAGAATCGCACCATTGTACTCCAGCCTGGGCAACAAGAGTGAAACTCAAAAAAAAAAAAAAAAAAAAAAAATTACAGGTGTAGTGATTCATGCCTATAATCCCAGCACTTTGGGAGGCCAAAGGGGAGGATTGCTGGAGCCCAGGAGTTCGAAACCAGCCTGGGCAACATGGCAAAACCCGTCTCTACTAAGAACACAAAGAATTAGCTGGGTGTGGTGGCATGCATCTGTAGTCCCAGCTACTTGGGAGGCTGAGGCCGGAGAATCACCTGAGCTTGGGAAGTTGAGGCTGCAGTGAACTGAGATTGTGCCACTGCACCAAAAATTATGTGACCTCAGACAAAGATTAGAGCCTGGAGGAGTGCACTGGTCAGGGGAAGCTTTATGGAAGAGATGGACATGAAGCAAGCGTTTAAGGACAGTTGAGTTGGAATAAGCAGAAAGGAGAGAGGGTGTTTCAGGTGAGGGCAAGGGCCTGAGCCGAGGACATGAAGTGTGGTCAGTATCAAGCATGCCCAGAGGTTTTGAATGCAGAAAACAGGTGAAAAGGGGAAAACACACCTTGCCCATGAGATCCCATTCTGTAGCTCACCAGGAAAGGACTAGAAATCCCTGATTGATGACTGATCGTGGAAATAGAAACACACTCTGATTACCAAGCATTGGGTTTATGTCCCCCTGTGCAGATGACAGCAGTGAGGAGCAAAGTGACATTGTTCAACAAGAAGACAGACCAGTCTGAAGAAGAGGATGCTCCATGGTTGTCTTGTTCTGAAAGCTTGGAAAGCTACATTGAAGAGGAGCTCTTCACTCAGCTTTGACTTGACCTACACCCCTGACGGGGGGCTTGCACTAGCAACATTTGGGTCTCAGCAAAAAACAAAACCAAGTGCACACATCTTTCCTTCCATTTATTGAAAAACATTGGTTTGGTTTGCTCTAAGTATTCCCAACGATGTTTAAAAGCTTTGAGAAGGAAGGCTGCTTTGCTGTCTGAGGTGCCACTTCTGCTGTGAATCCTGGCTTTGTCCAGGTTGATCTACTGTGACAGATGCTGATTTGGAGGGAGCAGGGGTAAGGGAAGCACTGAGTCTTGGTGCCTTTTGCCACTATTGTTTTTCTTTTCTTTTTTTTTTGAGACGAAGTCTCACTCTTTTGCCCAGGCTGGAGTGCAGTGGTGTGATCTTGGCTCACCTACAATCTCCGCCTCCTGGGTTCAAGTGATTTTCCTGCCTCAGTCTCCTGAGTAGCTGGGACGACAGGTGCGCACCACCATGCTCTGCTAATGTATTTGCATTTTTAAGTAAAGACAGGGTTTCACTATGTTGGCCAGGCTGGTCTTAAACTCTTGACCTTGTGATCTGCCTGCCTTGACCTCCCAAAGTGCTGGGATTACAGGTGTGTCCACTGTGCCCGACCTTCCTTTGTCACTATTAAAGGTTTATAACCAGCTTGCCCCAGCACAAAAAGGAGTGATAGGGAAACTTCCTTTATCACTGCCCAGGTGAGCTCATGACCAAGAAACCAGGCAAATAGTTGATCCCTGGAACAAGTTAAGTTTCAGCTACCATAACCAGTCAGAGGAAGGCAGTTTGGTTTAGGCTTTGGAGTTAGAAACACCTGAAGTTGAATCTGGGCTCTGCTGCTTCCTTCCTTCAAGGGCTAGGGCATGGTTCTTTACCTCTCTCTTGGCCTCGATTTCCTCACCTGTAAAAATAGGTGAGGAAATTACTCACCTATTGTTTCTTGTTCTGAAAGCTTGGAAAGCTACACTGAAGATGAGCCCTTCACTCAGCTTCGACTCGACCTGCACCCCTGGCGGGGGGCTTGCACTAGCGATATTTGGGCCTCAGCAAAAAACAAAACCAAGCACACATGTCTTTCCTTCCATTTATTGAAAAACATCTTTGTAAGGTCATCTGCTAAATACGAAAATCCGACTTGAATTCGCACTGTTTCATGTTGCGAATCTGCTCTAGGGAGGAAGACCTAGGGCTTAAAGGGGAACTTCCTTTCTTCAGTTCTAGGAACTGGGACTCCAAAATGAGAAGCTGGTGGTCTGAAGTAACCCTGCAGGTGTGGTTGGGGAAAGTCTGTGTTTTCTTGGATGAAGGGACTAAACTATGCAAATCAGAGCACCGTCTTAACCATTTTTATTTCCCTGGAGATAGAATTGTTTTAAAAAGTTAGGGAACTGGTAATAGGAAGTGCTTTTCATTATAACCTCACATTTTGCAGAGCTTCATATTTATATAAAAGCCTCCTAGGTGATACACTACTGGCTTGCAGACTTTCCTATGCTTCATTTCTCCTGTTGCTTCGAAAGCAGGCAGGAGACACATTTCATAATGGAGTATCTGGTGATAAGACCTGCTTGGGCAAACCAGCTCATCTGGACTGTTTATCTTGGAAATGGTAAGAGGAAAACTTGTTTCCTTCCTGCTTCTTAAGGATATTCTGAGGGTACAAGGATATTCTGAGGGCACACCAATCAATAACACTACATTTGGAATGAAGATAACATGTGATGAGTTTAGGCTGCTGATGCTTCCAGTAGATCCTTGTATAGTTTCGAGATTTATGTTTTCTGATTTCATCTAAATTTCTTAAAGTCAGGGACCTTATAAGGGTGCAATGGATGTTTGCTAAATATGGAAATCTGACTTGAATCAGCACTCTTTCATGTTGCGTATCTCTCTAGTGGGCAAGACTAGGGCTTAAAGGGGAACTTCCTTTCTCCAGTTCTAAGAACTGGGACTCTAAAATGAGAAGCTGGTTGTCTGAAGTAACCCTGCAGGTGTGGTTGGGGAAGGTCTGTTTTCTTGGATGAAGGGACTGAACTAAGCAAATCACCAGAAGGATGCCCTGTCCCCTGCTCAGGACTGGGCTGCAATGTTTACCTTGCAGGAATAGCTGTGAATTGCAGTTCTACTAGCTTTTTGCATTTTGTCTTTTGTTGCAAAGTACCCCACTTACTTAACCATTCTCAAAAGTGTAAATTAGTATCATTTTAGAACGAGATACTCAGCTGGCTTCTAAAGTCTCTGAATGTTGAGTCTCTCCTTTAGGGTCAATCCAATTCCAGAATTGAAGAGTCTACTATTCAGAGGCCACAAGATTAAAAAAAGAAAACACAAAAGCTGTTGAGGGGGAAAAAAATCCTAGCTGGGAACACAGAGAATGTTTTGTAAGATCACTGGGATATTTTCCACAACTTCCTCTTCTCTTGCACATGCATCTGTTGATAGGAAATATTTGAGGGTTTTTCCACTACTAAATGGGAGCTGCAAAGTCCTGGTGCTGAACACTATAAACATTTAACCAGCTGAGCTGTGACTCCTGTCACATATCTGAGTCCTGTGTGTACATTAATATCCTGGGTCAGATAAAGCCCAGGTCTTCAGGTTTTAAGGATCTTTGAAGAATTAGGACTGCTTTTAAGACGATCCATGCCCAAATCCACAAGCATGTGGACAATGGATTACAGTTGGTGTGGTAAAGTCCAAGTTGTTACATTGTGCTTTAAAAAAAAATCTGCATGTATTGTTAACTTAGAGACCTTGAGATCTATTTATCAGAACCAGGAAGACAGACACTTCAGGTCCATTGCAACTGACTTTTTTTTCCTCAAAACCTGGTGGGGACACCAGAGGGGGGCTCCACAATTCTATGGCTTGATATTAGCTCTAATTCTCACAAGCACATACAAGGCCTGTAATTGCCACAGGAAAACACAGGATGGAAAATTGCAATAACCCACGCACTGAGACTATCATCCTAAGTAAAACGTATTATGATGCAATAAGTGCCAACCGATATTTGTCACATTGGGATTGGCCAGGAACTGCTACAAAGAAAAACAGGCAGCTCCTTCTCCATTATTTACATTTTAAGACGTGGTGGGGGTTGGGAGAAATTAGTTCTGAGGTTATCATATGCATTTTTTTAAAAAGATAATGGAATAAAGCTATTTTTAAATAAGTGCTTTTGTGATCTTTATTGAGACCTGATTAGTAAACTGAAAAGACTTGGAAAAACGAGCTTGCCAAAGTTTTTTTTTTTTTTTTTGACCAGCTTTTAAAATATTGTCAACGATATTCTTCCTCTTGCCCGCCCCGCCCTTTTTTTGAGACGGAATTTTTTGCTCTATTGCCTAGACTGTACTGCAACGGTATGATCTCGGCTCACTGCAACAAGGGTTCAAGTGGTTGTCCTGCCTCAGTCTCCCAAGTAGCTGGGATTACAGGCACCCGTCACCACCAGCTAATTTTTTTTTTTTTTTTTTGAGACGGAGTTTCGCTCTTGTTACCCAGGCTGGAGTGCAATGGCGCGATCTCGGCTCACTGCAACCTCCGCCTCCTGGGTTCAGGCAATTCTCCTGCCTCAGCCTCCTGAGTAGCTGGGACTACAGGCACGCGCCACCATGCCCAGCTAATTTTTTTGTATTTTTAGTAGAGACGGGGTTTCACCATGTTGACCAGGATGGTCTTGATCTCTTGACCTCGTGATCTACCCGCCTCGGCCTCCCAAAGTGCTGGGATTACAGGCTTGAGCCACCGCGCTCGGCTACCACCAGCTAATTTTTATAGAGACGGGGTTTCGCCATGTTGGCAAGGCTGGTCTGGAACTCCCCACCTCAGGTGATCCACCTGCCTCAGTCTCTCAAAGTGCTGGGATTACAGGCGTGAGCCACCGCGCCCTGCCCCCTTACCCTTTTATTTTTTTTCCATGACTTGTACATAAAAAGGAGGCCTGGAAGACGCCAGGAATCGAAGGAATTGGGAGACCAAAAAAATGGAGACTCAGAAAATGGGAGAAGGGAAAAATGGGAGTGGGGAGGCTGGACAGTAAGACGGGGATGTTCAGGAGGTGGGAAATGAGCGCTTAAAAGGGAGCAGAGGTGGAGTAGGCCGACACTGGTGCCGGCATAAATGCGGAGGCCCAGAGAAAGGGGTGCGCTGGGCCGTTTTTTAACATTGAGAAACAAAATGAAATACCCGGCGGAAAATGAAGGGTGAAAACGTGGCATGCTAAGGTTAAAATGGGCGGCGAGAAAATAACAGGTAGCCAGAGGAAAAGAGGGAGATCAAGAAGCTGGCGGGTCCAAAAAATAACCGGCCAAGAGGGGTGAACAGGGGTGTAACCCAGGAGGCCAGACGGGACACAGGAAGTAAGGGTCAGAGGAAGGACGTACCCAGGGCTCACGACACAGGGGCCTGGGTCAAAAAAAAAAAAAAATTAAAATGGAGGGACCACGGTGGAAAAGAACACGGGAACCGGGAACCTGAGTTACCGTAGAAGATAGGTTGCGTGAGAAACCAAAGACGTTTAAAATGGAACCACTGCGATCCGGAGCTCTGCGACCAGTGGCCGGGAAATGGAGAGGGCACTGGAAGGGACGTGGAGAAAGGCGGGAGGAAGGAAGGCGAGGCGGAAGGTGACTTGGAGGAAGCCGACAGCAAGAACCGCGGGAAGAGCTGGGGCCCGGAGCAGACAAGGGAAGCCCGTCCGTGGGGGGCAAGGGGAGGCACTGGGGACAACGAGCTCAGCTCAGCAAGAAATCCCCACGCCACTGACATTACGGGGGACCGGACAACTAAGAAATGGGGTCTTTCAGGCATGAGAAGTCTCCGTGACGACCCCTGCCCTGGCCCTGGCATGTCAGAAAGGGGGCGTCCGGCCGAAGCCAGCCATTGCTGGAGGCCATGCAGGTAGACGGGGACAGACGAGGCTGGGGCAGGCGGCGGCTGGGACAGTTTTCACCCTCGTCCCCACCTCCGTCCGCTCCGGTTTCCCCCTGCCCCCCTTTCTCCTCCTTTCCCCTCCCACGTCCGGAGCCGTTCAACAGCCCCCGCCGTTTTACCCCAGCCCTGACCCTCGCCGCTCCCCCCCGTTCTGACTCATCTCCTCCCCCGACCCCGGCACCCGGTTATTACACCTTCCTTCCACCCCCACTCCCTGCGCACTTCTCCCCTAAGCCCAGATGTCGCCCAGGTTTCTCCTCGGCCAGTGTCCCCTGCACCCTATTCCTCCCGCCCCATTTTTAGCCGTGCCCCGCCGCCAGGCTGCGCGAAGCCCCGTCTCCCCTGCCCCTCCCCTCCCCCGCCGCCGGCGGCCCCCGCTCCCCCGCTCGGTTTTTCCCCCAGCCGGCTCTACCGTCTCCAGCACCGCCTTTCCCGTGAGCCCGGCTTCCCCCACGCGGGTTTCCCTCGCCCCGTTTCCCCGGTTTCCCCCACCCCTGTTCACCGCCCCTCCTTCCCCGTTTTTATCCGGCGCTGGCGCCCCTCAAGACCCTGCACAACCGCCGGCTTTTATCCTGTTCGCGCCCCGCCCCGTTTCCGCTCAGCTCCCCCCGCCCCCGCCCCATTTTTGTCAGGTTCGCGCGTCTTCCCCGCCCCCGTTTCCCCCTCAGCAACCCCTCGGCTTTTATCCCGCCGGCGTACGCCCCCCGCGATTTTCCGTCTTTCCCTCAGCTGCTCCCCCCCGCCGCTTTTATCCCGTTCCCGCCCCCACCCCCCCCCGTTTCCCCTGCGCCCCGCCCCCGCGCGTCCCCGCCCGCGCCCACCGCCATGTGACGGGAAGCAGCTGATGGCCTCTCCGGGCGGCGGCGGCCGGGCCGGGGCGGGCAGCGCGGGGGCGGCATGAGGGCCCGCGGCCCGGGGGGCTGAGGCGCCCGCCGCCTGCCGCGGTGGCCGCGCGCGTCCTCCATGGAGGCCGGAGGTGAGTGGGGTCGGGCGCGCTCGTTCCCGCCCGGCCGGGCCGAGGCCCGTTCTCCCCGCGGAGGGGAGAGGCGACTGCGGGGCCGGCTCGGAGGGGCGGGGGCTGGATGCGGCGGGGGCGTCCGGCCTGGAAGGTCCGCGCGGGTCTGGCGGGGGTGCGCGCCCGGCGCCCAGCTTTGTTTCACTTTCGCTGTCAGCGGCCGCCACCCCGACTCCCGCCGGCGACAGGATCGGGAAGATCGGGTTTCTGCAGGAGGAGATCCCCCGACCGGGAGAGAGGGGGCTCCCGGGTGGGACTCGGGGTGGGGGGCACCAAGCCCTAAAACGGAGATCCCCGCGGGGGTGGGTGCCCCTGGGTACCCTGGTGCCGGGGACGCACTCGCAGGTCTGGATGTGGGTCACCACTGCCCCTCACAAGCTACGTGATCGTGACAGTGGACGAGCCACTGAACCACCGCCACCCACGTCTCGGTTTTGTATCTGCAAAAGGGGGTAATTCTAGTACCTGCCTCGGAGGGCGGTTGGGAGCTTACGGTAAAAATGGGGTCTGGGTTCCCAGTTGAAACAATCTATTTCCAGCGTCTCCCACTGGAGACTAATTCAGTGGAGGTGGGGCGGGGCTGGAGATGCTAATCCCTGGTGAACTGTATGATCTGGCAAGTTTAGGATACTCTGATAGGTGAGGACCTTGCCTCTGTTCTTAACTGCCATCCCCATCGGAAGACAGCGTGAGAGTCAGAGGATATTGGATATACCTCAAGCCAACCAGATGAACGTAAAATCTTAGTAGGAAAGATGTGTCTCTTATGCAAGGGGAAAACCCTCAAGACGCATGCACGCCTCGGCCTTCTCCCCTCCAACGACCTTCCTCGGAACCCCACCTGTATAGAAACTTGGAATACATTTAGAATTGATTCCTGGAATCTCAGCTCTTGAAAGGACCCGAGTTTAAAAGTGGTTTCCTTAGGAGAAATTTTCAGAAAGGGGTCAAGGCCTAGGGCTCAGAATTTGTTCCAGAACCTCACTGTAATGTTGCAGCCAAGTTCAAGCTTCATCCTGGCCTGGAGAATTGTGATTGCTGATGGCTTGTTGTTGTGGGTGGGAAGGTTGAATCTGGGTATTCCCTGGGGTGGTGTTACTTTTTAATTTAGGAAATGACATTTCTTTGTTTGCTGAAGTCAGGCATTGAGTTAAAGGCAGCTCTCTCCCCTTCCCATCTAGATAAGGGCGTTCTTTTCAGTGAGTGTGTTACCCATACCCATAGAATGCTTTTTAAAAGGGCTCCTACTGTTTGTGTGGATCCTATGTGAATCTTTTTATAGCTTCCGTTTCATTTCCATTGCCTCTTTACAGTTCAATCTGAAAGCAATCTGTAGTTAGCCTCCCTTTTTAACAGAAATCTGTTTCTAGTTCTGGGGTTTTCCTGAAGATTGACAACTTCGTTTTGAGGGTTTGGGCAGGGCTGTTCAGAGCTGCCAAGTTACTGTACAAAAACGGCCAGAGTTAAACTTCTTTTCAAATGGAATAAAGCCCATTGTAAAGGAAATACAATGGGCAACAGTTGAAATCTTCAAAGCAATGGTTAGAATGCATTTATTCATTCAACAAATATTTATTGAGTGTCTACTATGTGCCAGGCACCCTCTAGGCCAGCACTGATCAGCCAGTTTAATGTCAGCCATATATGTAATTTAAAATGTTCAGGTAGCAACATTAAAAGAAAAATGAACTAGGTGACCATTTTAAAACTCTTTTTCAATCCAATGTATCTAAAATACTACTTCTACATGTAATCAAAGACATTGTAATGTTTTAGATTATCTATTTTTTTGAAATGGAGTCTCGCTCTCAGGCTGGAGTGCAGTGGTGTGATCTCAGCTCACTGCAACTGCTGTCTCCTGGGTTCAAACAATTCAGCCTCCCGATTAACTGGGATTACAGGTGCCTGCCACCACACCTGGCTACATTTTGTATTTTTAGTAGAGACAGGGTTTCACCATCTTGGCCAGGCTGGTCTTGAACTCCTGACATTGTGATCCACTGGCTTCAGCCTCCCAAAGTGCTGGGATTACAGGTGTGAGCCACCGCGCCTGGCCAATGTTTTAGATTTTCTTTTGTGTTGTGTTCAAGATGTGTTGTGTATTTTATACTTACAGCCCATCTTAATTCCGACTTGCCACATTTCAAGTGGTTGGTAATCACATGTGATTTCCCCGTTAGACAGCATAGCCCAAGAGCAGTGAATGGGCAAGTTTGGGTAGGTTGAGGAAGAGATAGACAATAAATACGTTAAAAGGGACAGAATCAAGAAATATTGATCAAGCACGTTGGGGAGGCTCACGTCTGTAATCCCGGTACTTTGGGAGGCTGAGGTGGGCAGATCACTTGAGGTCAGCCTCACCAACATAATGAAACGCCGTCTCTACTAAAATACAAAATCAGCCAGGGGTGGAGGCTCATGCCTGTAATCCCAGCTACTCAGGAGAATCACTTGAACCCGGAAGGTGGAGGTTGCAGTGAGCCGAGATCACTTCCAGCCTGGGCAATAAGAGCAAAACTCCATCTCAGAAAAAACGAAAAAGAAAATATCTAAGGGAAGGTTATAAAGAAAATCAAATGTTTAAAGGAAAGTGAATGGTGCCGGGTGCCATGGCCCACACCTATAGTCTCAGCACTTTGGGAGGCCAACTTGGGTAGATCGTTTGAGCCCAGGAGTTTGAGACCAGTCTGGGCAGCATGATGAAACCCCATTTCTACAAAAAATACAGAACTATAGGTGCGTACATGGTGGAAGGCACCTATAGTCCCAGCTACTGGGGAGGCTGAGATGGGAGGATCATCTGAGCCTGCGGAGGTCGAAGTTGAAGTGAGCCATGATTGTGCCACTGCATTCCAGCGTGCGCAACAGAGTGAGACCCTGTCTCAAAAAAAAAAAAAAAAAAAAAAGGAAAGTGAATGGTCACTTTAGATAGTGAGGCTAGGATGGTCTCTGACATGAGGACCAATCCCTGAATGATAAGATGGAGCAACCGAGGAAAGCTTTTGGGGCCGGTGGAATATCTAATGTACACACCCGGAGACAGGAAAAGCCACCTAGCTTCCTGCTGGCTGGGGTCATAGCTTTCATCTCTGTGTTCAGGCTAACTGCCTTGCCTAGAAGAGGCTTATAATAAATACCTTTCCATTCAGCCTGATAGTCCAAACACATCCTATTGTTTAACTAGAAAACCCTGATCCAGGGCCAGGTGCGATGGCTCATACCTGCCGGAGGATTGCTTGAGCTCAGGAGATCAAAACCAACTTGGTCAACATAGCAAGACCCCATCTCTACTAAAAATTTAAGTAAAAAAAAAGAAAAATGAACTGAGTCTGGTGGTATGCCCCTGTAGTCCCAGATACATTGGAGGCTGAGGTGGGAGGAGCACTTGAACCTGGGTGGGGGGTTGAGGCTGCAGTGAGCTGTGATCTAGCCACTGCATCCCAGCCTGGGTGATGGCATAAGACTTTCAAAATTGACCAAAAAAAAAAAAAAAAAAACAACCCAAAAATAAAAACCCACCGCCAAATATATATATATGTATATATGAGATATACTTGAAATTTGCTAAGAGTACATTTTAAGTGTTCTCACCACACAAAAATAAGTATGTGAGGTAATGCATATATGGTAATGAGCTTGGCTGAGCCATTCCACAATATATACATATATCAAAACATGTTATATGCCATAATCTATAGGATTTTAATTTATCAATTTAAAAAAGAAAGAGGCCAGACATGGTGACTCATGCCTGTAATCCCAGCACTATGGGAGGCAAAAGCAGGCGCACTGCCTAATGTCAGGAGTTCCAGACCAGCCTGGCCAACATGGTGAAACCTTATCTCTACTAAAAATGCAAAAATTAGCCGGGTGTGGTGGTACATGGAGGTAATCTCAGCCATTTGGGAGGCTGAGACAGGAGAATCGCTTGAACCTGGGAGGCAGAGGTTGCAGTGAGCCAAGGTCGCACCACTGCGCTCCAGCCTGGGCGGCAGAGTGAGACTCTGTCTCAAAAAAAAAAAAAAAAAAAAGGAGAAAACAGAGAAACCCTGATTCACAGGCCTTTTCACTGAGAAGGGTCACTGCAAGTACCATACCCAGATGAAGCTAGATCTGCCATCCCCAGCTCTGTTTTTGTTTGTTTGTTTTAAAGTTCTGCACTAATTAGGGCTTTTTCTCCCTGTAGCCAAGTTTAGTTTGGGCCCAGACTCCAAGAGACAGGAGTCACTGGGTTTGTTCTTCTTTTAGCTCCTGGATTCCTGAACCTGAAATAGCAAGAGATTAAATCCCTAAATCACAGAAATAGAGTGTGAGTTCTGGGTAGGGCTTGTGTTTAAGAAGCATTTCATGTGAAATGTTTGGCATAAGCATTATCATAGTTTAAGGGGCTTTATTTTTTTTTTTGAGTCTTGCGCTGGGCTTGGTGGCTCAAGCCTGTAATCCCAGCACTTTGGGAGGCCGAGGCGGGTGGATCACGAGGTCAAGAGATCGAGACCATCCTGGTCAACATGGTGAAACCCCGTCTCTACTAAAAATACAAAAAAGTAGCTGGGCATGGTGGCGTGTGCCTGTAATCCCAGCTACTCAGGAGGCTGAGGCAGGAGAATTGCTTGAACCCAGGAGGCGGAGGTTTCGGTGAGCCGAGATTGCGCCATTGCACTCCAGCCTGGGTAACAAGAGCGAAACTCCATCTCAAAAAAAAAAAAAAGAAAGAGTCTCGCTCTGTCACCCAGGCTGGAGTGCAGTGGCTCGATTTCAGCTCACTGCAACCTGCACCTTTTAGGTTCAAGCGATTCTCCTGACTCAGCCTCCTGAGTAGCTGGGATTACAGGTGTGCGCCACCACTCCCAGCTAATTTTTGTATTTTAAGTAGAGACAGGGTTTCACCATGTTGGCCAGGCTGGTCTCGAACTCCTGGCCTCAAGTGATCCAGCTGCCTTGGCCTCCCAAAGTACTAGGATTATAAGCATGAACCACCATGCCCGCCCAGCTTTATTTTACTTTCTGTTTAAAGAGTTATACCATGTGTATTTATTAGACAAATATTTACACACTGCCTGCCCTCCACCAGGAACTCTGCCAGCTATGGGGATAAATATACAAGGTCCCTGCTCCCAGGAATTGATGTCCTAGTAGAGGGGAGACAGATGGCAATCAAATGGTGATAGGGTTGTAAAGAAAATAAAGTGAGGGGTTGTAAAGGAGATGGACTAGGGGTCAGAAGAGCTCTCCAAGCATTTGTCATTTGAACCAGACCTGAATAAGGGTAGGTGCCAGCTGAGGAGAGGCTCCCAGGTGAAGGGAATGGTTGGTCCAGAGGCCCACGGTCAGAACTAATTGAGCATTGGCAGAGGGTGGAGAGAAGGCCAATGTGTTGGAGCCAGGGACAGGGAGAGAAGTACAAGCTCAGGGAGGTTCAGATGATGCTGGATTTTGAGGGCGGGGTGAGGAGGTAGGGTTTTATTCTAACAGTGTTTGAAACTGATCACTCTGGAGACAAGGAGAACCCATGGTGTGGGGCGAGAGGGGAAGCAGGGAGAGCATCTGGAAGGTTGCCTACTGGGCCAGGCAGGAGATGATGTTGCATAGATGAGACTAGAGATGGAGCAGGGTTAGATTTGGCAAGTTTTTTTTTTTTTTTGTCAGAGTCTCTGTCTCCTAGCCTAGAGTACAGTGGCGCTATCTCAGCTCACTGCAACCTCCATCTCTCTGGTTCAAGCAATTCTCCTGCTTCAGCCTCCCGAGTAGCTGGGACTACAGGTGTGCACCAACACGCCTAGCTAGTTTTTTTGTATTTTTGGTAGAGATGGGGTTTCACCGTCTTGGCCAGGCTGGTCTTGAACCCCTGACCTTAGGCGATCCACTTGCCTTGGCCTCCAAAAGTTCTGGGATTATGGGATCACAGGTGTGAGCCGTCGCGCCCAGCCCTTAGAAAGTCCTTTGGAAACAGACTTGATAGAACTTGCTAATGGATTTGGTTTGGGAAATTGGAAAAAACCAAAAAGGCCAGGCATGGTGGCTCATGCCTATAATCCCAGCACTTTGGGAAGCCAAGTAGGCGGATTGCTTGAGGCCGGGAGTTTGAGACCCGGCTGGCCAACATGGTAAAAACCTGTCTCCACTAAAAATACAAGAATTAACTGGGTGTGGTGGTGCATGCCTGTAATCCCAGCTTCTCGGGAGGCTGAGGCACAAGAATTGCTTGCACCCGGGAGGCGGAGGTTGCAGTCAGCCGAGATTGTGTCATTGCAGTCCAGCCTGGGTGACAAAACAAGACTCAATCTCAAAAAAAAAAAAAAAAAGAATGGATAATGTAGAGAAAGTGAACCAACTGTGAATATTGTCAGGATGGAAAAAAGAAATTTTCATCCTGGTCATTTGATCTAGAACACCTGGTCTCAAGCAAGCCTTATCTTTCCACCTCTGCCTCCCAGTGTGCTGGGAGTACAGGTGTGAGCCACCACCCTAGGCCATCCAGATCTTTGGCAAATGTTTCTCTAGATCAGTCAATGTCATTTAATATTTGACTGCATCTGGGTTTCTCAGCCTCGAATTGTTGATGTTTTGGGCCAGATCATTCATTGTTGGGGGCTGTCCTGTGCACTGTAGGGTGTGGAGCAGCATTCCTGGCCTCCACCCACTAGATGGCAGTAGTAGCACTTCCAGTTGTGACATCCAGAAATGTTATTGCCAAATGTCCTGGAAGGGCAGGATTGCCGCCAATTGAGAACCGGTGGGCTACGTGAAGAAGACTTTAACAGATTAGGGCTTATGTCACCATAGGAAAATATCTAGAAATGTTCAGATTGGACAGAGTGTTGAGGGATTCTGCATAGCATTGAGAGACCTATTTTGGATTTAAGATACAAAGTGATGTCTGACCATGCGAGTGTTCACACTTATAGGAGTATATTCATACACACATGTGATTGTGTAAATGAAACTATTACACAAACGTACAGATTTCTAAGATGATTTACCTGGGTCTATACAAATAGCTATTTACACAGACCATACACACACACACACACACACACATATACATGTATATGTGTGTATATACATATATATGTGTATGTATTTTTAATAGAAATGGAGTTTCACCATGTTGGCCAGGCTGGCTTGAACTCCTGACTTTAGGAGATAATATATATATCTTTTTTTAATATCTTTTTTTTTTTTTAAGAGATGGCGTCTTACTATGTTGACTAGGCTGGTCTTGAACTCCTGACCTCAAGTGATTGTCCCATCTCAGCCTATTGAAGTACTAGGATTACAGGTGTGAGCCACCGTGCCTGGCCAGACCTAATATATTAAAACCTAGATTTACACTTAGAATCCCTGAGAATATTCTCTTTGCAAAGGCTTGATAATTATTTATTAAAATTCTATTTAAAGACAAGTTTCAGCAGCACACCTTTTTATATCACAAGATATACCTATGTATTTTCCTATAAATGCATATACTAGAATGTGTTTACTAGAGGCGGAGTCTTGCTCTGTTACCTAGGCTAGAGTGCAGTGGTGCTATCTCGGCTCACTGCAACCTCCGCTTCCCAGTTCAAGTGCTTCTCTTGCCTCAGCCTCCTGAGTAGCTGGGACTACAGGTACCTGCCACAATGCCTGGCTAATTTTTTTTTTTTTCTTGTATTTCTAGTAGAGACATGGTTTCGCCATGTTTGCCAGACTGGTCTCAAAACTCCTGTCCTCAAGTGATCCACCTGCGTTGGCCTTCCAAAGTTCTAGGATTACAGATGTGAGCCCCTGCACCTGGCAAAAAAATTTTATAAATGTCCACATATGTATCTCTGCCATTTGTTTTATTGAATCCACAATACCGTGGATGGTATTATCATCGTGTATCACTGAGAAAAAAGTACTACCTATTTAAGTATGAAAAGTCATTGATTATAAGATACATCCTGATTTCAGTGAGGTCAAAATGTAAGATGTCTAAAGATCTGTCTTATGTGAAATAATGGGCTTTAAAAATGAGTACCTGCCGGGCGCGGTGGCTCAAGCCTGTAATCCCAGCACTTTGGGAGGCCGAGGCGGGTGGATCACGAGGTCGAGAGATCGAGACCATCTTGGTCAACATGGTGAAACCCCGACTCTACTAAAAATACAAAAAAACTAGCTGGGCGTGGTGGCGCGTGCCTGTAATCCCAGCTACTTAGGAGGCTGAGGCAGGAGAATTGCCTGAGCCCAGGAGGCGGAGGTTGCGGTGAGCCGAGATTGCGCCATTGCACTCCAGCCTGGGTAACAAGAGCGAAACTCTGTCTCAAAAAAAAAAAAAAAAAAATGAGTACCTATCTGGTAAGAGCCAGGGTCAAAGTCTTCCACATTCCACATTCCTGGTATGGAATGCTCACATCAGGAAGTGACCTCATTCAGGATGGAAGCCAGTTTTATTTTCCCCCTGTACTCCAGCTGGAGTACAGTGGCGCGTTCTTAGCTCACTGCAACCTCCGCTTCCTGGGTTTAAGTAATTCTCCTGCCTCAGCCTCCTGAGTAGCTGGGATTACAGGTGCACGCCACCACACCTGCCTGATGTATTTTTAGTAGAGACAGGGTTTCACCATGTTGGCCAGGCTGGTCTCGAACTCCTGACCTTAAGTGATCCACCTTCCTTGGCCTGCCAAAGTGCTTTGATACAGGTGTGAGCCAGTAATCTGGCCTGGAAGCCAGTTTTCGTATTAGTAAGCATCACAGTCATAATGGTTTAAAAAAAATCGTTGCGAAGGCCTTTAACTTCGGAGCTTCATCAGCCATTGAGAATCTTCCATTGGAATAGAGAACTGCCCAGGGAGCTGCGGGTCAGTCCATGAAGAAGCTCCAATCTGGTGCCTGCTCTTTCAGAAGATCCTGTGCAAGGTTTTGGAAGAAACAAAGATGAAATGATCTTGGTGTCGGAACAAGGTGCTTAGAAACTGATAAGGAGGGAAATTGGTTACATAAGAGAGAATGAAATAAACAAGGTGTGACTTATTTCCGCTTTGACAGTGTGAGATTAGGGTATGCTTCTCAGTTGTGAATCTAGGTGGGATTATTATTTTTTTCTTTTCCGTTACTTTGAGAAGCTGGAGACTCTCAAAAGCAAAAAATGGGTCCAGGTGTGAGTAAATAAGTCACTTGCATGTCAAGGAGATTTTGTGGCTAAAGTGTGGCCTCCTGGGAGGGGACAAAGGAAGGAGGCTAGACCGATGGACTAGGCCAGATGATATGGAGTTTGGAAGGCCTGGGCTCAAATGCCTTTATGATGTAGGTAGGTGGGAGCTTTCAAATGTATTTGAAAGAAATGATGTGATGGGATGTGTATTTCAGCTTTAGCAGCGTCTCTAGGGGTAGGAAGACCCATCAGGAGAATGTAGCGAAAGATCTGTGTGGGATAAGATGAAGGTTTAACCCCCGACAGAGGAAGCGGGAGAGATGGGGAGATGGAGTCCATACCTCTGAGTGCAAGGAAGGAGGGCAAGGGCTCCATGTTTTTAGCCTTGATGATGGGGAGGATACAGACAAGTGAGAGAGGGGGCCTTTGAGTTTCACATATTTCTTCTTTGACCAGCAGCAGGTTCTTTTGAAAAAACCTGAAATGCATTGAAAGGCCTTGCTACTTTGGCCCCATAATCAGCACCATCTTGCATATTCCTGATCTGGCTATCTCTTCACTTTCTTCCCCTTCAACTATTCATAGGAAAATGAGGTCTCCATTCACTGGGTTCACGGGCACAAAGGTTACTGTGAGTCATAGTTAACCAAACCAGCAGTGGGGAGTGCCAGGATTGAGTCACCATGGTGGAATGTGGCCTGTGGCTGCTCTTATTGCCCTGGGTCATTTAAGTGACAACTCCCTCTGGGAATGCATAGTGTCACTCTTTGCCACGGGGAGACAGTGGCTTTCCTGTGTCTGGGTGGTCAGGGAGTGAGAGGGTGTGTGGTTGAAGCATGTTGTCTCCTGCCCCAGAGGAACCGCTGCTGCTGGCTGAACTTAAGCCCGGGCGCCCCCACCAGTTTGATTGGAAATCCAGCTGTGAAACCTGGAGCGTCGCCTTCTCCCCCGATGGCTCCTGGTTTGCCTGGTCTCAAGGACACTGCATTGTCAAGCTGATCCCCTGGCCGCTGGAGGAGCAGTTGTAAGTATTCTCATACTCCGGCCTCAAAGGATGGGAATGGGAAGAGTGTGTTTCCAAATGGTCTCATTCTTTTGCTGCCTCCCTGCCCAAGAACCAGAGAGAGGGAAGATGGCTACATGGTTCAGAGTCTCCAGAACCCCAAGTTCTGTATATGTGAAAGTCAGTTCTGTCAAGATTATGTTAGCCCCAAGTTGGCTTTTTTTCCCATAGCTTTATTGAGATGTAATTTACATATCCCACTGTTTGTTCATTTAGATTATACAGTGGCTTTTAGTCTATCCACAGAATTGTGCATCCATCACCATCGTCACTTTTACTTTATTTATTTTTTGAAACAGAGTCTCGCTCTATCTCCTAGGCTGGAGTACAGTGGTGCCATCTTGGCTCACTGCAGCCTCTGCTTCCCCGGGTTCAAGCAATTCTCCTGCCTCAGCCTCCTGAGTAGTTGCGACTATAGGCACGCACCACCATGCCTAGCTAATTTTTGTATTTTTAGTAGAGGTGGGGTTTTACCACATTGGCCAGGCTAGTCTTGAACTTCTGACCTCTGGTGAGTCACTGTGCCTAGCTGAGCATCTTTTCAGGTGCTTCCTGGTCCTTTGTATACTTTCTTTGGATAAATGTCTATTCAGAGCCTTTGCCCGTTTTTAAGTTTGTCTTTTTGTTATCAACCAAGTTTATTTTACTACTTTTTGAGAGAGAGAGAGAGAGAGAGAGGATCTTGCTCTGTCATCCAGGCTTGAGTGCATGCACGTGGCTCGGTCATGGCTCATCACAACCTCAATCTGCTGGGCTCAAGCTATCCTCCTGCCCCCAAGTAGCCTCTACTACAGGTGTGCCACCATGCCCAGCCAACTTTTAAATTTTTTATAGAGACAGGGTATCACCTAAGCTGGTCTTGAATTCCTGGCCTCAAGAGATCCTCCTGCCTCAGCTTCCCACGTAGTTGGGATTACAGGTGTAAGTCACGGTGCCTGGCCAAGTTTAGTTTCTGATGCTAGTTTTTCTTTCTTTGGGATGGACAAGCCCCAGTGTCAGAATGCTGTGTGCTCCCATTCAGATGGCCCAGCGTCTGTATGTTTTCATTTGTCCCAGGGCAACTCTGTGTCTGCATTTATACATTCAGCCAGCCTTGGTTGCATAGTTTCTTTCTCTTTTTTTTTTTTGTTTTTTTGTTTTTTTGAGATGGAGTCTTGCTCTGTCACCCAGGCTGGAGTACGGTGGAGCAGTCTCGGCCCACTGCAACCTCTGCCTTCTGGGTTCAAGTGATTTTCCTGCCTCAGCCTCCTGAGTAGGTGGGACTACAGGTGCGCCCCACAACACCTGGCTAATTTTTTTTGTATTTTTAGCATAGATGGGGTTTCACTGTGTTGGCCAGGCTGAGTTGGCATAGCTTGTTTGCGGGACACTGAGTTAGGGGTTGTGTGAGTCCTGAGGTAAGTCAGACATGGCCCTTGCCCTTGAGGCTCTTATTTATTTTGCTTTAAGCATTTTTTATAAATAACATATTAGATTTAAGCTTTTATAAGTTGGATATGAAACTTGCCTTGATAAGAGGAAATGCTAATAGGAGTTTGCTGAGATGGGTACTCTGCATTCCACTAGGGTTGAGGGGGATACATTGTGCAGCTTCTGGAAGGAAGCCAGGGAAAATACATCAAGGACCTGAAAAATGTTCTTTTCTGCTGGGTTCAGTGACTCACACCTGTAATCTCAGCACTTTGGGAGGCCGAGGCAGGCTGATCAGTTGAGGTCAGGCGTTTAAGACCAGCCTAGGCAAAATGGTGAAACCTTGTCTCTACTAAAAATATAAAAACTAGCCGGGACTGGTGGTGGGTGCCTGTAATTCCATCTACTCAGTAGGCTGAGGCAGGAGAATTGCTTCAACCCAGGAGGTGGAGGTTGCAGTGAGTCAAGATCGCACCACTGCCCTCCAGCCTGGGTGACAGAGTGAGACTCCATCTCAAAAAAAAAAAAGTTCTGCTGGCTATTAGAAATCTCAGAAATGGTGTCATCTATTTATATACACTGATTTTCATCATGAAATTAGTTGTAAGAAAATTGGAAACAGTTTGAAATTCAGGGATGAGAGTATAGTTAAGAAAGTTGTAGCATTTCCATATGATATTTTTGCAGCCATCAAATTTTCTTATGTGTTTGTAATCACAGTTTTCAGTTCCTTCTGTGGTCAGTTTAATGATAATGCCAAAGTCATACATTGTTTACTGATTTTCCACTTGAAATACAAGGGATGTTCCTTCATTTCTAGACTTGACAAATAAGTAAATTTATTATGTGAATTTATAGTCTGCTTTTTTAAAAAAGCACAACCTGGGAGATCTGTCAGTTTCCTGAAAATCACTCTTATATTCAAATACGTACGTTACTATAGGTAAATATATCCTTTCACTATTAACTAAGGAAAAATGGAAAAAGATATTTGAGTATTAACCCATTTTTCGTATTTATTATTTAACATAACAAGCAAAGTGTTACTGTTTTATATGTTAAGTGAGAAGTTACTGGTTTTGAAGAAAAATCACACTTTTTTTTTTTTGAGACAGAATCTTGCTCTTCATCCAGGTCAGAGTATGGTGGCACATCTTGGCTCACTGCAACCTCTGCCTCCTGGATTCAAGCCCTTCTCCTGCCACAGCCTCCAGAGTAGCTGTGATTACAGGCGTGTGCTCCTACACTCAGCTTCCTTTTTTGTATATATTTTTTTGAGACAGAGTCTCACTCTGTTGCCAGGCTGTAGTGCAGTGGCACAATCTCTGCTCACTGCAACCTCCCCCTCCCAGGTTCAAGTAATTCTCCTGCCTCAGCCTCCTGAGTAGCTGGGATTACAGGCACATGCCAACACCCCCAGCTAATTTTTTTTTTTTTTTAATTTTTGTTTTTAGTAGAGACAGGGTTTTACCATGTTGGCCAGGTTGGTCTCAAACTCCTGACCTCCGATGATCCACCCACCTCTGCCAGGTTATGTTGGCCAGGATGATCTCGATCTCCTGACTTCGTGATCCGCCTGCCTCAGCCTCCCAAAGTGTTGGGATTACAGGGGTGAGCCCCCATGCTTGGCCAATTTTTGGGTATTTTTAGTAGAGACAAGATGTCACCATGTTGCCTGGGCTGGTCTTAAACTCCTGGCCTCAAGGGATCTACCCACCTTGGCCTTCCAAAGTGCTGGGATTACAGGCGTGAGCCTTGCACTGGGCAAAATCACACATTTTGAAGAACAATATTCTGAGGAAATATTTTCAGTATGAGGCTTATTGAAAAACACAGGCTATGGCTGGGTAAGGTGGCTCACATCTGTAATCCCAGCATTTTGGGAGGCAGAGGTGGGGAGGATCATTTGAGGCCAGGAGTTCTCGATCAGCCTGGGCAACGTAGCAAGATCCTGTTTCTACAAAAAAATTTTTTAAATTAGCCTGGCGTGGTGGCACATGCCTGTGGTCCTAGCTACTCAGGAGGCTGAGATGGGAGGATTGCCTGAGCCCAGGAATTAGAGGCTGCAGGGAGCTCTAATCATACTAGGGCACTCCAACCTGGGTGACAGTGAGACCCTATGTCTTAGAAAAGGTGTAGTTTGTAAAACCATAAATAAAAGGTCAGTTTGTAAAGCCATATATGCAATGTGATACTAGATTTGTTTTTAAAAGACGTGTAAATACACAAAAATTAATTGTGAAATGTTTAGAGTGGTGGTGTTAGGATTATAGGTAATATTTATTTGTCTCATTTTCACATTTCTCTTATGTTTCTCTATTATTTTTATAATTTAAAATAATTGTTTTTTTAGGAAGTAGAGACAAGGTCTTGCTCTGTCACCCAGGCTGGAGTGCAGTGACATGATCAGAGGTCATTGCAGTCTGCACTCCTGTTCTCAAGTGATTCTCCCACTTCAGCCTCCTAAAGGCCTAGCCACCACACCACGCCAACAACTGCTATTTTAAAAGTCTTGTAAAAGAGAATTTGGGGTACTTATATTCTAGTTAGGGTGGTTACATGTTTTTTAAAAATCATATTATGTGGTGCTTTTGATGTTGAGCAAATAATTGATATTAACCAAATTATTGTACTGCCTTTGGAAATAAAGTTTTTAGAAATTTTAACTTCAGTGGAGCTAAATTCTACCAATGAATCTGTCTTGCCTCATCAGCATTTTCTCACAGTATGATCTCCCTGCTTTTCATTAACTCATCCGTTGATTCATTAGCAAACTCAAATCCAAGAGTATTTGTTGAGCATTAGGCCAGGATACCCAAGATCTTATTTCCAGTTCCAATTCTGCCCCTGATTTTGTGACCTCAGGAAAGTTAATAACTCATAAAATGGAGATTTTAGTATCTCCTTCTAGAAAAATTAAATTTATGATAATAAAATGAAATAATAAATGTGCTTTAATTCTTTTGGACTAAAGTAGCTACAGGTGTATTCCTTAATTCAAATACAGAATTAGGGCCAGGTGTGGTGCCATCTACCTGTAATCTCAGCGCTTTGGGATGCTGAGGTGGGATGGATTGCTTGAGGCCAGGAATTAGTGATTAACTTGGGCAACATAGCAAGACCCTGTCTCTGTAAAAAATTAAAAAATTAACTGGGTGTGGTGGCATGCGCCTGTAGTCCCAGCTACTCAGGAGGCTGAGATGGAAGGATTGCTTGAGCCCTGGAGTTCAAAGCTGTGATGAGCTATGATCACACCACTGCACTCCAGCCTGGGTGCCAGAGAGAGACCCTGTAGCTTCAAAAACCAAAATAAATAAAACAAATACAAAGGCCGGGCGCGGTGGCTCAAGCCTGTAATCCCAGCACTTTGGGAGGCCGAGGCGGGTGGATCACGAGGTCGAGAGATCGAGACCATCCTGGTCAACATGGTGAAACCCCGTCTCTACGAAAAATACAAAAAATTAGCTGGGCATGGTGGCGCGTGCCTGTAATCCCAGCTACTCAGGAGGCTGAGGCAGGAGAATTGCTTGAACCCAGGAGGCGGAGGTTGCGGTGAGCCGAGATCGCGCCATTGCACTCCAGCCTGGGTAACAAGAGCGAAACTCCGTCTCAAAAAAAAAAAAAAAAAAAAAAAAAAAAAAAACAAATACAGAAATCAGGATTCATAAGAAATAAAACAAATGTAACTGGTGGTTCCAAGCTGTCTAAACCTCCTCCCATAGCCTGCCTAAGGGCTGTTTCTCACGATGGCAAATTCGGGGGCTGGCACCAGGGCCAGAGCCAGGCAGGTCTGGACAGTCTGTGGAGAGAAAGCCAATTGAAATGACATTCATGGCCACATTCACATTGTTTTGCCAGAATAACAAGTGTCAGTCTGTATTTGGCCATTTAGACCCAGCTGTTGGCAACAACTTTTTTTTTTTTTTTTTTTGGAGATGGAGTCTTACTCTGTTGCCCAGGCTGTAGTGAAGTTGTGCGATCTTGGCTCACTGCAACTTCTGCCTCCCGAGTTCAAGCAATTCTTCTGCCTCAGTCTCCAGAGTAACTGAGATTATAGGCATGCACTACCATGCCGTGCACCCCATCTGTAGTAATTTTTGTATTATTAGTAGAGATGGGGTTTCACCATGTTGGCCAGGCTGGTCTGAAACTCCTGACCTTAAGCGATCCGCCTGCCTCGGCCTCCCAAAGTACTGGGATTACAGGCATGAGTCACTGCGCCTGGCCAACTTTTTCTGTAAAGTAAATATTTCAGGCATTGTGGGCCTTAAGGTCTCTGTCTTGACTGTTTAACCCTGGTGTCATAGTGTGAAAGCAGCTTCGGACAATACCTAACCAAATGCATGTGGCTGTGTTCCAATAAAACTTTATTGACAAGAATCAAATTCCATCATTTGCTACAACATGGATGAACCTGAGGGACTTTATCCTAAGTGAAATGAACCAGGCACAGAGAGACAAATACTGCCTCATCTCACTTATATGTAGAATCCAAAAAAGTCTAACTCATAGAAACAGTAAAATGGTGGTTACTGGTGGTGGGAGAGGGAGTGGGGAGATACTGGTCAAAGGTACAAAGTTCAGCTAAGCAGGGTGAATTAAGTTCAGAAGATCTGTTGTACAGCATGATGGCTGTAGTTACTAATATGTACACTTGAAAATTGCAAAGAGAGTAGATGTTTTTGTTTTGCAGACAGAGTCTGTCTGGCTTTGTTGCCCAGGCTGGAGTGCAGTGGTGTGATCTCAGCTCACTGCAGCCTCTGTCTCCCGGCTCAAGCAATTCTCGCACCTCAGCCTCTTGAGTAGCTGGGATTACAGGTGTCCGCCACCACGCCTGGCTTGTTTTTGTATTTTTAGTAGAGACAGGGTTTCACCATGTTGCCCAGGCTAGTCTCCTGACCTCAGGTGATCTACCTGCCTCAGCCTCCCAAATTGCTGGGATTACAGGCGACACTGTGCTCAGCCCCTCCCTTCTAATTTTATAAATGGGGCTTGGTTAAAATTCTTTCATGTATCTCACCACACAATTGACAAAAATGTGATTTACTTAGAACTTTTCAGGAACATCCATAATACTGGGTTGGTGCAAAAGTAATAGTGGTAATTGCAAAATCTGCAGTTATTTTCGCACCAAATGAATGAATACATAAAGAAGTTCAACTACATATGCTTTGAGTTTAGGATTTCTCATGGGACCAACTCTGACCTCATCCTGGCATTCAGCTTCTCATTTCCATTTCCCCCAGCTTAACCTACCAGAGTGTGGTCAGGGTCACATGGAGACCTTTGTGCCGTGTTCTGCAAACAGTAAGCTTCACATTTTCAGCTTAACCTCAGGGCTGGCCAGTGCTTGTGCCTTTGAGACATTGTTTCCTGGGTGCAGTGGTGGCCAGGGCCCCATGTTTTAGCCTATTTGGGCCTGTTTCACTGTAAGTTGAATTGTAGGAGAGGGCCGAGCCAAGAGATCTTCCAGGACAGGAAACCTCTACCCGGCCTTGTGAATTCCTGTTCTCTGTTGACTACCTTGCTGTTTGATTCTTGTGTGCATTACCATCAGGGAAGTAAATGAAAGAGCCTCATTAATCAGTTGGAACATAGTGAGTGAAGGTGGAAATTAACGTGTACCAAACAAACAGTGTTGGCAAGAGGGGTTTATTTTCCAGCTCCTTGGGGATTTCTAAGCTAGAGAGAAGGGAACTCATCAGGCAGGAGAGTGGCAGATGGTTATTCAGGCTCTAAGTTCTGCCCCAGTTCCAAACCTACAATATGCTTTCTTACTCATGGGAAAAACTGAGTGTCTTTTTCCTTTCACTCACCAAAACCCGAGAGAACTTTCTGAGCAAGCATGTGACTCCCTGGAGCATCTGTGATTTAGTTACCCATAAGGCAGGTCACCCCATTGCAGGGCTGTTGCAAATAGGTCAAGCCAAGGCCAGTGTAGCCCATGTTACATCAACTCTTTTTTTTTTTTTAAGATGGAGTTTTGCTGTTGTTGCCTAGGCTTGAGTGCAGTGGCGTGATCTTGGCTCACTGCACGCCTCTCCCCCAAACCCCCAGGTTCAAACAATTCTCCTGCCTTAGCCTCCCAAGTTAGTTGGGTTTACAGGCCTCCCACTACCACACCCACCTAATTTTTTTATTTTTATTTTTAGTAGAGATGGGGTTTCAACATGTTGGCCAGGCTGGTCTTGAACTCCAGACCTCAGGTGATCCGCCCTCCTCGGCCTTGCAAAGTGCTGGGATTACAGTCGTGAGCCACCGTGTCTGGCCTACATCAGCTCTTAAAAAGAAGCAGAAAAGTCACAGCAGATTGCACCAAAGGCCAGCTTGTTTCTAGGACTTAAAGTCTTACGTGGCCAGGTGCGGTGGCTCATGCCAGTAATCCCAGCACTTCAGGAGGCCAGAGCGGGCAGATCACTTGAGCTCAGGAGTTTAAGACCAGCCTGGGCAACCTCACGAAACTCCATCCCTACAAAAAATACAAAGTTAACTGAACCTAATAGCACATGCCTGTAGTCCCAGCTACTTGGTGGGGCCTGAGGCAGGAGGATCAGTTGAGCAGGGAGGTCAAGGCTGCAGTGAGCCATTATCGTGTCACTGCACTCCAGCTTGGGTGACAGACCCTTCCCTCCATTCCCCAGAACTCTTAGATGTCCCAGAATGAAAAGTTGATAGACTTGGTAACAATGGCAGACTCATTAAGAAACCTCTGCTTCCCCCAGCATCCCTAAAGGGTTTGAAGCCAAAAGCCGAAGTAGCAAAAATGAGACGAAGGGGCGGGGCAGCCCAAAAGAGAAGACGCTGGACTGTGGTCAGATTGTCTGGGGGTTGGCCTTCAGCCCGTGGCCTTCCCCACCCAGCAGGAAGCTCTGGGCACGCCACCACCCCCAAGTGCCCGATGTCTCTTGCCTGGTCCTTGCTACGGGACTCAACGATGGGCAGATTAAGATCTGGGAGGTGCAGACAGGTAGGTCATTTGGCTGGCACAGGGTTCTGGGAGGCTCGGGTGCATGTTCTGATCGTGTCGCCTCCCTGCCACACTCGTGTTGCCCGAGGGGTGTGGCCGTGGCAGGTACACCTCGTACCACCTCTCTGGCTGACTGAGTCCCCCTGCTCCCACGCCAGGGCTCCTGCTTTTGAATCTTTCCGGCCACCAAGACGTCGTGAGGGATCTGAGCTTCACACCCAGTGGCAGTTTGATTTTGGTCTCCGCGTCGCGGGATAAGACTCTTCGCATCTGGGACCTGAATAAACACGGTACGGGGGTGAAGGGACTACTTGACAACTCCACAAATGCTGTATTTGCTTTCTTCGTTTTACCAGTGTCATTTTTATCTAAAACAGGGTTTCTTGATATTTTTTTCTGTGATTGCCCCTTAAGGAGCCTTTTTAGACAGTTTTTTTCGAATCGCTCCTGTCTGCCCCAAAGATAATATTGTACCAAAGAGAGTTTAATACCAAACATATAATGTGTATCTATTTAGTCTATTTTAATGCTAAAGATACATTGCATATCTACTTAGGTGCTGAATGCATATCTACGCTTTACATGTAAAAAAATGTTAAGATTTTTTTTTGGCTACCAAGAACTAGTTTTTACCCTCTTGGGGTGAATTGCCCCTGTTAAAAATATTTGATCTAGAACAGGTTTTCTCATCGGCACTATGGATATTTTGGGCTGGATAACCCTTTGTTGTGGGCTCTCCTGTGCATTCTAAGACACCGAGCAGCATGCCTGGCCTCTTCTCTTTTGATGCCAGGAGCATCCTCTCCAGTTGTGACAAGCAGAAATGTCCCCATATCCTGGGAAGGGCAAGGTCTCCCCAGGTTGAGAACCACTCTTCTAGAAGTCCCTGTTGGGTGCTTCCTGTGAGAAACAGAGACTTTTCTTTTTGAAGCAGACTTTAAGCCTAGAATAATCCTCTAAGGCTACAGGGTGTCAGGTTTTGTGAAATTCTGCCTTGAGCAAACTATATATGGGGGTGGCCCAGTAAGGAATTCTGTACATCTCTGGTTTGATCCTTAACTAGAAAGGTGACGTAAGAGGCCAGGTGTGGTGGCTCATGCCTGTAATCCCAGCACTTTGGGAGGCCAAGGTGGGTGGATCACTTGAGGTCAGGAGTTCCAGACCAGCCTGGCCAACATGGTGAAACCCCATTTCTACTAAAAAATACAAAAATTAGCTGGGTGTGGTGGTAGGCGCCTGTAGTTTCAGCTACCTGGGAAGCTGAGGCAGAAGAATTGCTTAAATCCAGGAGGCAGAAGTTGTAGTGAGCCGAGATAGCACCATTGCACTCCATGGGTGGCAGAGCGAGACTCCTCAAAAAAAGGAAAGGTGACATAAGAAAGGGGAATTTATTTCAATGCCATTTTCCCATCCCTCCAGCCCCTGGATGGATCTCAGGGGCTGGAGGGATTGCAGGGTCATGAAGAAACCACTTGTCCCCATGGTGTGAAGGCACTGGCACTCTCCCCCAAGCTATGACCATCCAGCTCCACACAGCCACGGGAGGGACCTTTCTCCTGCCCTCTTAGCAATCAGCCTGAAAATTTGTGTCTTAGTCACAGCTCAGGCTGGAAATGCCGGAGACCGGGTGGCTTAAACAACAGACATTTATTTGTCACAGTTCTGAAGGTTGTGAAGGCCATGATCGAGGTGCTAGTAGTTTTGGTGTCTGAGCACCTGCTGCCTGGCTTGTAAACAGCCACCTTCTCTCTGTATGCTCATCTGGCAGAGAGATCTCTCTCTTTGTCAAGTCTTTTCTTCTAAGGGCACTAATCCCATTCCTGAGGCTCCACCCTCATGACTTACCGAATTCTTAAAAGCCCTACCTCCTAATATCATCACTTTGGGGATTAGGGCTTTATGTATAGGGGACACATTTAATCCATAGCAATTAGTCAAACAAACTAAGGTGGTGCATGTAGTATCCTCATCTGAAGACATCTGATCACCAACATAACTCTAGGTGGTTTCTTTTTTTTCTTTTTTGAAACAGTCTTTGTCACCCGGGCTATTGTGCAGTGGCGCGACCTCAGCTCACTGCAACCGCCGCCTCCCAGGTTGAAGCAATTCTTGTGTCTTAGCCTCCCAAGTAGCTGGGACTACAGGCATGAGCCACCACACCCAGCTAATTTTTTGTATTTTTAGTAGAGATATGGTTTCACCATGTTGGGCAGGCTGGTCTCAAACTCCTGACTTCAAGTGATCCACCTGCATCGGCCTCCCAAAATGCTGGGATTTCAGGCGTGAGGTACCACGCCTGGCCTACTTTAGGTGGTTTCTGCCCAGTACTATGGAACCTGTAGTCTAAGGTACTGCTGATCAGGACAGCTTCTTCAAGGTAGTGCCTTTTTTTTTTTTTTGAGTCTTGCTCTGTTGTTCAGGCTGGAGTGCAGTGGCACGACCTCAGTTCATTGCAACCTCTGCTTCCCGGGTTCAAGCAATCTTGTATCGATTAAGAATCCGGGTTGCGGTGGCTCAAGCCTGTAATCCCAGCACTTTGGGAGGCCGAGGTGGGTGGATCACGAGGTCGAGAGATCGAGACCATCCTGGTCAACATGGTGAAACCCCGTCTCTACTAAAAATACAAAAAACTAGCTGGGCATGGTGGCGCGTGCCTGTAATCCCAGCTACTTAGGAGGCTGAGGCAGGAGAATTGCCTGAGCCCAGGAGGTGGAGGTTGCGGTGAGCCGAGATCGTGCCATTGCACTCCAGCCTGGGTAACAAGAGCGAAACTCCGTCTCAAAAAAAAAAAAAAAAAAAAAAGAATCCGGGTTCAAGCAATTCTCATACTTCAGCCTCCCGGGCAGCTGGGATTACAGTTGTGCGCCACCATGCCTGGCTAATTCTCGTATTTTTAGTAGAGACAGTTTAACCATGTTGGCTAGGCTGGTCTTGGACTCCTGACCTCAAGTGATCCACCCACCTCAGCCTCCCAAAGTGCTGGGATTACAGGCATGAGGCACCCCGCTCAGCTGGTAGTACCTTTTTAAATGCTGGCTTAATGCGTGTACTGAGGCAGCCTGCCATCGTCTCAAGAAGGTCCATACAGTGGCTCTGGAAATCACTTGATGATTTGGAAGGAAAGACCAAGTGAGAGTGACTGAGGGTGGATGGGATGGTGTAGGCCAGTTATGAGAGCTTTTCAAGTAGAGGAGGGGGATAAAGTTGTGCTCCCAGCTGCCAGGCGCTGCCCCACTGACCTGACATGCCTTAATTTATTCAGTACTCACAGCACCCTGAGATTTGACAGCTGAAGAAACCATGATTGACCTTTATTTTTTTGAGACAGAGTCTCACTGTGTTGCCCAGGCTGGAGTGCAATGCTGCGAACTTGGCTCATTGCAACCTCTGCCTCCTGGGCTCAAGTGATCCTCCTGCCTCAGTCTCCTGAGTAGCTGAGACTACAATGACTCACTTTTAAAAAATATTAAAGCACTTTGGGAGGCCAAGACAGGCGGATCACTTGAGATTAGGAATTCAAGTTCAGCCTTGCCAACATGGTGAAACCCCGGCTTTACTAAAAATAGATAAAAATTAGCCAGCTGTGGTGGCAGTTGCCTGTATTCCGTGCTGCTCAGGAGGCTGAGGCAGGAGAATCGCTTGAACCTGGGAGGCAGAGGTTGCAGTGAGCCGAGATTGTGCCATTGCATTCCAGCCTGGGCTACAGAACAATATTCTGTCTCTAAATAAATAAATAAAAGAAATAAAAATATTAATTTTTATAGATCCATATATCCACATAAACTTCAATAAATTCATATATATGACCACATACAGGCTTATAAAATTCTTTTTTCTTCTTTCTTGCTTGGCTCTTTCCTTCCCAGTGTCTCTATTGCCCTTCCTGCTGTCGTCATCCTGCCCTCTTCCCCTGCATCCTGGTACCCCGTGTTAGGAGCCTAGTATATATCCTTCCATGTTTTTCTACTTGTATATAATCCTATGCACGCACATGCTTGCATTCATGGGTTTTAGGTCATTGTTTCACAAAAATGGAATTGTATATCTTCATGTTTTTTTCTTGCATCTTGCATTTTTCATTAAATGGTACCCCATGGAAAATTTGTCTCTAATTGCAGCTGCATTAATGGGGTAGATATACCACCATTTATTCATCCATCCCCTGTATGGATGGGCATTTAAAAAAAAAGCAAGAGCTGGAGAGATGGTGAGTCACCCCGGGTTACATGCTGAGTTAGCAGGGGAGCCAGGATTCAACTAGAACTTGTGCCCCTAATGACTCCACACTGCTGCTCATTTGGACATCCTGGCAGGGTTGGGAGGGTGACAGTCTGAAGCAGGAGCCTAGTGACTACAGGGAAACCATTACAAAGTTTAAATGAGGGAGAACTGAAGATAAGCACTCTCAAATAGGGAAGGATGCTTCAGGGTACTTGAGGTGGTTGGGGAACCTGAAAAGAACATTCTCTGCTATCAAAGGGTCCCTTTGACACGGTTTCCTATGCGGAAACCTTTAAGGCAATTCAAGATTATATAAAGAAAGTGATCAATACTCGAGGTCAGGTGTTTGAGACCAGCCTAGCCAACATGGTGAAATCCTGTCTCTACTAAAAGTCAAAAATTAGCTGGGTGTGGTGGCACACACCTGAAATCCCTGCTCAGGAGGCTGAGGCAGGAGAATTGCTTGAACCTGGGAGATGGGGGTTGCAACGAGCCAAGAATGCACCATTGCATTCTAGCCTGGCGACAGAGCAAGACTCCATTAAAATAAAAAATTGTACCCCTCTCCCCTACTACTGATCTTGTAGATTGTATTGAAGCTATAGGTAGTAGTTTTCATGGGGAATTAGAATATCATATTCACAGATTACGGTTGTTTAAATGGCAAATCTGCTCCTATTTCTTACTCTGAATCAAAAATTGGACCCTTGGGCCCAGCTGATAGGAGCCAGTGTGTATACTGGGCAGGGGGACCATTACCACCCCAGTTCTCCCAGTTCTCCAGGCTTCCTGCTTTGTTGTTTTGAGGGTTGGCTCACCGTTTGCTTCTTTTTTCCTGCCAGGTAAACAGATTCAAGTGTTATCGGGCCACCTGCAGTGGGTTTACTGCTGTTCCATCTCCCCAGACTGCAGCATGCTGTGCTCTGCAGCCGGAGAGAAGTCGGTGAGTCTCCAGCATTATTGCTTTAATTCACTGAGACATGGAGGTCTGAAGTGGTGGCCTGGTGTGTGTGAGGGAAGATAACCAAGTGTTCTCAAAATCATCCGCAGGTCCACCCCAATGGAAAGCATGTTGATGGGCAGTGGCCGCCACCTGCAAAACTCCCTTGTGATTTGCACTTTGACATGAGCCCAAAGATAGGAGGATTTGGAAACAGATTGCTCCTATCATCAGAAGGCTGCTTCCCTTTACAAATAGCAAAACGATTGCTTTTTAAATTTATTTTCTTTTCGGAGTCTGAGATTTTAAAAGTTGCAGCCCATATGTGAATCCAAATTTCCTTTGAACCATCACATTTGAATCCATCAAATTCGGATTTCCAATTCAAATCATGTCAGTGCAGTTACTTGTTGAACTTTGTCCTGAGATCCTGTTAATTGAAGAAAACAAACAGGTATTAGAAATCTAAGAACAATTTGGGAGCAGTTGGTTTGAATTTTGCGTTGCATTGAACCACTTGCTGTGACTGGAGGGAAGATGGAGAGCTCATCGTTTGGTACAGCCGAGGTGGTTCATCATTCATTTGTGGTTTGGAACTATGAGGACTTTCTTAAAGGAATGAAAATAAAATCCTCCTCTTAATCCTTCTCACAAAGGTTTAAAGTGATGAGCTAGGTCAGAGGCACAGTCGTGGGACAGGTTTCTGTGGTTCACAAACAAGGTGAGGGGTGTAAAATGGCTTGGCAGGCTGCCACTACTTTGTGGAGTGGCCCAAGTTCACATCTGACCCTTTTTTTTTTTCTTTTTTTTTGAGGCGGAGTTTCGTTCTTGTTACCCAGGCTGGAGTGAAATGGCGCAATCTCGGTTCACCGCAACCTCCGTCTCCAGGGTTCAGGCAATTCTCCTGCCTCAGCCTCCTGAGTAGCTGGGATTACAGGCACGCGCCACCATGCCCAGCTAATTTTTTGTATCTTTAGTAGAGACGGGGTTTCACCATGTTGCCCAGGATGGTCTTGATCTCTTGACCGTGTGATCCACCCACCTTGGCCTCCCAAAGTGCTGGGATTACAGGCTTGAGCCACTGTGCCTGGCCCACGTCTGATCCTTTAAAAAAAAAAAAATTTGAGGCAATCTTACTCTTTTGCCCAAGCTGGAGTGCAGTGACGTGATCTCAACTCACGGCAACCTCCACCTCCCAGGCTCAAGTGATTCTTGTGCCTCAGCCTCCTAAATAGCTGGGCTTACAGGCGTGCACCACCATGCTTGGTTAATTTTTGTATAGTAGAGATGGGGTTTTGCCATGTTGGCCAGACTGGTCTTGAACTCCTGTCCTCAAGTGATCTGCCCACCTTGGCCTCCCAAAGTGCTGAGATTACAGGTGTGAGCCATCGTGCCTGGCCACTGACCTTTATTTTTAAGTGGAATAGATAGCACGTGGCTCAGGTCTTAATCAGTATGTACTACCCTATTGGTAAACAGGACTCAGAAGCAGACTCAGAAGTCTCTACACATGTGTTTCAGCTGGGTCTTCCTAAGGCTGGCCTGGTTTATTCTCCTTTATAGTGAGCTCCTTGAGCATGTCCATTGGTTTAAATCCTCCAGAATCCAGACCAATTACCTTGTTTAAAATGTAAGACAGGTTCTAGAAGAGCTGTAGAAAACGGACAGAGAATCAGCTTCACCTTGGCCGCAGGGCCTGTGCAGGGAATGGTGGTGGTGCCTTTCCCTCCATTGGAGTCCTAAGCGCTTTGCTTCTGCCCTAACGAGGCACTTGTTACTTTCCACAGGTCTTTCTATGGAGCATGCGGTCTTACACGTTAATTCGGAAGCTAGAGGGCCATCAAAGCAGTGTTGTCTCTTGTGACTTCTCCCCTGACTCTGCCTTGCTTGTCACGGCTTCTTACGATACCAATGTGATCATGTGGGACCCCTACACTGGCGAAAGGCTGAGGTCACTCCGGTAAGATTGAATTCCTGATATGACTTTTTTTGTGGGGGGACTGATGAGAAACCTGCCTGGGATTAGACATGTCTTTTTTAGAGTCTGGGACATGGAAGGGGACGAGCCGATAAGGCGGCACAGTGAGTCTCTTTTTCTTTTCTTTTTTTTTTTTTTTTGAGACGGAGTCTCGCTCTGTCACTCAGCCTGGAGTGCAGTGGTGCAATCTTGGATCACTGCAACATTCACCTCCCAGGTTCAAGCGATTCTCCTGCCTCAGCCTCCTGAGTAGTTGAGACTACAAGTGTGTGCCACCATGCCCAGCTAATTATTGCCTTTTTAGTAGAGACAGGGTTTCATCATGTTGGTCAGGCTGGTCTCGAACTCCTGACCTCAGGTGATCCACCTACCTCGGTCTCCCAAAGTGCTGGGATCACGGCATGAGCCACTGTGCCTGGCCTGGTTCATCCTTTCTTGTGATGCATTGTCAATTAAGCCCTCTCAGTTAGCTCTGAGTGTCTTGCAGTCTGCCGATTCAGGCGGCTGTGTGTACTTCTTTGGAATCGGTATTATGAAGCCTCAATATGACTCTTTATTTCCATTTACTAATAACTGTAGTAACAAGTTCAGAAAGAGCCTCTTATCGAAACTGTGCTTTCCAAAATGAGTTTCATGTTCTGACAAACTTGGTGTCCTTTTTCCTTTTGTCTCTGTTGTTTCATGAAGCAAGTAATAGGCAGTCCTATAATTATCATGTATCTTAGCCTAAAAAAGACTTGCAGTTTCTACTGTGGCATTAATGTGAGAGCTGACCTACTTTGCATAAGCAAATTAGCACAAAGAAGTGTTAGTAACCCTTCAGCCCCTCCACAGGACACCTGGAGCCTTCTGAGATGCCCTTTTTTTCCTAGTGTGTAAAATCCCAAGCTTTTCCACAAGGGGCACACAATGCATCTTGAGCCCTTTGGTGGCCAGGGCAGTTTGGCTTCCTGCCTGGGGTGACGATGGAGGGTGGAGGGCAGCCATCACTCCAGGCCTGCCATCCTGTTTCTTTCCTTCTCAGCCACACCCAGGTTGACCCCGCCATGGACGACAGTGATGTCCACATTAGCTCACTGAGATCTGTGTGCTTCTCTCCGGAAGGCTTGTACCTTGCCACGGTGGCAGATGACAGGTAACAAAGGGAACTCTGTGTGCCCTCAGCAGGTGCTTGCAAGTAATGGCAGCAAGGCCCTCCTGGTCTGGCCCTGGGTCAGCTAATGAGTGGATGTTCTTTCTCCCCATCCAGACTCCTCAGGATCTGGGCCCTGGAATTGAAAACTCCAATTGCATTTGCTCCTATGACCAATGGTCTTTGCTGCACATTTTTTCCACATGGTGGAGTCATTGCCACAGGGTATGTATCTTAGCTGAACAGATGGGTGGTGGTTTCTGCTGAGTATATCATGTAGCTTTTTAAGGAAAGAAACCATCTAGAATTTTCTTGCCTATGAGGATACCTTTAAGGCAATTCAAGATTATATAAAACTCAAATGATCGATTCTGCTAATACAGTGTGCCATTTTCTCTGAATATTTAACCTAAATGTAATTAAAGACCTGTAAGTCATGCCACCTAATGGGCCAGGTTCACAAAGGAGAGTAAAATTGAGACGATGCATAATATATGGGAAACCATTTAGGGCTAAAAGACCACTTTACAGGTACCATCTATAATTCAGTAGGTAGCACTCTACCCTCTATTACTTTTGAAGTAACAGTGGTCAGATTTAGAAAGGGCTGTGCTGAGAGAGAGCACTTTGGTATCAAAGGTGTCTTGAGTGTTTATAATCCTATCAGCAGCCTTAATTATTCAGCAGCACAACTTTTACATCCATTTCCACGGTCAGGATTACACGTTTCACTCTCTGAAGTCTCCTCCTCTTTCCAGTCAAAGTAGAAATATTAATATCCATCACAATGAAAACATGAACATCCAAGCTCTGTCTTAACACAGCGTCGGTTTCTGTTTCATTTCAGGACAAGAGATGGCCACGTCCAGTTCTGGACGGCTCCTAGGGTCCTATCCTCACTGAAGCACTTATGCCGGAAAGCCCTCCGAAGCTTCCTAACAACTTACCAAGTCCTAGCACTGCCAATCCCCAAGAAAATGAAAGAGTTCCTCACATACAGGACTTTTTAAGCAATGCCACATCTTCTGTTTCTTTGTAACAGGATAAATCTGCCTGGCAAAGGAGTTGTTAGAATAATGGGCCAAACATCTGGTCATGGATTGAAATAGCATTTCTTCGGGATTGTGAATAGAATGTAGCAAAACCAGATTCCAGTGTACTAGTCATGGATCTTTCTCTCCCTGGCATGTGAAAGTCAGTCTTAGAGGAGGAGATTCCACGTGTGTGGCAACAGAGCCTTACCTTAAATCTTCATTCCAGTTACAAACAGCAAGTGTTGAACTCTTTCTAGTCGTTTTGATTCAAAGTGCAGTTACTGATGTTGTTTTGATTATATAAGTAAGTGGGCCTCCAGAGCCTCTCTAGCGGCAGAGCAGCTCATACTCCCTGCACTGGGAAGGATGGCTCCTGCCTAGTACCCATCCTTGTGTTTCTGATGCAGTGGTAGCATTGGTTCACATTCTCTCCTGCTGTGGTCAGTTGCTTTGATGTTGGCCAAAGTGCTTTTTTTCTTGGGCTCCCTTCTGACCTGCAGGACAGTTTTCCTGGAGCCATTTGGTATGAGGTATTAATTTAGCTTAACTAAAATTACAGGGGAATCAGAGGCTGTGCTCCGGGCTGATCCAGACACTATTACTGGCCTTTTTTTTTTTTTTTAAATGGTGTGCATGTGCAGGAGATGACAAATTTGTATGTCAGATTATACAAGGATGTATTCTTAAACTGCATGACTATTCAGATGGCTACTGAGTTATCAGTGGCCATTTATTAGCAACATATTTATTTGTATTTTCTCAACAGACGTAAAGGTACAACTGTGTTTTTCTCGATATCTAAAAACCATAGTACTTAAATTGAACAGTTGCAAAGATGTCTTAATTGTGTAAAGAATTGGTGTTATGACTTTAGCTGATACTCTCATGTACGAGATCTGTCTCTGCTGTTTAACTTCATTGGATTAATCAGCTGGTTTCAACTCTACCGCGAAACAAAAATAGCTCCTTAGAAGTACTGTTCTCCTTCAGTGGCATGTAGTTATCTAATCAAGACACCTCATTCAAACAAAATCTGCCTTAGGAAAGTTTAATATATTTTAAATTATTTTAAAAGAGATACAACATCTTATTCTTTAGCTTTCTTAATCGGTGCTTTATGGAGGCCAGTGTAACATTACATGACTTGTAGAGAAAGTTGAGGAATTTCCTCTACCACCTTTGTTGCTTGAAGAAAAACATTTCTTTTCAAAATGAGAGGCTTTCATTGAAGGAAAGAAAAAAACAGTTAAAAGCTTTTGGCTCTGTTTCATTTTTTTCACATTAAGAAAAAAAAAAAATCCCCTTTTAAAACAAACAGGACTGGGCGTGATGGCACATGCCTGTAATCCCAGCACTTTGGGAGGCTGAGGTGGGAGGATTGCTTGAGCCCAGGAGTTCAAGTTCAGCTTGAGCAATAGAGTGAGATGAGACCTCACCTCTATTTAAAAAAAAAAAAAAGCCAAAAAACTTAGCTGGGTGTGGTAGTGGTATGTACCTGTAGCTCCAGCTACTCAGGAGGCTGAGGTGGGAGGATGGCTTGAGACCAAGCCCTTGAGGCTGCAGTGAGTCATGCAGCGGAGCCGTGATTGCACCACTGCACTCCAGCCTGGGTGACAGAGCAAGACCCTATCTCAAAAAGAAAAAAAAAAAAATTAGCCAGACATGGTGGCACGTATCTGTGGTTCTAGCTACTCAGGAGGCTGAGATGGGAGAACTCCTTGAGCCTGGAACATGGAGGCTGCAATGAGCCATGATTGCCATTGTACTGCAGCCTGGGTGACAGCATGATCCTGCCTCAAAAAATAAACATATAAGTAGCATAGCAGAAGAGCTGGGAATGGATTGACCAGCATTTACATTTCATGGTACACTTGAAGTTCCAGGTATAGCAGAGGCTGAGACTCTGGGTGGTTTGAGGCCTGGTTGGCTGTCAGATTTAGCTTCAAACTTTGCTGCTGTCCTTAAGGGGGTGAATCCTCCACGGATAAAGATAATAAGTGACTTTTTCCATTTGATAGTTTAATAATTTAACACTTATATAAAAAACAGCATCCAAAGAAAGTTTATTCTGTGATATTAGACAAAGTTTTCAAATAAATGCAAGTTTGACAAAGTCAGCATCTCTCTGGCTGTCCAAGAAGAGTCACTTGTAACACAGCCAGCAGGCTGCTTTGTTTTTTATTTTAAAGAACACTAACATACAAATGCATGACTGCTGTAAAATAAATGTTAAATCTGTGCAAAAGTCCCAGTCCCTCCGCAGTTCTAGGTTGAGTCAGGCTCAGTCTCACTGGCCCCGCTCCTGCATTAAACAGTTGTGTTGTATACAGCCTCTGGCCCACAATGGCATAGTTTAAGGCTGTGTATTATCTTTAAGGTCTTTCTTGTCATCCACATCAATTTGGAACCTGCTGGTAACTTCTACCAGAGGGTAAATAAAAAGATGAGTTTTTAACCTAAGAGGATTCAGCCCATTTTATGAGTATAGTAGTTTTGGCCAGACATCCATTAACATCTATGTGAATTAGATACAGACAGAATGCCAAATATTAGAATCATAAATGTAATTGTGGAGATGATATTTACCTTGGGTAGGAAGACACTTGGACCATATTAGATTTGAAAGCCTTCTGTTCCAGAGCAAAATGGGACAGGCTAATTCCCTGTCATCCAAGCAACTAAAAGGTGAAAGCCTTATGACTTTAAAATAAAAAAGGTTATTTTTTCCTTATGAAAGATGGGCAGTGTAATGTGAGTTACACGTTAAAATTATTTTGTACCTCCCCACTCCAAACCACCACAAAAATGGTACTTTTTAAATGCCTGCCCATTCTCGCCTAGAAGGGAATTTTCCCAGATTTGGGGTGACTGGTTCATCCCACGGCCCCAGGCAGCAGTTCATCCCGTAACTGTCCTCTGCTCTTCTGTCACTGCTGGGCCCTGAGAAGGGTGAACAGCCCTCGGAGCATCTAGGCCTCTGCTACAATCAGGTCTCTGGTGACTTGAAAAGCAGCAATGAGGGAACTCAGCTGGATCTTCTCATTGGTGCCAACAGAAAGCCTGTACCTAATGGAAACCAAACACAGGGTAAGAAAATGCACACACAGCTGCCTTTTCACAAGAGAACAAGCAATCTAGGGCTGAAATCTGTTGAAGGAGTGGGGAGGGGAACTGATGAAACAAATTTACCCTGAATGGCAATCTTGTATGTGTCCCCCTAACATTTTCTTCTCTGCCCTACTCACTGATTTATAAATCTGATGTTTCAAACTTCTAAGGACAGATTCAGTTTTAAAAATTATTAGGTGTCAGGCCAGGTATGGTGGCTCACGCCTGTAATCCCAGCACGTTGCGGGGCCAAGGTGGGCAAATCACTTGAGGCCAGCCTGGCCCAACATGGTAAAACCCCTGTCTCTACAAAACAACCCACAAAAGTTGGCTGGGCATGGTAGCGCATGCCTGTAATCCCAGCTACTCGGGAGGCTGAGGCAGGAGTACTGCTTGAATCTGGGAGGCAGAAGTTGCCGTGAGCCAAGATCACGTCACTGCACTCTAGCATGGGCGACAGAGTGAGACTGTCTCAAAACAAAGAAAGAAAGAAATTCTTAGGTATCGACAGTGGTGTTCCGAACTGAACTTTGTCCTAACTATACAGATATACAAAATTTATGTAATGAAGGATTATTTCATCGGCAAAATACATTAAGAGGGGAAAAAAAATGGAGATTTCCTTCCTCATAAGTCATTTCACTGGGAAGTTTGGCTGTTGTATCGGTGGGCCTGTGGTCTAGTCAGTAAAATAGGACACTGGAGTTCATCTCACCACCTTTAAATGCCCAGTCACTGAGAGCAAAATCATCATATTCACAATGCAATGAGGAGAGGTGACCTAATTTGTTCCATGTGAAAGCCAATGCCACAAATTAGAGTTGGTCTATGCTGACGTCTGTGTTGAACTCGATGCTCTGTCTACTTAAAATGATAGCTGCCAGCTTCACTGGGGGCTAATAACAGCGTTTATGGAACAAGGCAAAGTGGAAAATTGAGTTTGTGTTTACTTTTCTCTCCAATATGCTTTAGTATGCCAAAATGCCTTAATAACAGCTGGGCGTTGAACGGAAGCAGGCCTCCCAAATAACGAGGGCATTTTCAGAATCAATGTGGTCCTGTGAGGTCCAAGGAGAGACCTTCATTTGAGATATGTAACTGATCTGAACTTGACCGCTGAGTTTATCCCCATGTTCTTTCAGCAGCTCACCCGCTTCCCTTCATTCCATTCAATGTCACCAGACTAGATTCTACCATATGTGAATGATTTAGGAAAAAAACTCAAACAGAAAGTTGAAACAAATACAACAGGGGAAAAAAAGAGGAAAATCATTAAATTGGGACGGGAAGTACTCACTCAATGTCTGCCATTTTGGTCAATAAATGTATTCGAACTGAAGATGGAAAGTCAACTGGGGAAAAACAAAATCAAATGAGTTAGGTCTGTCAATCTTCACTGTCAAAACCCCCCCCCCAGGGGAAAAAAGAATTTGAACATCAAATCCCCTTAACACCGAACTAGTTGCGAGGCCTCAGCCTGCTCATAGAACCACACCTCTAAGAAAGTAAGAACCGTGCTGATTTCACACATTTTACCCACTCTATTTTTGTGATTTTTTACAGGGTAGCCAAAAAGGAAAAGGAATATTAGCAGATACCAAATTGATCCTAAGAGCACCAAAGGATCATTGCACTGCTCTTAGCAGATGGGTAGTTCTCCAAGTTAACTTGAATGCTGGGTTCCCACTTACTGGTTTTTTTTTTTTTTTTCCGAGATGGAGTCTCCCTCTGTTGCCTAGGCTGGAGTGCGGTGGCATGATCTTGGCTCACCGCAACCTCCGCCTCCCAGGTTCAAGTGATTCTCCTGCCTTAGCCTTGAGTGGCTGGGACTACAGGCATGCACCACCACACCCGGCTAATTTTTGTATTTTTTAGTAGAAATGGGGTTTCACCATATTGGACAGGCTGGTCTCGAACGCCTGACCTCGTGATCTGCCCACCTCAGCCTCCCCAAGTGCTGGGATTACAGGTGTGAGCCACCATGCCCAGCCATATGTGTTTTTTTTTTAAGAAATGTGAATTAATATATACTACTTACTGCTATAAAATACCCCTAGAGGAAATAAAGTTAGCCTCCAGGTATTTTCACTCTCCCTAGCAGTTTTAGACATTACAAGAGGGTTTTTGGGGGGTGGGGGCTAGGGGAGAGATAGCATTAGAAGAAATACCTAATGTAGATGGTGGGTGATGGATGCAGCAAACCACTGTGTATACCTATGTAACAATCCTGCACACAGAACTTAAAGTATAATAAAAAATAAAAAAATAAAAACAAAATAAAGGTTTCTGGAACAAAGTTTTTTTTGTTTTTTTTGTTTTTTTTTTTATTTAGACAGACTCTAGCTGTCATCCAAGCTGGTGTGCAGTGACAAATCTCAGCTCACTGCAACCTCGATCTCTCAGGTTCAAACAATTCTCCCACCTCAGCCTCCCAAGCAGCTGGGATTACAGGCCTGCACCACCAGACCCGGCTAATTTTTTGTATCTTTAGTAGAGACAGGGTTTCACATGTTGGTCAGGCTAGTCTCGAACTCCTGACCTCAGGTGATTTGCCTGCTTTGGCCTCCCAAAGTGCTGGGATTACAGGTGTGAGCCATTACACCCAGCTCTGGAACAAAATTTTAAACAGTGGCAAGACAGAACTGCTAAAAAGAAAGGGTCTGATTTATACTTCATTCGTTTCTTTGTTTCAAGAATGAAGCCTCCTGTTCTAACCATCTT
Organism: Saimiri boliviensis; assembly: GCF_048565385.1. Lineage (NCBI taxonomy): Eukaryota > Metazoa > Chordata > Mammalia > Primates > Cebidae > Saimiri > Saimiri boliviensis. The sequence continues at coordinate 15,019,946 of NC_133455.1, forward strand.
AACCCCAAAGCAGGCTACCTTCTTCACAGCTTCTCAGCTAGGGGAATAATGTTAAGTTACCTCTATGCACAAACAAGTGTATCTCTGTCAGGATATCGTGCAGTGCCAACCCCTTCAGAGTTTTCAACTCTGTAATATCTAGAGAGGAGCAGTTAAGGCAAAGGGAACAAGTTCCAGAACAAACATACTGCAGAGAGTTTTGAATTCAAACCCTGGCAAGTGACTTTTTAAAGTAGGGCTTTTAATCCCAACAACTGTTTCTCTTTCAACTTGAAGCTGCGCGTGTTGATTATTTTTCTTTGTTTCATCTTCACTAAGGGCTTTCTGAAAGATAAATGTATCTCCTTCTAGTAGAGAATAAAGCCAATTGCATTTCCTTCCTTCCTTCCTTTTTCTCTTTCTTTGAAGTGGTGCAATCTCAGCTCACTGCAACCTCCGCCTCCTGAGTTCCAGCAATTCTCATGCCTCAGCCTCCTGAGTAGCTGGAACTACAGGCACCTGCCACCACGCCCAGCTAATTTCTGCATTTTTAGTAGAAACGGGGGTTCACCGTGTTATGGCTAACTCTTGACCTCAAGTGATCTGCCTGCCTCAGCCTCCCAAGGTGTTGGGATTACAGGCGTGAACCACTGCACCTGGCCCCAAATGCATTTTCAAAAAGAGTTCGTATCACCATTCCTAGCCTTTAATTTCATAGCACAACAGCTATCACTATCACTGACCACTTGAAAATGACTGCACCTTCAATGCCAAGGCCTAAGCTTTTCTCCCATCTGAGAGTGAAGCTGCTTTAGGCCGTCCCCTGGCTTGAAGGTCAGTGCCCTTCAAGAACTCTGGAGTGTTAAAGACAAGTACCCACTTCACCTACAGACGTCTCATTCCCACAACAAGCTGACCAGAGTCACCTGAAGCCAGTCGTCCTTTGCCAGCAAGGTGTGGGTGCTACCTGCAGCCTGAACTCCTGGGGCCACCTTCAGGTCTCAGTGGCCAGGAGGTCATGAGAAAGGATACTTCTGTAGGCGGTGGTGAAATCTTGATTCAACATCCAGTCCAGGATGTTGGCGATGTCTGACTTGAGGGGGTGCCCAGTGCAGGTGTAGACAGTCTCCTCCGTCACCTTCCCAAAGGCCATATTGGTGCTCTGTGCAGACAGAGAGGGAAGGGGGAGATCACAGTGACTGTCACGGCAGCCACCAAGTTGCAGGGAGCCAAGAAGAAACTGCAGCAATGCAGGTGGACAGCAAAGTTCCACGGGCACAAGGCAACTGGAACCCCATGTGTTGGACAGAGGGAAGAGTCGCTCATCAGAGGATGCCCTAGCCTGTTGGCTATTACAGTGCCAAGTCCTGCTCTCCCTTTGCCTTCTTTGCAACAACTGATTCTTTTTGTTTTATAAAATTTTGTTCTTCTCTGTGTTTTGAGACAGGGCCTTGCTGGAGTGCAGTGGCATGATCGTGGCTCACTGCAGCCTCGACTTCCTAGGCTCAAGTCACCCTCCTGCCTCAGCCTCCTAAGTAGCTGGGACTGCAGGCGTGCACCACCACACCTGGCTTATGTTTTTTTCCTTAGTGGAGACAGTCTCACTATGTTGCCCAGGCTGGCCTCCAGCTCCTGGGCTGAGGCAATCCACCTGCCTTGGCCTCCCTAAGTGCTGGGGTTATAGGCGTGAGCCACCATACTCGGCCTACAACAAGTGACTTATTTTCAATTAATCAGAATACAAAGTGAGGAGGGGGAATCTAGCAGGTTATGAAATCAAGGTCTTACCAGTTGTAGATTTCTAAATTTACAGATTGGTCATGCTGTTGCTTAGGTCTTTCTTGAAACACTATTGCAAAACAATGACTCAAGATTTGCTGGGACCAGGCCGGGCATAGTGGCTCACACCTGTAATCCTCGCACTTTGGGAAGCCCAGGTGGGTGGATCACTTGAAGTCAGGGGTTAGAGACCAGCCTGGCCAACATGGCAAAATTCCATCTTTACTAAAAAATACAAAAATTAGCTGGGAGTGGTAGTGGTGCCTGTAATCCCAGCTGCTCAGGAGGAAGGAGACTCACTTGAACCCAGGAGGCAGAGGTTGCAGTGACCTGAGATCATGCTGCTGCACCCCAGCCTGGACGACAGAGCAAGACTCTGTCTCAAAAAAAAAAAAAAAAAAAAAAAAAGTTTGCTGGGACCATACCTGCAAAATGTTCAGAGCCCTGCGCATGTCTCCGCTGGAAAGGGTGACAAGTGCTTTCATCCCATCTTCACTTATATCAACTCTGAAAGAAATACGCAAAAGGGATTTACGAGGCCCCCTGAGAGCACCAGCCTTCACGAAAGGAACAAGATGGTCTGGAATGATTAAGGCTTTAAAGGAATGAAGGAAAGACAGGAAAAGAGTTAATAATCTCCTGATCGACATGATCTAGAATTCACTCTGGTTTTTAGGGACCTGGGCTTCACATCAGTAGTCACAGGCAACCAAAATCAAGGACAGCTAGTACTTAGGAGCGAGCATTCTCCCAGGAAGCCAGAGGCCTTGAGTTCTGCTCTCTGGGGAGGACGGAGGCCTGGCACAACCCATGATCACACAGCCGAAACTCCTCCTTTACAACGAGCAGCTGCTCAGGTCGGCTACTTGCTTGGCATTTGATTACACAGAATGGGATGTCTCAGAACCTTCCCTTCTAGTCTAAAAAGGCTGGAAGCATCTTTGCAGAAGGGACTCGGCAGCCTGCAGTTTCCAATGACAAAGAAGAGTAGGAGGAAATTGGGACAGCTTCCAGGGGAGGATGGAATCAAGAAAAATGAAGAACCAAATGACTTTTACGAGGAACGGCCTTGAGACAGCAGAGAAAATGACAGCAGCGGACGGTCCCCAAGGCTCCCCCTGTGTTAGGCAGTCTGCTAAGTCATTTTCCAACATCTCCTCTACAAATGAACCAGCCAGCCATCCCAGAGGCCTGTTTCTACAGAAGCCTGTTTCTACTACGCTGTGTCCTCAATGGCTAGCAAAATACTCACTTCTCTTCTTCTACGACATGTTCCAGGCGGGGAACCATGAGTTCGGGTGTCAGGGGACCGAACCGAAACCTCGTACAGCGGGACTGCAAGGCGGGGATGATCTTTGACAGATAGTTACAGATAAGGCAGAATCTGGTATTTTCTGTGAATTTCTCAATTACTGGTGAAAGAAAATAAAACCACCTCATGTCAAAGTCCATTCTGATTTTTCAAGGAACCCAGAAATCCTGAACTTTTCTATGGCCACAAGGGTATAGGAAAAGATTTGAGACTGCAAGCAAGTGAGGTGGTTGGCCGGGCGCGGTGGCTCATGTCTGTAATCCCAGCACTTTGGAAAGCTGAGGCAGGAGGATCATTTGAGGTGAGGAGTTTGAGATGAGCTTGGGCAACATGGCAAAACCCGATCTCTCCTAAAAATACAAAAATTAGCCAGGCGTGGTGGTGCATGCCTGGAATCCGAGCTACTCGGGAGGCTGAGGCAGGAGAATTGCTGGAATCCGGGAGGTGGAGGTTGCAGTGAGCCAAAATGATGACTCCGTCTCAAAAAAGAAAGAATATAAACAAGGAGGCTGCAGCCTGGGAAGAGACAGGGCAGTGCTGGCCTGTTCAGATCAGAGACCAGCCCACTCCTCTTTTTTTCTTTTTTGAAGCAGTCTCGCTCTGTTACCCAGGCTGGAGTGCAATAGCATGATCTTGGCTCACTGCAACCTCTGCCTCCCGCGTTCAAGCGATTCTCTTGCTTCAGCCTCCCGAGTAGCTGGGATTACAGGCACGCGCCACCATGCCCGGCCAAGTTCTGTAGTTTTAGTAGAGACAGGGTTTCACCATATTGGCCAGCCTGATCTTGAACTCTTAACCTCCAGTGGTCTGCCCGCCTCAGCTCCCAAAGTGCTGGGATTACAGGCACGAGCCACCACGCCCTGCCTAGCCACTCCTCTTTCATAAGCTGGTAAACATGCCTCAGTGGTATTTTACGAAATGCTTCCTTTTTTACCGCTTGCCACGATTCTGGCACTTAATCCCATTAAGATTATGAGACTGCTTCTTGTCCTTTTACACAAAATTATATTTGGCAGGTTGATGATTCTTCACCTTCTATGGGCCAGGACGGGGACAGCTTTTTGCAGACTTTTCCATGGACACTTTCTGGAGGCCTTAGAGCACTCAAGGGAGCAATAGCCCGAACAGAGACATGCTTATGATACCAGTTCCGTTCTGTAGGTACCCAGTGTTCTCGCATGGGGATCTGCCCAGACTGACAGTCACTCGGCAGAACAAGATGCCGAAGAAAGGCTGCCAAGCTTCTAGGACCAGAAGATATTCTCACTGTCCTCCTCCTCCTCCTCTTCTAAAACATGTGCTGCCATCTACTCCCTCCCCACGAACTCCTAAAGATCGTTCTTCGCTCAAAGCTGATTCACTTGGAATCTTAATGAGAGATTACAAGTATCGTTTAAGAGAAAAGCACTGCACTAGGCCCCCGAAGACAGACAAGTCCCAGGGTGCTCTCCCCCCTCCTGCCAGATCATTCACTCGGCAGGCAGTAACGTCGGCTCTGAGCGCACCTCAACTTCAGATATTCTTTTCCTAGCTATTGTGGTCCAAAAGGTACCATTAGCAGAAAGGACTAGCCAATAGTTCAGGGATGAAAGATTTTCCATACCCCGTCCCATGGAAAGATACGAATTCCCAACCCTGAAATTGAACTCAGTGTCAAAGGAGGTTGAACACCAGTGACGGGCCAGACTTAAAAGTCCGCACAGGGCTTAGTCCTTAGGCTGCTGAAAGGGAAGGTCCCACTAGGTAAATTGCCTGCATCATCAGATGGGAGACACAGAGAAAGGTGTACAGAGTTCTCTGGGCCAGAAGATGAAAACTGAAAACAAGCCATGCTGTATCTCATGTCCAGAGTTCCTAATTCTCCTGTAATTCCAGCACTTTGGAAGGCCGAGGTGGGCAGATCACCTGAGGTCAAGAGCTCGAGACCAGCCTGGCCAACGTGGTAAAACCCCATCTCTACTAAAAATATAAAAATTAGCTGGGTGGCATGTGCCTGTAATCTCAGCCACCTGAGAGGCTGAGGTTGGACAATCGCTTGAACCTGAAAGGCAGAGGTTGCAGTAAGCCGAGATTACACCACTGCACTCCAGTCTGGGCGACAGAGGCAAAAACAACAAAACAACAACAACAAGAAACGAAGTTCCTAATTCCCCCTGCGGTGTGCTCTGCAGCCCACATGCTGCACGGTGGCTCCGCTGACCTCTTCTCAAGGCATTCTGGGCGTCCTGAGTCATGGCATCCGCTTCGTCCAAGATCACCAGCTTAAAGCCTTTCCTAGAAAAACAAACGGTGCTGTCTAAAGATGTCTTCGATCTCACCTCAATCTCTGAACCCAAACCTGCATCTTCCCATTGGTGCCATCAGGCCTTGTCTCAGAAAAGCTATTTCTTCTAGAACTTTGACCAAGGCAAACATCTTTGGCCACTCAGAGAGGAAACGGCCCATCACTCTTTCAACCCTTGGTGGGAACTGAGGACTGATTCCTTTGCTTCTGTGTGCTGTGTCCTCTGGCACCGTCACCTTCCTTCCACAGAGTCCCCTATCATGCCAACTGCTTTCTCCATCGCCTTCACTCAGGTCTCAGTCTTCTCATCCTTTTTCTTTTTGTTTGAGATGGAGTTTTTGCTCTGTTGCCCAGGCTGTAGTGCAGGGTTGTGATCTCAGCTCACTGCAGCCTCTGCCTCCCGGGTAGCTGGGATTACAGGTGCCTGCCACCATGCGCAGATAATTTTTGTATTTTCAGTAGAGACAAGGTTTTACTATGTTGGCTGGGCTGGTCTTGAACTCGTGACCTCAGCTGATCCAACCGCCTAGGTCTCCCAAAGTCCTAGGATTACAGGCATGAGCCACTGTGCCGGGCCCTCACCCTTTTTCTTTCTTTCTTTTTTTTAGCCACCATCCTACTTATCCTTCCTGATCTCAATTTATTTTTGTTTAAATTCAACGAGCTCATCCAGTCTTAGGGTAGTCTAACCAGCTCCCAGGAACTAAAAATGAAGTTAATGTTTCCCTAAAGAACTTGGTATTTACAGGCCGGGCTCACGCCTGTAATCCCAGCACTTTGGGAGGCTGTGGCAGGCAGATCGCTTGAGCTTAGGAGTTCTAGACCAGCCTAGGCAACATGGGGACACCCCATGTCTACTAAAAAATACAAAAACTAGTTGGACATGATGGCTTGTGCCTGTAGTCCCAGCTACTTGGGAGGCTGAGGCTGGAGGATCGTTTGAGCATGGGAGATGGAGGTTGCAGTGAGCTGAGATCATGCTGTTGCACTCCAGCCTGATAGAAGGAGACCCTGTCTCCACAAACAAACAAACAACAAAAAAGAACTTCCTAATACAGGTATCTACAGACGTAGATAACATTTTCTTTTAATAGTTGCATTATAACACTTCTTACTACCAACCCTGTTATCTCTTTTCCATGGCTGCTTTCAACAAAGTCACTTTTTTTCAACCCATATAAACTGGCAAAGGAAAGGGTTAAAAAATTGAACCATATCATCTTATTAATCAAGATCAAGGGAGAGAAATGATATAAATAATTCTTACTTAAATATTGTCCTTGTGCTAGCAAAGCTCAGGATTGGTCCTCGAACGATGTCTATTCCTCGGTCATCTGAAGCATTCAGCTAAATGCAGAAGACAAAAGCCAAAACACAAAGCATGTTGCTGTGCTATCTACAAGTTCTGGGTTTCAGTGTGTGTCTTCATTAGTCCAGCTCAGCAGACTAGCTTTCTACGTCTAACAAAACTCACTAACTCATTACCTTACATTCCGAAAGACAGATGGCTATATTATCCCCACCCTTTGAGGACAAGGACTCTTACATAAATTGAAGAAATAATTAATTGGTATGATTACACTGAGCAGCACCTCTGGTATGAGCAGAATGATCCAAATTTAACTACCACAATCCCAAGGTTACCAAGTTCTTGATAAACCGAAATAAGGACATTAGTAGCAGCAAAGTTCTGATACCCATGTCTAAAAAGTAAGTTAAACATTTTTTTCTTGCAATAGACAATACTCAGATTTTTGAATCTAAGTATATTAGTCAAGGTCTCAGCAATATATAGACGGCATACTTAAATGCAGCAATTTGCAGAGAATTAAACAGGACATCTATTTTTATTTTTATTTTTATTTTTTTTGAAACGGAGTTTCACTCTTGTTACCCAGGCTGGAATGCAATGGCACGATCTCAGCTCACTGCAACTCTCGCCTCCCAGGTTCCAGCAATTCTCTTTCCTCAGCTTCCTGAATAGCTGGGATTACAGGTGTCCGCCACCTTGCTGGCTAATTTTTTTTTTCTTTTCTTTTTTTTTTTTGAGACGGAGTTTCGCTCTTGTTACCCAGGCTGGAGTGCAATGGCGCGATATCGGCTCACCGCAACCTCCGCCTCCTGGGTTCAGGCAATTCTCCTGCCTCAGCCTCCTGAGTAGCTGGGATTACAGGCACGCGCCACCATGCCCAGCTCATTTTTTATATTTTTAGTAGAGACGGGGTTTCACCATGTTGACCAGGTTGGTCTCGATCTCTCAACCTTGTGATCCACCCGCCTCGGCCTCCCAAAGTGCTGGGATTACAGGCTTGAGCCACCGCGCCCGGCCTAATTTTTTTTTTCTTAAAAAAAATTTTTTTTAAATTTTTTAATATTAAGATGGGGTTTCACCATGATGGCCAGGCTGGTCTTGAACTCCTGACCTCAGGTGATCCACCCGCCTCAGCCTCCCAAAGTCACCTGGCTAATTTTTTATATATTTTTTAAATTAGAGATAGGGTTTCACCATGTTGGCCAGGGTGGTCTCGAGTTCCTGACCTCAGGCAATCCACTCACCTCAGCCTCCCAAAGTGTTGGGATTATAGGTGTGAGCCACTACACCCAGCCCAAGAGATCTTTTTAAAGGTGTGATATAGGAAAATCACAGGGCTATGCAATCCCTGTCGCCTTTGAGCCTGAAGGAGTTAGTGAAGGGAGTGGCTATAGGCACATGGAGAGGGCTACCGGAAAGGTACCACCTGTGAGATGTACCCTCCAGGTGGGCCACGCTGCCGGTGGTGTCAGCCCCCAGAGAAGGTCCAGGCATCACTCACTTCCTTCCCTACCCCTGCCAGGGCCCCGATTGGCCAATCCCAACCAGGAGCCAGAGGGTAAATGAGTTTCTAGTCGGTAGAGCTCAGCCTTCCGGGCAAGAATAGGGTGGAGAAATGTGGAGAACAGATCCGGAGGGGCCATGGCGGACAGGCAACAACCAAGTAACCATAAGCAGGGTTTGGGTAGAAGTTGGCAACAGCAAAGGAAAAGGTGCCTAGCCCTCCACCTGCCCTCTAGCTGACCAAAGCGAATCCAGACCAAAATGGCCATTACAGAAAAAAGTGAATTAAAATATCTTATTTCAAATTTCTTTCTTTCCTAACTGCCTGTGGGGCAACTTACTTTTAAAGTAAAATAAAACCAGCAGAACTGAAATTAAGAGACCGGAGTCCTAAGTTATATGTAGAGTAAGAACAATCTTACTTACCTCCAAGACCATGGAGCCAAATTCTTTGTCTTTATATAGCTGCTTCGCACAGGCTAGGATCGTGGATGTCTTGCCTGTCCCTGGGGGGCCATAGAGAAGCAAGTGTGGCAGTCGGTCTTCACTGATAAATTTCTGAACTGAAGATCGGGAAGAAAGGAGGGCATCATCAGTGTTTGGGAGCTGCCTCATTCACCCCAGGTCCCTGAGTTGGGCTGAAAGCTCTTCAACCCAATTCAATGTCCAAATCAGAGGCGGATACAACTTGACGTAGGGGCCTTGTCTCTGTATTCCTGGTGCAATTGGAATTCACTCAATAATGCAGCCAGTCAAGTATTTACTGAGTGCCTACTGTGTTACAGGCAGTTTTCTGGGTGCTGGCGACGTCTTTGAACTTAAATGATTCTCTGTCATGCTATTTTTACTCTACTGTGTTGCTATTTTATGCTCATGTTTATGACTTACCCACTAGACTGTAGCTACCTGAAGAAAATGAATGAACAATCTTAAAGCCACATTCTGTAAAGCTCAATCAGATTCTCTGAAGTTATTACTTAGGATAGACAACATCACCAAGAAATTTATACAGGTCCTTCAACCAGGACAAGAACAACGAACACATGGATACTTACTGGTACTCAGAATGTCCTGATGAGAAATGAGATCATTCAGGGTCTGTGGCCGGTATTTCTCAACCCTGAAATACAATTTAGCATGTATTATGACATATAAATGCAAGAATATTTTACATGCAAAAGAATCCTTGGTGGACATGATGCCTCACCTGTAATCTCAACACTCTGGGAGTCTGAGGTAGGTGGATCACAAGGTCAGGAGTTCAAGACCAGACTAACCAACTTGGTGAAATCCCGTCTCTACTAAAAATACAAAAATTAGCCGGGCATGGTGGCGTACACCTGTAATCCCAGCCACTCAGAAGACTGAGGCAGGAGAATTGCTTGAACCCAGGAGGTGGAGGTTGCAGTGAGCCAATATCATGCCATTGTACTCCAGCCTGGGCCATAGAGTAAGACTCCGTCTCAGGGGGAAAAAAAATCCTTGTAGGCCAGGCACAGTGGCTCACACCTGTAATCCCAGCACTTTGGGAGGCTGAGGCAGGTAGATCATTTGAGGTCAGAGTTCAAGACCAGCCTGGCCAACATGGCAAAACCCTGTCTCTACAGCTACCTCCTAGGGTCTTTGTAAGGATCAAACATCTAACAGGGCATCTGCTAACCTAATAATATGCCATTTAATTAAAAAATACAAAAAAATATAAAAATCAGCCAGGTATGGTGGCATGTCCCTGTAGTCCCAGCTACTCAGCAGGCTCAGGTGGTAGAATCACTTGAACCTGGGAGGCAGACGTTGCAGTGAACTGAGATCGCACCACTGCACTCCATCCTAGGCGACAGAGTGAGTGAGACCCTGTCTCAAAAAAAAAGAGAAAGAATCCTTTCATATCCTAATTTAAAAAGGAAGAAAAAGCACTTTAAGTTTGAATACAGACCAGTGGTTCTTAACTGGGGTGATTTCGTCCTTCTAGGAACATCTCGTGATATCTGAAGACATATTTAGTTGTCACATGTGGGCAGAGGGTCCTAGGCACTTAGTGCATAGTCTCTAGGAATGTTAAACATGCCACAGTGCACAGGACAGCTCCCACAGACTCACTCAGAGTATCTTGGCCCAAAATGTCAATAGTGCTGAGGTTGAAAACTGTTCTAATCTCATCTTTCCAGCTGTTTGCCTATAATCTCAACCTGATGGGCGTCTACTATTTCAAAGTGCATTTGAAACTGAACTCATACCCAAATAGCCTTCAACAGAAGAATGGATAAAATGTCTTCTGTTCATACAATGGACTATGATTCAGCCATAACAAGAAATGCAGTACTGATACAAACAGCAACATGCATGAACCTTTAAAACGTGATGCTGAGGGAAAGAAACCAGACACAAAAGGCCACATCATGTAGGATTCCACTTACATAAACGTCCAGAATAGGCAAATCCACAGAGACAGGAAGATTAGTGGTTGCCAGGGGCTAGAGGAAGGGGAGAATAGGGAGTGGCTGTCAAGGGTACAAGATTTGCATTTGGGATGATGACATTTTGGAACTAGATAGTGGGAGGACTCCACAACAGTACGCTGCATTCTGAATGTACTTAATGCCACTGAATTGTACACTTTAAAATGGTTACATGCTGGGCTTGGTAGCTCGCCTCTAAAAGTCCCAGTGCTTTGGAGGCTGAGGCAGGAGAATGGCTTGAACCCCAATGTTTGAGGTTACACTGAGCTGTGATCAGACTACTGCGCTCCAGCCTGGGCAACAGAGCAAGACCCTGTCTCTAAAAAAATAAATACATAAATACATAAAATAGTTACAACTGTCAATCTTACGGGATTTTTAAAAAAAAACCACAATAAAAACAAATTGAACTAGCTACTAGACAAGGACAACTTGGAGCTTTTCGAAACCAAGCCAAATTGCATCAAAGTCTTTAGAGCATTGCTAGGACATAGCTGTTCAAGTAGGATGGTTAACGGTACAAGCTCTGAATTCAGACTTCCTAGATTCACCTCCACGCCTATTTTCTAGCCTTGGACCATAGGCAAGTCATTTAACCTTTCTAAGATGCAGTTTCCTCCGTGTAAAATTCGAAGCGGTGCCTACCTCCTAGGGTCTTTGTAAGGCTCGAACATCTAACAGGGCGTCTGCTAATCTAGCAATACGCCACTCAATAAAAGTTGAGCAGGGAGCGTTATTACTAGTTTAAAATGTGACCAATAGTCGCATCGCAGGTTTTGAAGAGTGGGAAGAGGACATTTTGGCATGGAGGCCAACGCAGGTGTCAGAGGACGCGGGATCGAATCCCTGTGCTGTCACCAGGTGCGAACGCCGCTTGCTTCCTCAGCAAAAGGAGTTGAGGGTGAAAGGGTGAGAGCTGGCAAAAGTCCTAAACAGAACGGACGAGTCTGGGGACCTGGGGGGCATCGAGAGAAACCTCTGCGGCTCGGCCCCGACTGCAGGCCCGGGAGCGAAGGGGCGAGATCGGGCTGGGGTCCGGCCACCTGCCCACCCCGGCCACCGCCTCCCCGCGCGGCCGCCCGGCCCCCTCTGCCCACCACGGCCGCTCGGCCTCTTCCTACCAAGGCAGGTTCCTGATCTTGGCCGCCGCGGGCTGCTCCTGCTGCTTGAGCGCTGAGGTCTCCATGGCGGGGAGACGAAGGCGACCAGATCCGCTGAGAACGTCGCGTAACCCAAGCGCCTGCGCAGCGACCAGCCGCAACCTGACCCTGAGACCCTTGCACTCAGAGTTCGCGCGCAAAAACAACTCTCGCGAGAAGTGCCCATCCGTTTCCGACTTCCTCCCTCGGTCCCGCCCCCTAGCGTTGCCAGGGCGCCGGTTGCTAGGTTACCGGAGGCGCCAGCCGCCAGCCTGCTTCCAAGCTCCGCTCCTCCAGCCTGCTCCGAGCTCTCAGATACCTAGGCGCTTCCCGAGCAGGGATCGGGAGAGGCAGGGCGTCCTGTAGCCCTGCTCATCAGTACCTATTAAGATCTCACGGCCAAGGCCAATTCCTGCCATAGCCAAGCTTCAAACACTTAACGTTCAAACGAACAAAAGCTTCCGGGGCCCCCCAAAAAATATTTTTCTAAGTGAAAAACAGCACCGGAGTAACACGGATGGATCTTGAATATACATGCCCTTGTGAAAAAGGCTCGCGATACCTCTCGGCCTCAAAGCTGGGGGTGGGGTGAATATTTGGAAATGAAAACAACCCCAAATACACATAACTGCAACCTACCTATCTCCGGAATCCGTGCCCCTCACCCAACGAAATTTAGAGAATCAGCCTCCGGAAAACGACTCCAGAGAAAAACAAACAGAAACTTCCAGTTGGGTTCATCTGTGTCGCTGCAAGACTCTAGTTCATGAACACAGAGGACAGGGTTTCTGTGATTTGAGATACTGAGGAGAATCGGAATCAACATTTTAGGGTTTTTTTCTGAGTCGAGGAGATTCTGGACTATTTTCATTTTCTTCTTTTTTGTAGGTCTATATTTTCTTTCTTTCTTTTTTTTTGAATCTCACTCTGTCACCCAGGCAGGAGTGCACTGGCATAATTTTGGGTCACTACAATCTCTGCCTCAAGGTTCAAGCGACTCTGCCTCAGCCTCCCAAGTAGCTGGGACTACAGGCACGCGCCACCATGCCTGGCTAATTTTTGTGTTTTTAGTAGAGATGGGATTCGCCATGTTGGACAGGCTGGTCTTAAACTCCAGATGTCAAGTGATCCACCTGCCTCAGCCTCCCAAAGTGCTGGGGTTACAGGCATGAGCCCCCATGTCTGGCCTGGTCTGTATTTTCCAGCAATGAGCATGCAAAGCATCGATACTGAAGTCTTTTTTTTTTTTTTTTTTTTTTTTTTTTTAACGTGATGAGGAAGAGAAAAATCTTTAGAGGATTTCTGAGGCTGGCCTGGGGTCAGCAGTGTTCTGATTAGGAGGTAGCAGTACTCTTTGCATCGGATTACATTAATGTCACCTGCTTCAGGAACACAGCAGAGGGACAGTGGCAAGTATATGGTGGCAGTTACGGCTTCCCCCTATTCCCTGCCTAGGGACCCCAAAGAGGCGGTTCACCTAGGCTTGTGATGTAACAGTGCCCCTACTCTCTGCTTTCTACCAGGTCAACGTTAACACTGGGGGTTTTGATCATTAGCATGCCATTTAAAAATTTTCTTTCTTTCTTTTAAGATAAAACTGGTCTTATTCTTTCTTTACTTATTTACTTTAAGACAGAATTTCACTCTTTTCACCCAGCCTGGAGTGCAATGGCACAATATCGGCTCACTGCAATCTCCGCCTTCCAGGTTCAAGCAATTCTCCTGCCTCAGCCTCTTGAGTAGCTGGGATTACACGTGTGCACCACCATGTCCGGCTAATTTTTGTATTTTTAGTAGAGACAGGGGTTTCACAATGTTGGTTAGGTTGGTCTTGAACTCCTGACCTCATGATCAGCCCGCCTCGGCCTCCCAAAGTGCTGGGATTACAGATGTAAGCCACCAAGCCCTGCTGGTTTTATTCATTTTTAATCTCCTTGAAAGGAATCATAAGTGATTAACAAGTTTTTCTTAAATACTAAGGCTAAAAACAGCACATTTACAATTAATTTGCTGACACATGCTGTGGTGAGATATTGATGCCCTGAATTAAAGTCATAGAAACACATTAAATATTTCTCATGGATTGCCAAATTCTGGGGTCTTTGAATACTCCTGGGTTTTGTTTTTGAGAGACGGTCTTACTCTGTGGCCCAGGCTGGAGTGCAGTGGTGCGATCACGGCTCACTACAGTCTCAAACTCCTGGGATCAAGTGGTCTGCCTGCCTTGGGCCTCCTAAAGTGCTGCGATTATTGGCGTGAGCCACCACACCCAGCCCTCGTCTGTTTTTTAAAAGGCATAAAATACAAATGATGGGCGTATAAAGAAGAACAGGTGACACAACTTTAGAAAACAACTGATGCGATAACTAAGCAAAATTATGAAAGATTACTAAAGAAATAAATGGTGCCATACCCTCCTCTGCAACCATCTAATTGTTTAGAGGCAGGCTTTACACTGGGGTAAAATCCTAACAGGTGGCTGATATGGTTTGGCTCTGTGTCTCATCTCAAACTGTAATCCCCAGGTGTCGAGGGAGGAAGGTGAGTGGATCATGGGGGCGATTTCCCCCATGCTGTTCTTGTGATAGTGAGTTCTCACAAGATCTGATGGTTTAGTCGGTGCTGCATCCCCATCCCGCAGCCATGGCCTCCTACAAACTGGTGCTGATCCGGCACGGCGAGAGCGCTTGGAACTTGGAGAACCGCTTCAGCGGCTGTTATGACGCCGATCTGAGCCCAGCGGGCCACGAGGAGGGGAAGCGTGGCGGGCAGGCGCTGTGAGATGCTGGCTATGAGTTTGACATCTGCTTCACCTCAGTGCAGAAGAGAGCGATCCGGACCCTCTGGACAGTGCTAGATGCCATTGATCAGATGTGGCTGCCAGTAGTGAGGACTTGGCGCCTCAATGAGCGGCACTATGGGAGTCTAACTGGTCTCAATAAAGCAGAAACTGCTGCAAAGCACAGTGAGGCCCAGGTGAAGATCTGGAGGCGCTCCTATGATGTCCTACCACCTCCGATGGAGCCGACCATCCTTTCTACAGCAACATCAGTAAGGATTGCAGGTACGCAGACCTCACAGAAGATCAGTTACCCTCCTGTGAGAGTCTGAAGGACACGATTGCTGGAGCTCTGCCCTTCTGGAATGAAGAAATAGTTCCCCAGATCAAGGAGGGGAAACGGGTACTGATTGCAGCCCATGGCAACAGCCTCCGGGGCATTGTCAAGCATCTGGAGGGGCTCTCTGAAGAGGCTATCATGGAGCTGAACTTGCCGACTGGTATTCCAGTCTATGAATTGGACAAGAATTTGAAACCCATCAAGTCCACGCAGTTCCTGGGGGATGAAGAGACCGTGCGTAAAGCCATGGAAGCTGTGGCTGCCCAGGGGAAGGCCAAGAAGTGAAGGCCAGCGGGCACGCTGCTGGCCCCAGGAGCACCCTCCCTGCCTGTTGCATCCCTCTACCCCTCCCTCCTGCACATGTCACACTGACCACATCTGTAGACATCCTGAGTTGTAGCTGCAGATGGGGACTGGTGGCTTCCATTTTCATTTTAGCCATTTTGTCTCCTGTACCCACTCCCTTCATAAATGCTAGTCAGAATTGCACTTCTAGGGCACAGGTTCTCAGTCCAAGCTGTAGAAAGGCTCCCCTTATCCAAGAGAGTTGAAAGGTAGTGACGGGCTTTTGCAAGTGCATTGTTTACCAAAGACTTGAAGGGAGGAACATGCTAAGCTGTGATCAATGAAGAGAACAAGAGAGGCTGTCTACCCCCAGGAGACTGCTGGTTGGCAGTCAGGCCACTGCCTGGGGGCTCTAGTCATTCAGTGGCAGATGAATGCAACCTGCATGGTGATATGACAACTGTTTGCTCCCTGACCCCAGAGAAGCTGGCTCTAGAAGGTTGGGATGAATCCTGAATTTAGTTTAGGTGTTACATTTACTTTTATATAAAAAAAGTATAGTATATATAAATAGTACAAAACAATAACCCTTTTGGGGTTTCTTGTGGCGGTTGAAACAGTACCACATATGGTCATCAGAATATAAAGCATTCCTCATATCAATATGGGATCAGCTCCTTGACCTCTGAGGGGCAGGAGTGCTTCCTGCTATGTGTTTCTGAATCCCTCCCCATCTTGTTTTGTAGCAGTGAAATGCCTCTTGGTCCTGTCCAAGTGTCTCACTGATTTCTGAATCATGCTCTAGTTGCTTGGCTCTGCCACATGGGTCCAGTGCTCCTTTGAGCATAACTGTACTAAATCCTTTTTCCAGATCAGTATAATAAATGAGTGATGTGCAATAGTTAAAAAAAAAATCTGATGATCTGATAAGGGGCTCTTTTTTTTAATGCTCGAATTTTTTTTTAATTGCATTTTAGGTTCTGGGGTACATGTGAAGAACATGCAAGATTGTTGCATAGGTACACACGTGGCAGTGTGATTTGCTGCCTTCCTCCCTGTCTCCTACATCTGGCATTTCTCCCCATGCTGTCTCTCCCCAACTCCCCACCCCCCGCTGTCCCTCCCCTATTTCCCCTCAATAGACCCCAGTGTGTAGTGCTCCCCTCCCTGTGTCCATGTGTTCTCATTGTTCAACACCCACCTATGAGTGAGAACATGCGGTGTTTGATTTTCTGCTCTTGTGTCAGTTTGCTGAGAATGATGGTTTCCAGGTTCATCCATGTCCCTACAAAGGACACGAACTCATTGTTTTTTATGGCTGCATAATATTCCATGGTGTATAGGTGCCACATTTTCCCTGTCCAGTCTATCATCGATAGGCATTTGGGTTGATTCCAGGTCTTTGCTATTGTAAACAGTGCTGTAATGAACATTCGTGTGCATGTGTCCTTGTAGTAGAATGATTTATAATCCTTTGGATATATACCCAGTAATGGGATTGCTGGGTCAAATAGAATTTCTATTTCTAGGTCCTTGAGGAATCACCTCACTGTCTTCCACAATGGTTGAACTAATTTACACTCCCACCAACAGTGTAAAAGTGTTCCTATTTCTCCACATCCTCTCCAGCATCTGTTGTCTCTAGATTTTTTAATGATTGCCCTTCTAACTGGTGTGAGATGGTATCTCAATGTAGTTTTGATTTGCATTTCTCTGATGACCAGTGATGATGAGCATTTTTTCATATGTTCATTGGCCTCATGTATGTCTTCTTTTGTAAAGTGTCTGTTCATATCCTTTGCCCACTTTTGGATGGGCTTGTTTGTTTTTTTGCTTGTAAATCTGTTTTAGTTCTTTGTAAATTCTGGATATCAGCCCTTTGTCAGATGGGTAAACTGCAAAAATTTTTTCCCATTCTGTTGGTTGCTGATTCACTCTAATGACTGTTTCTTTTGCTGTGCAGAAGCTGTGGAGTAAGGGGCTCTTCCTACTTTGCTCTTTCATCTCTCTCCCGCTACCTTGTGAAGAAGGTGCCTGCTTCCCCTTCGCCTTCCACCATGCTTGTAAGTTTCCTGAGGCCTGCCAGTCATGTGGAACTGTAGGTCAATCGAATCTCTTTTCTTTATAAATTATCCAGTCTCGGGTATTTCTTTGTAGCAGTGTGAAAATGGACTAATAGAGTGGTCTTTGAAACTAAAGGAAAAGTCATCAAGAAAGTGTTGCTTGGGGAGTCAGAAGACCTGCCTCAAATCAGTTCAACTCTAAAAATCTTTACACAGCCTATGGAGAGAAACCTAAGCAAGTCCCTGAATCCTCAAGTGTTCCAGGAAAATGGAAAGAATTACAAAGGCTAAAGGATTGTTAGAATCAGTGCAGTCAACGTGTTGACCAAAGCATTCCTACGTGCCAGGAAAATGGTGAGTTGGAATGTTTTTGCTTCTCATAAGGCAATTTAAGTCACAAGGCAAGGGCAACACTTTGAAGATGGCCATGTGGACTCTGGATCCTCCTCTTCGTGTGCATGATTGGTTCTCTCTTTAGCGTTTCTGCTTCCGGCCAAGCATTAGGCACCCTTGGGGTGGCGTGCCACTTTTTCCACTTAGTCTTGGGCAGGCTGCTTCTCTCCTTATCCATAACATCTACTCAAAGATGGTTGTGAGGATTAAATGAAAGAACAAACGTGCAGCATCCAACACGTTGTCACCCTACTCTCCCCTTCCCTTCTAGCAGTCTCCACCCAAACTGTTCTGGTTTCAGATTTGTCCTCTCAAACAAAACCCAAAGGATTGGCTAGTGGAACTGTGCCATAACCTGGCTTTATTGATAGTAAGAGCCATCCTTGTCATCATGGTAAGAGCCATTTATGGGAAGAGCCATCCTTCTAAGGACCTTTGCATTAGAAGCACGATGCTGCCACCTCCTTGAGCTGAAAGGTTCAAACAAAACCAGAACAACTTCTCATAAAACTCTGTGTTCATCTGCTGTTCTGTTAACTTGGAATGTAGAATTCTCCTGTATTGACATTAGATACTGCATTGCCAAGTCCTCTCTTGTGTGCCTCCCCAGTGGAGTGTAAGCTTGTTGAGAGGAGAACCGATGACTTCCTCACCACTGTACTTCTGGTGCCTGAAATACTACCTGGCTTAAAGGAAGCACTCAATTCATAACTGTTTGATGAATGGCTGAATGAAAATGGCTCATATCCATTAGGCAGTTACTATGGCCGAGACATTGTTCTAAGCACTTTACATTTATTATGCCCACTCAGTTGCTGAAGGAAGCCGTCACTATCACTGGCCCCATTCTGTAGATACATTAGGTAACTGGCTGAGGTTCTCACTCGCAAGGGGCAGAACTGGATCTTGCTAATACAGTCTGGATCTATATAGCCCAGGCCGGAACAACAGCATCGACAGCAGCCCTTGGGAACTTGTTAGAAATCCTAATTATTCTTCCCTCCTTCCCTCCACCTCCAACCCAGGAAACCTTAAACCTTACATGTAGAGCCCAGCCATCTGTGTTATAACAAGCCCTTGAGGGGATTCTGAAGTGCTCGGGTTTGAGAGCCATCTCACTATATTTTCCTTCTTCTCCATCCTCAAGCATTCCAGGACTTTGATTTCCTGTTTATTTACCTATTTGAGACAGGGGTCTCACTCTGTCATCCAGGCTCACCCAGGCTGGAGTGCAGTGACACCATTTCAGCTCACTGCCAGCCTCCACCTCCAGGGCTCAAGTGATCCTCTCACCTCAGCCTCCCTAGTAGCTGGGACTACAGGCACATGCCACGATGCCTGGCTAGTTTTTGTATTTTTGTAGAGACAGGGTTTTGCTATGTTGCCCAGGCTGGTCTTGAATACCTGGGCTCAAGCAATCTACCCACCTTGACCTCCCAAAGTGGCTCATGATGGGATTACACACTGTGCCCGGCCCCAGGACTCCACTTTCTAAGAAAAACAATGGATGCTGTCTAAAAATAAAATTTTATCAAATTGAATTTAATGATCTCATTGTCTTTTATTTTCAATTCATGAATTGGGCAGCATCCCATCTGTAGAATAGAAAGGTACTCCAGCAAGCTGAGCAGAGGGATGGGTTTTGTATGCAGAAGAACTAAAAAAGGCAGAAACACAGACCAAAAAGTGCACTGATCATTTCAAAGTGATTTTCCTTATAAGATTAAAGTAGAAGAGATATTCTTATTTTACTTGTTCGGCTTGACTGGACCCTTTTGGATTGGTTGCTGTAAATCTCCTGGTTTTTGAAAAAAACTGGCCTTTTTTTTTTTTTCCTGAGATGGAGTCTCACTTTGTCATCCAGGCTGGAGTGCAGTGGTGTGATCTCGGCTCACTGCAGCCTCTACCTCCTGGGTTCAAGCGATTCTCCTGCCTCAGCCTCCCTAGTAGCTGGGATTACAGGAGCCTGCCACCTTGCCCAGCTAATTTTTGTATTTTTAGTAGAGAGTGTTTCACCATGTTGGCTAGACTGGTCTTGAACTCCTGACCTCAAGTGGTCCACCTGCCTCGGCCTCCCAAAGTGCTGGGATTACAGGCATAAGCCACCATGCCTGGTCAAAAACTGGCCCATTTTAAAGTTCCGTTTGATTGCATGACAGTCAGCATAGGTGGCTCCATTCTGGTTTGGTCTGGTCTATCAAGGGCTAGTGCAGGAACTTAGTCCAATGCTTCTCATAAGTTTTATTTAATTTTTAATTTTTATTTTCTGAAAACATGTCAGGTTCCTAACATAAATTTTGTTTAACAGTACTCACATGGCCGGGCGCGGTGGCTCAAACCTGTAATCCCAGCACTTTGGGAGGCCGAGGTGGGTGGATCACGAGGTCGAGAGATCGAGACCATCCTGGTCAACGTGGTGAAACCCCGTCTCTACTAAAAATACAAAAAATTAGCTGGGCATGGTGGTGCGTGCCTGTAGTCCCAGCTACTCAGGAGGCTGAGGCAGGAGAATTGCTTGAACCCAGGAGGCGGAGGTTGCGGTGAGCTGAGATCGTGCCATTGCACTCCAGCCTGGGTAACAAGAGCAACACTCTGTCTCAAAAAACAAAAAAAACAAAAAAAACAAAAAAAAAAACAGTACTCACATGTATATTCTCAAACATCAAAGTTGTTCTAGTATTATTATGATTAAAAATTTTTTTTTGTAGAGATGGAGTCTCACTGCATTGCCAGGGCTGCTCTTGAACATGGGTCCTAAAAGGATCCTCTGGCTTTGGCCTCCCAAAGTGCTGGGATTAAAGGCATGAGCCATAGCACCTCGCCAGATTTTCCTACTAAATGTCATTTGTGTATATGGTTTTGCTTATTCCTGTTTCTGCTATTAATTAAAGGTATAGCCCTTTGGGCAAGTTACTTATCTTTGGACCTCAGTATTCACATCTGTAAAATGGGCAGGGGTGGGGACTGGACTAGATCAGTGACTTTTAGCCCTGGCTGACACTAAAAGCACCTGGAGAACTTTTTAAAAATTCCATTATCAGAAGTCCAACAAGACCAATTAAATCTGGCCTCTAGGAGTGGGACCCTCCATTGGCATTTTATTTATTTATGTATGTATTTATTTTAGAAATGGAGTCTTGCTCTGTTACTCAGGCTGCAGTACAATGGTGTGATCTTGGCTCACTGCAACCTCCACCTCCCAGGTTCCAGCAATTCTCCTGCCTCAGCCTCCCGAGTAGCTGGGATTACAGGTGTTTGCCACCACACCTGGCTAAGTTTTTTGTATTTTTAGTAGAGACGGTGCTTCACCACGTTGGCCAGGCTGGTCGTGAACTCCTGACCTCAGGTGATCCGCCCACCTCAGCCTCCGAAAGTGCTGAGACTACAGGTGTGAACCATCACGCCCAGCCTCCATTGGCATTTTAAGGAGGCTTCTTAGGTTATTATAATATTCAGCCAAAGTTGAACTACTGTGCTAAATAAAGCCAATCACAGCCTGGACCTCTTGCTCGTGATTGGCTTAAGAGATGTGCGTGTGACCCAGTTCTGCCCAATTTTGATGTAAGAGGAAATGATGAGAGGGGTTTCTGGGAAGCTTTTTCTCATTACTTTGCTGATTCTTGCACTAGGCGGCCTTTACTTGCTCTGTAAGTACCAAAATGCTTCCACCGTAAAGAGAAAGACAGAGAAAGACTGGAGTTGCAAACTCACCTATCTCTAAGTAGCCTGGAAGTTAATCTGTAAAGGAAGAGGGTTGGGTGAAAACTATGCTGTACCTCAAGGGGGCTGAAATTTTACATATAAGATTTAAGCAGAAGGGGAATGTAATAATGAAATATTGGATAGTCATATAATCACTGTTTCTTTTTCTGAGATGGAGTCTTGCTCTGTCACCTAGGCTGGAGTACAGTGGCACGATCTCGGCTCACTGCAACCTCTGCCTCCCAGGTTCAAGCGATTCTCCTGCCTCAGCCTCCTGAGTAGCTGGGATTACAGACACCTGCCACCACGCCCTGCTAATTTTTTTTTGTATTTTTAGTAGAGATGGGGTTTTGCCATGTTGGCCACTCTCATCTCGAACTCCTGACCTCAGACGATTCGCCCAGCTCAGCCTCCCAAAATGCTTGGAATTACAGGCGTGAGCCACCACACCCGGCCATAGAATCACCATTATACGAAGCTAGAGAACTGAGCTTGGAAAATGGGGCAGACAGGCTATGCAACTGAAACCATGTTCAAAATTACTCCACCACATCAAACCAGTGAGGAAACTGTTGCTGCTGCCAACCATGGGATGCTGCTGCCCCTAACGCCCTCACTGTTCCTAGAAACTGGACTTTGCTTTCACCATCCATGGCTAGAAATAATTCACCAATTCTCCTGTCCTGGATTCTTCCTAAAATTAGCACCTCATTTATAAGCCTGGGAGACGCGCTTAATTGGCCAAGCCTGGTGCATGCTGGTAAGTATCGGGTATATTGCTCAAACAGTGGGAAATGACATCTGCCTCCCACCAAGACTTATGGACTGGGGACATCCATGAATAAAGGATAGGGGTTCAAAAACGGGTGGCAGAAGGTCTCACAAATGTTTATCACACCAGTATTCTGCCATGAGGGACAACAGTCAAATGTTGCCAGTTCTGATTTTTCAAGCAAAACCAAAAATTTGGATTTTATCTTATTTTTTTTTGAGACAGGTTCATGCCCAACTGCCCAGGCTGGTCTTGAACTCCTGGGCTCAAGCAGTCCTCCTGCCTCAGACTCCCAAAGTGCTAGGATTACAGGCATGAGCCACCTCACTCAGCCTATTTATTATTTTGGAGACAGGGTCTCACTCTGCGGTCCAGGCTTGAGTGGAGTGATGGAATCCTAGCTCACTGAATCCTTGAACTCCTGGATTCAAGCAATCCTCCACCATCAGTCTTCTGAGTGTCTGGGACTATAGGCATGCACCATCAAACCCTGCTAATGAAAAACATTTTTTTCGTAGAGGTAGGGGGTCTTGCTATGTTGCCCAGGCTAGTCTTAAACTCCTGAGCCCAAGTAATCCTCCGGCTTTAACCTCTCAAAGCATTGTGATTACAGATGTCAGCCATAGTGCCTGGGTGAAATTTGGGTTTTATATGAAATCTTTGTATATTAAATGTTGGTAACTAATTAAACTGCTAGCCAGGCAAAAACACTATACAGATCATTTTGTGACTTCCAGTGTGTCAAGGACAGGTGATCAGGCAAAGATGTAGTCATTTCTTCTTACGTTCCCCTTCTGCCTGTGATTTAGCCCTTCTGGGGAATTACTGGCAAGCAAAGGTGATATCTCTGTGTGAATTGTAATGTTGATGAGCACAGGTCCAAGCTATTCTTATATAATGACCATCGTATTTGGAAACAGTTTAATAAAGCATCAAGTCCTGGAGATGGCAGGATCATACATTACAAGCAAAATTACCAAGACAAGGCATTTGCTCTTAAAGTTGGATTAGAGGAAGGGGGCCCTGGATTTTACTGCTCTCGGCTTTGGAACAAACTTGGGTCTGGACGTAGCGCTTACTGCTTTTGTTTATTTTTACGACGTTTTATGAGAGAATGGGATTCAAGGCTATCTTTGGAAGATGCTGGCAGAAGAAAATCAAACTGGGTCTTTCTCCTGAAAGTGTTTATACTGGTGAAATCATATTTAAATAAAGAGGGAGGACTTGACAGAGAAAAACATCTCATAGGGCAATTTGAAGAGTGTGTATAAAGGGAAAATCCTAGACTGACTGGTGAGGACTCAAAGTCCTAAGGTCCTCCTTCCCCTAACTACTTTCTCTTGTCAGAAACCCCCAAGCCCCCCATGTTAGAGTTTAGGGACTTCATTCATCATCCTCTAATGTGTGTTGATCAAATAACTAATAGATGGTTATTTATTACATCCTGAATCTGATTCTGATTTTCAGCTTGGAAGGGTAAACTCATATGAATTTGCTCCATATACTGTCATTATTTTTCTACATTAAATTTATGCAGCTTAATGTCCTTCACTGTTGCTCTCTCAAGCTGAAGTAGTTTGGAAATTCATTCTTTTGGGAATTGAGGGTTGGGTTTCTTCCTTCTCTGGGGCCATTCAAGATGCCTAGGAGGTTGGAAATAGGCTAGATAATTTAGAGAAAGGCTTTTGGTCTTCAATTCTTTTATTATCATTATTATTTTTAAATTTTAGTAACAGCATCTCACTCTGTTACCCAGGATAGAATGCAATGGTGCAGTCATGGCTCACTGCAGCATCAACCTCCTGGGCTCAAGTGATCCTCCTGCCTCAGCCTCTGGTGTAGCTGAGACTACAGGCATGTGCCACCACACCTGGCTAAATTTTAAATTTTTTGTAGAGATGGGGTCTCACTATGTTGCCAAGCCTGCTCAAGCAATTCCCTCACCTTGGCCTCCCAAAGTGCAGGGATGACAGGTGTGTGAGCTGTTGTGCCCAGCTGTCTTCAATTTATTTATTCATTTTGATTCAGGGTCTTGCTCTGTCGCTCAGGCTGGAGTGCAGTGGCCTGATCATGGTTCCTTGTGATCAGGGACCTCCTTGGGGCCAGGTAATACTCCCGAGTAGCTGGGATTACAGGCATGTGCCACCATGCCTGGCTAGTTTTTCAAACTTTTCGTAGAGATGGTGTCTCACCATGTTGCCCAGGCTGGTCTTGAACTCTGGGCTTAAGCAGTCCTCCCGCCTTGGCCTCTCAAAGTGCTGGGATCACAGGCATGAGCCGCTGGGCCTGGCCAGTCTTCAATTTTTTATATCTTCTGTTATAATAGGTGCTCTTTGTGCAGGTTAGAACCATCCCTTTAGATCAGCAGCTCTGTTGGTAATAGTGTTGGTTTTCTCAGTGTTCAACTTAGCCGCTTAGAACGTTTGTCATTGCGCCCAGTGCTGCAGAGTTTGGTGTTTAGACTTCCCTGTGCTAGTTCTTCAAAGTCCTTCTTATCACATATCCCCTCCCTTTCCTCCAAGAGAAGTACTAATATATGAAGACAGGATGTGATCTGTGCTCTTATTACTCAAAGCAAGGTCCAGGGACCAGCAGCATTTGCACAACCTGGAAAGTTCTTAGAAGTGCAGTCTCAAGACCTGGTACGGTGGCTCACGCTTGTAATCCCATCACTTTGGAAGGCCAAGGTGGGCAGATTATGAGGTCAGGAGTTCGAGACCAGCCTGGTCAACATAGAGAAACCCCGTCTCTACTAAAAATACAAAAATTAGCCTGGCATGGTGGTGTACACATGTAGTCCCAGCTGCTTGGGAGGCTGAGGCAGAAGAACCACTTGAATCCGGGAGGCAGAGATTGAGGTGAGCCAAGATTGCACCACTGCAGTCCAGTCTGGGCAAGGGACTGAGGCTCTGTCTTAAAAAAAAAAGAAAAGAAAAGAAAAGAAAAGAAAAGAAGTGCAGTCTCTAGTCCTACCCCAGACCTCCTGAATCCAAATCTGCATTTTAACAAGGTCTCTGGCAATTGGTAAGCACACACACTTCATTTGCCAAGCCCTGGATACCACTGCGTTGTATTGGGCTGATGCAAAAGTAATTGTGGGTTTGCCGTTGCTTTCAATGGCAAAAACTGCAATTACTTTTGAAGCAACCTGATATCTCTATCCCACTGTCCTGCCTTGCGAACCTGTCACTCTCACTGTGAATTCTTCAGGGACTTGGGCTACTCTGTTCTCACACAGCACTCCCACCTCCTCCTTCCTAAGAGCCTGGCCTTTTGACAATTCTATTTTTTTTTGAGACGAAGTCTCACTCTGTCACCAAGGCTGGAGTGCAGTGGCACGATCTTGGCTCACTGCAACCTCCGCCTCCCAGGTTCAGGCACAATTCTCCTGCCTCAGCCTCCTGAGTAGCTGTGATTACAGGTGTGTGCCACCATGCCCAGCTAATTTTTGTATTTTTAGTAGAGATGAGGTTTCACCATGTCAGGCTGATCTCGAACTCCTGACCTCTTGATCCACACGCCTCACCCTCCCAAGGCGCTGGGATTACAGGCGTGAGCCACCGCGCCCGACCGATAATTCATCTTTAACAAAGTGTCTAAGTGTTCAACTTCCCCTGGTCTAGGCAAGCTCAATATTCCAGAACTGTAAGGCTTAATTATTGGCGAGAGAAAAATCCTTAGTCTTTTGTATTGAGTCTACAGCAGTAAATATTAATAAGTCTAGTTAATTTCTCGAACATGTTATTCTGTCACATTATTAATAGGCCCTCCAGGCTGGCAAAATTTAAAAAATATTTATTTTGAAGTCGTTCCTTATTCTCTCTACATGGAATCCCATGTAATTGCTCTAGCCTAGAAACTCCAAAGTCATGGAGACTAAGAAAGACACAAAGTTGCTAATAAGGATATGGTGGAAGTGTAGTTACATTATCCTGGCTGTGTTTCGCATTGGTCCAGCCTGGGACCACACAGCTTTTGGGTTTGTGAAGCTAAAAATGCAGAGATGAGCTGGGTGCGGCGGCTTACCCCTGTAATCCCAGCACTTTGGGAGGCTGAGGCGGGTGGATCACCTGAGGTCAGGAGTTTGAGACCAGCCTGGCCAACATGGTGAAACCCCGTCTCTACTGAAAATACAAAAATTAGCTGGGCATGGTGGCAGGCACCTGTAATCCCAGCTACTCGGGAGGCTGGGGTCGGAGAATCACTTGAACCCAGGAGACAAAGGTTGCAGTGAGTCAAGATGGCACCACTGCACTCCAGCCTGGGTGACAGAATAAGACTTTGTCTCAAAAAAAGTAAATAAATATTTTTTAAAATCCAGAGATGAAAAAGCAGTTGGGTACATACCTATAGTAAGCTATGTGTGCACAAAAAGCAGACAGTTTATTGCCCCTCTGCCATCATACTAGAGACCCTGGGGGAAGTGAGAAATAGACCTCAATATTAGCAAAAGACTAGGATTCATTCGAGGATACAAAGCAACAAGAAAATGCAAATCGCTAGCATCATTTATGTTGCATGGCAGCATTACACCCCACTTTATTATATCATAGATGCTAAGCAAAGAATGGCTGTTCGTAGACATTTTATCCCATTCCTCTAGTTCCCCTAAATGCACTCTTTCAAAGCATTTGGCGCAAGTTTAATGGCAATTTTTTTTTTTTTTTTTTTGAGACAGGGTCTCACTCTTGTCCAGGCCAGAGTGCAGTGGCTCTATCTCAGCTCATTGCAACCTCTGCCTCCTGACCTCAAGTGATCCTTTCACCTCAGCCTCTGGAGTAGCTGGGACCACAGGCACATGCCACCATGCCTAACTAATATATATGTGTATATATATATATATATATATATATATATATATATATATATTTTTTTTTTTTTTTTTTTTTTTTTTTTTTTTTTTTTTTTTAGATGGAGTTTTGCTCTGTAGCCCAGGCTAGAGTGCAGTGGTGCAATTGGCTCACTTCAATCTCCACCTCCTGGGTTCAAGCAATTCTCCTGTCTCAGCTTCCCGAGTAGCTGGAATTACAGGCCTGCCACCGTGGAATTACATGCCACCATGCCCGGCTAATTTTTGTATTTTCAGTAGACACGGGGTTTCACCATCTTGGTGAGGCTGGTCTCAATCTCCTGACCTCGTGATCCACCAGCCTCGGCCTCCCAAAGTGCTGGAATTACAGGCGTGAGCCACCATGCCCAGCCTATTTTGGCATTTTTTGTGGTGATAGGATTTCACCATATTTGCCCAGGCTGGTCTTGAACTCTTGGGCTCAAGAGATCCACCTGCCTCGGCCACCCAAACTGCTGGCATTACAGGTGTGAGCCACTGCATCCAGCCACACAATGTGATTTTTAAAATATACATTTACATTTTAAATTTTATTTTAAATTTTTATTTTTTGAGACAGTCTCTCTCTGTTGCTCAGGCTGGAGTCCAATGGTGCAATCTCAGCTCACTGCAACCTCCACCTCCCAGGTTCAAGTGATCCTCCTGCCTCAGCCTCCCAAGTCGCTGGGATTACAAATGTGTGCCACCACGCCCAGCTAATTTTTATATTTTTTAATAGAGATAGGGTTTCAACATGTTGGCCAGGCTGGTCTCGAACTCCTGATCTCAATGATCCGCCCCTCTTCAGACTCCCAAAGTGCTTGGATTACAGGCATGAGGCACCACATCTGGCCTCTAAAATGTAAATTTTAAATAAATGCAATGCTGAAAATTATAGCAAGAGAGTAAGCATTGACAATTGGGCCAGGCATGGTGCTGGACACCTCAAATCCCAGATTTTAGGAGGCCAAAGTGGGTGAATTGCTTGAGCCCAGGAGCTTGAGACCAGCTTGGGCCACATGGCAAAACTTCATCTCTATGAAAAATATATAAATAATAATAATAATAAAGAAAATAAAACAAAATTGAGGCACCAAGGTTGCCCAGGTCAATATGGAGGAGAATTTTAAAAAATGCTTTAAGAGAATTTTTTTTTTTGAGGCGGAGTTTCGCTCTTGTTACCCAGGCTAGAGTGCAATGGCGTGATCTGGCTCACCGCAACCTTCACCTCCTGGGTTCAGGCAATTCTCCTGCCTCAGCCTCCTGAGTAGCTGGGATTACAGGCACACGCCACCATGCCCAGCTAATTTTTTGTATTTTTAGTAGAGACGGGGTTTCACCATGTTGACCAGGATGGTCTCGATCTCTTGACCTTATGATCCACCCGCCTCGGCCTCCCAAAGTGCTGGGATTACAGGCTTGAGCCACCGCGCCCGGCCGAAGAGAATTTTTAAAAATGAGAAGCACCTTCAAGTAAGTCTTTCTATGAACTGAAAATCTTGAATTATTATTATTATTATTATTATTTTGTGTGTGTGTGTGTGTGTGTGTGTGTGTGTGTGTGTGTGTGTGTGAGAGCGTCTTGCTCTGTCGCCCAGGCTGGAGTGGAGTGGTGGGACCACCTCCCAGGCTCGCTTGATCCTCCCGCCTCAGCCTCCCGAGTAGCTGGGACTATAGGCTTGTATCACCAAACTTAGCTAAGTTCTGTTTTTTGGGTCTCGAAATGTAAAGATCATTTAAAGTACAGATTTTAACAAAAACAAATTTCTTTCTTAAAAGAGTAACTAAAGTTTCCTGAGTCATATGAGAGTAAATCATTTTCTACCCTCTGCTTTAGTTTTTTCTTAATTTAAGAGACATTGGGCAAAAATAACATATTCAATATGTCATATTTTGGGAAATGTCAAGCAGAACTGGCTTGTTGAATATGGGTTATCGTCAGTTTGAGCCAATTAATTAAACATCTTTTCTTAATGCTAAATTCGAATAAGTTCTTGATTTTGATACAAAT
Organism: Saimiri boliviensis; assembly: GCF_048565385.1. NCBI lineage: Eukaryota > Metazoa > Chordata > Mammalia > Primates > Cebidae > Saimiri > Saimiri boliviensis. The sequence continues at coordinate 15,048,883 of NC_133455.1, forward strand.
TCTAATTTTCTTCTTTGCTCAGGTGATTTGAAATTATAATTGAGAATAAATTTTGCAAAATTAACACATAAAAGGGCATCACTGAAAACATTTTCTATTGCATAATTCTAAATGCCGTGGAAGAAGTTGGCATATTTGGATAGTCACAGAACTTAATTCCATACGTACATATTTCAAAATTATCCATCTGCTTAACACCAGGAAGGGTTTCAATGGTAAGATCTTGGTGTACCCAAATGTGGGGAACTTGGTGTGATAAAATTTGCAAAATCAAAATCGTGTTATTTCTTTAAAAACAATTAGTGGGATTAGAAAGTTATTCCAAGTCTGCAATATGGTACCATGAGAGTGAGAAAACATGGCTGGGCATGGTGGCTCACGCCTGTGATCCTAGCACTTTGGGAGGCTGAAGCAGGAGGATGGCTTGAGCCCAGGAGTTCCAGATCAGCCTGAGCAGCAAGGTGAGACCTCCATCTCTACTAAAAATTAAAAATTAGCCAGGGGTGGTGGTGCATGACTGTGGTCCTAGCTACTCAGGAGGCAGAGGCAGGAGGAATGCTTGAGCTCAGGAGGTCAGTGCCACAGTAAGCTGTGATTGAACTCCAGCCTGGGAAACAGAGCGAGACCCTGTCTCATAACAAACAAACACAAGAAAACAAGATGATTTATTCATGTCTTCCGTACTCTTAAGTGACCACCAGGTCACGGAAGACACACACAGAAGACACACACCGAGGTAATTAACTGTCCCTCAGATCCTAAAGACTAGGAGAATTTAGCTTAAGCTTTAACATTAATTGAGATTGCTCCTTCTCACTTAAAGTTGTAAGTGTTAAAAAATAACAGTGACATTCAAACACCGCCCTAAATATATTTTCATTGGGAAAGTATCTTGACATCTTTAGTTGAAGTACTACAAACTGGCTGGGCGCAGTGGCTCACACTTGTAATCCTAGCACTTTGAGAGGCTGAGGTGGGTGGATCACCTGAGGTCAGGAGTTCGAGACCAGCCTGGCCAACATGGTAGACCCAGTCTCTATTAAAAATACACACACACACACAAAATTAGCCCAGCATGGTGGTGGGTACCTATGATCCCAGCTATTTGGGAGGCTGAGGCAGGAGAATTGCTTGAACCTGGAGGCGGGCAGAGGTTGTAATGAGCTGAGATGGTGCCACTGTACTACAGCCTGGATGAAAGAGCAAAACTCCGTCTCAAAAAAAAAAAAAGTACTACAAACTACCCTAATACTGGTACTAAACTATAGTTAATAAACATCCCCTTTGATTGCTAGCAACCAAATGGCTGCTGTTTTATTGGGAGAAAGTGAGTGTGGTAGATTGGTCTGGAAAGACGGCTGCCAGCAATTCCTTTATTCCATGGGTGCGTGCAGCTCTTTCTCTCAAGAGGTGGACTCTGTTTCCTCCCTCCTTGAATCTGGCTTGTCCTTTGAGTTGCTTTGGCCAATGGATTGCAGTGAAAATGCTGTTGCTGTTCTGGGGCTTCCAGGCTGAGGTCTGGAAGTTTCTACTTTAACTTGAGGGTATGCTGTCTGCCCTGTGAGAACATCCTACTGGGGAAAGAGGCGAAGTAAAGGTGACCCAAGGAACCCAGATAACAGCCCAGAATCCAGGCCCAAAACTCATGAGGAAGTCCAGCCAACTCCACAAGAAAAAAGTCCAGCTGTCCTCACCAGTGCCTGGTCATTGGAACCGATTCAGCTGAAGTGACAGCCATGCAAGGCCATCTTGGATCTGCCAGCCCCACAGGAAACCACTAGAGCTGACATCACGCGGAACGCACGTTATTAGTCTTCTCATACCAGTAATAAAGACATACCTGAGACTGGGTAACTCATAAAGGAAAGAGGTTTAAGGGACTCACACAGCTGGGGGGCCTCACAGTCCTGGTGGAAGGCAAGGGGGAGCAAAGGCACGTCTTACATGGCTGCAGGCAAGAGAGAGAACGAGAACCAAGCAAAAGGGGTTTCCTCTGATGAAACCATCAGATCTCTGTTTTTTTTTTTTTTGAGACGGAGTTTTGCTCTTGTTACCCAGGCTGGAGTGCAATGGCGCGATCTCGGCTCACCGCAACCTCTGCCTCCTGAGTTCAGGCAATTCCCCTGCCTCAGCCTCCTGAGTAGCTGGGATTACAGGCACACGCCACCATGCCCAGCTGATTTTTTGTATTTTTAGTAGAGACGGGGTTTCACCATGTTGACCAGGATGGTCTCGATCTCTTGACCTCGTGATCCACCCGCCTTGGCCTCCCAAAGTGCTGGGATTACAGGCGTGAGCCACCGAGCCCGGCTGAAACCATCAGATCTTGTGAGACTTATTCACTACCACAAGAACAGTATGGGGGGGAACTATCCCCATGATTCAATGATCTCCCACTGGGTCCCTCCCACAACCTGTGGGAATTATGAGAGCTACAATTCAAGATGAGATTTAGGTGGGGACACAGCCACACTATATCAACACAGAACTGCCCCTCTGAGCTCAGCCAGACCCACAGACTCATGAGCAAATAAAAGTTGTTCCAGCTTGGGCAACATGCCAAGACCCTGTCTCTGCAAAAAGTAGCAAAAATTAGCCAGGTGTATTTTTATTAGTCCCAGCTACTTGGAAGGCTGAGGTAGGATGATCACTTGAGGTCAGGAGTTAGAGTCTGGAGTGAGCCGTGATTGAACCACTGCATTCTACCCTGGGTAACAGAGCAAGACTCTGTCCCTGAATAAATAAAAAATAAATTAATTGTTATTTTAAAATGATTACTGCTAGATGTGGTCTGTTGTGCAGCAATAGATGACTGATTAAAATGACAATTTTCTAAATCCTTAAAATTGAGATTTACAAACTCTTAAAACTTTCTGGAGGTTGAGGAAAAAAAGGCAGGTAGGTGGCTCAGGTGAGGTGGCTCACTCCCGTAGTCTCCGTACTTTGGGAGGCTGAGGCGGGTGGATCACTTGAGGTCAGCAGTTCGAGACCAGCCTGGGCAACATGGTGAAACTCCGTCTCTATTAAAAATATAAAAATTAGCCAGGCATAATGGCACATGCCTATAATCCCAGCTACTCGGAGGGCTGAGGCATGAGAATTGCTTGAACCCAGGAGGTGGAAGTTACAGTCAGCTGAGATGGTGCCACTGCACTCCAGCCTGGGTGACAAAGGACACTCCAGCCTGGGCAGCAAAGCAAGACTCTATATAAAAAACAAAACAAAACAGGTAGAATGTAGAATGTTAACTGACCAATACTGACATAACGTACAGGTTTTTTTTTAAGGTCTTTTTGAAGATACAGTTACAAACTGTTTCAGCTGCAGGTGTTGCTGTCATGAAGAGTGATTTCTTTATAAGTTAGTTAATGTGTAACTTTGACAATAGCAATAACAAAAGCAGTCACTGCAGTACTTATCTAATTTCACTTGGTGTCATGTAAATGAGAAATTTCAAGTAAGCTATGAGTATGAATGCGCAGTATTAAAAACTGGGCACTTTGCTATGGCACTCCCAGACTGTAGATACAATCTGTATGAAGTACATCTGATATATTTGTATAACAATAGAAGTATTTATATGCATACATTCTTAGATCTAAGAGCAAAACAAACTTATCTAGGCCCAGAAGAGAGTTTTAAGCAAGTCAAAATTTTCATTAGAATTATAAATATGACTCGCAGTCCAGCGCGGTGGCTCACGCCTGTAGTCCCAGCACTTTGGGAGGCCGAGGTGGGTGTATGTCTTGAGGCCAGGAATTCCAGACCAGCCTGGGAAACATGGCAAAACCCAATCTCTACTAAAAATACAAAAATTAGCCAGGTATGGTGGGCGTATCTGTAATCCTAGCTGCTCAGGAGGCTGAGACAGGGGAATCCCTTGAACCCTAGTTGGGGAGGCTACGGTGAACTGAGACTGCGCCACTGCACTGTAGCCTGGGCAACAGAACGAAACTCCGTCTCAAAAAATAAAAAATATAAATATGACTTGCAATACTGGTATTGAATTTTAAAAAAGTTAGCTACCTAGTGCTACCAAGTTTGCCAGCATTTTGACAGTGGTATTATGGAAACACTGCTAGCAGTTGTGTTGACATCAATGTGTGTATGTATTATTATTATTTTTTGAGACAGAGTTTCACTTTTGTTGCCCAGGCTGGAGTGCAATGGTACAATCTTGTCTCATTGCCACCTCCACCTCCTGGGTTCAAGTGATTCTCCTGCCTCAGCCTCCCGAGTACTTGGGACTACAGGCATGCACCACCATGCCCGGCTAATTTTTTATGTTTAACAGAGGCAAGATTTCACCATGTTGGTCAGACTGGTCTCGAACTCCGGACCTCAGGTGATGCACTTACCTCTGCCTCTCAAAGTGCTGGGATTATAGGCATGAACCACCACATCTGGCCAATATATGTAATTTTTTAATGTGCAATATTGGGATAGTATTTTCTTTGAAAAAAGACAATTTTAGCAGGTGACATGAGATCAAATACTAGCTATATTAGGTGCATGTTTACTAGACATTACATAAAAGCATTGTTAGTAAAGGAAATAGAATAAAACCAGTAATGATAACTAAATACTAAGGGGGAGAAAGAATAGTTTATACAAGAAATATGATTAGCATAGGGCATTTAGTTCTTATAATGTAACTTGTAAATGTAAGAGAAAAGTGATACATCGATAGAAAATAGGAGGAGAACAAAGTAACTTTTTATAAAAATAGACTCATGAACACGGAATGAGGAAAAGGCCTAAAAATTAGTCTGCTGGGTTTCTACTTTTGGCAGTATTTTGAACCAGATAATCTAAAAACTTTCCTACCAATAATCATCTAGAAATGCTGGATAAAATATATCAAACAGAATTTTTTTTTTTGGCGGGGGACGGAGTCTCGCTCTGTCACCTAGGCTGGAGTGCAGTGGTGTGATCTCAGCCCACTGTGGCCTCCACCTCCCAGGTTCAAGCAATTCTCTTGCCTCACCCTCCTGCATAGCTAGGATTGCAGGTCCACACCACCACATCAGGCTAATTTTTGTATCTTTAGTAGAGATGGGGTTTCATCATATTGGCTAGGCTGGTCTTGAAGTGCTGACCTCAAATGATCCACCCACCTTGGCCTCCCAAAGTGCTGGGATTGTAGGTGTGAGCCACTGCACCTGGTCAGGTTTGAGTTTTAAAGGGTCCTAAAGGCAGTGGACAAGGCTTTGGTGGAAGGAGAAGTACAACCTTCACCCAAATAAGGACCTCGAGGAGTTATACCTTAGGGAAAATGGTCAGAAAAATCTGTCCACCCAGTGTAGGGAGATGACAAGGAAGCTTATGTGTCTTATTCTGAGTCCTAGGTGGAAAAAGTCCCCCGCTACATTTGTTACAATATGATTATACTCTCAGTTATAAATTAAGCAAGTTCTGGGCATCTAATGTGCACCATGGCTGCTGAGGGATGTGTTAAATAATTTGAGTGTGATAATCATTTTATATCATATACATTCATCAAATCATCATGTTATATGCCTTGAATATGCATGCACGATCTTTATTTGTTGTTGTTGTTGTTTGTGTTTTGCGTTGTTTTTTTTTTTTTTCCCAGACAGGGTCTCTCTCTGTCACCCAGATTGTAGTGCCGTGGTGAGATCTCAGCTCAGTGCAACCTCTGCCTCCTGGGTTCAGGCGATCCTTCCACCTCAGCCTCCCAAGTAGCTGGGACTACACACAGGTGCCCACCACTATGCCCAGCTAATTTAATTTTTTTTTTTTTTTTTGCCTTGGCCCAGTGGTTCATGCCTATAATCCTAGCACTTTGGGAGGCCGAGGAGGGTGGGTCACTTGAGGCCAGGAGTTCAAGACCAGCCTGGCCAACATGGCAAAACCCTGTCTCTATTAAAAATAGAAAAATTAGCCAGGCATGGTGGCACATGCCTGTAATCCCAGCTACTTGGAAGGCTGAGGCGTAAGAATTGCTTGAATCCAAGAGGCAAAGGTTGCAGTGAGCTGAGATCACGCCACTGCACTTCGGTCTGGGTGACAAAGCAACGTCTCCCTGTATTGCCCAGGCTGTCTGAAACTCCTGGGCTGAAGCGATCCTTCTGCCTCAGCCTCCCAAAGTACTGGGATTATAAGCGTGAGCTACCAAACCCAGACAATCTTTATTTATTTATTAAATATTTTAGAATGAGAAAACAAGACTATATTTACATAGGTTTGGAGTTAAAATTTATACTATGGAATCCCCAAGCCAAGAAATTAACTAGACACAAACTCAGGAATGACAACGCCTCAGCCTAGATGTATGGGATTCCCACGGATGGAGATTTACACGTTTGAAATTACAAAGCACACAAGGAAACACTCCACCATGAGCAAGAGACAGTAGAAATAAGCATCAGATCTCATTTACTTCAGATAACTGGTTTATAAAAGACTCATTTAAAACAAATGGGTTGACACTGATAGAGGTGTAAATAAACATGAGGAAAAAAAATTGCAACTCTTAAAATCTATAAGGCACTTTTGAGAAAGAAACTCGAACACTTTTATTTTGGTAAGTGAATTGTGTCTTTCTTATAATTGTCATTGGAACCAAATATTGAACATGAGACTGCACCCACGTGCTTGTGTATTATCTAGAGGTGGTAAAATTTCCCGATGAGTCACTCAGCATCACTGGTTCAGCAAAAAAAAATTATCGACATCTGCAACGTGCCACCCACGGTGACACATTGCCCTGTGAATACAGCAGGTAAAGGAGACAGACGCTCCTTTTGTCTGCATGGAGAATTGCAGACAAAACAGACATTGAAGATGCCTGGACCAGGGTGAGGAAAAGTCAAGGGAGGCCCTGGGGAAGTGATATTTCAATGGAGACCTGAAGAATGAGTAGAAGTCAGCCTGGTGATGAAGAAGTAGAGAAAGTTGTCCAGGCAAAGAAGAGAGTGTGTTGGAAGATCCAGATTCGACACAGGCTGGTGCATTTGAGAGTCTAAAGACCAATAAGGTTGAGTAAAGAGAGCCTGTGGGGGCACAGGATGTATGTGTAGATCGTCACAATGCAAGGCTTTGTGGGCCAGATTCTGAACGCCCTTGTATGCTAGGCTGAGCGGTTTAGATTTGAATCTATCCTGTAGGCAATAGACAAGGGGAAAATTTGGGATAGGAAAGATTGTCGTGCTTATGGTTTGTTGTTGCTGTTATTTTTTAGAGACAGGGTCTTGCTCTGTCGCCCATACTGGAGTGCAGTGGGGCAATCATAGCTCACTGCAGCCTCAAACTCTTGGGCTCAAGTGATCCTCTCACCTCAGGCTCTTAAGTAGCTGGGACTACAGGCACGCATCACCACGCCCAGCTGTTTTTTAAAAAGGTTTTGTAGAGAGAGGGTCTCCCTGTGTTGCTGAGGCTGGTCTGAAACTCCTGGCCTTGAATGAGCCGCCCGCCTTGGCTTCCCAAAATGCTAGGATTATAAGAGTGAGCCACTGCACCTGTTCCAGATGATGTAATAAGACGCAGACCTGCCGCTCTTCAAGGTGGTTGTAACCAGGACTTAAACTGAAAAGCAAGTTTCTACTCTGCAAATTTTGGGGGAAAACACTTGAAACAATTTTTTGATGAGCATCAATAGGGGAATGAAACAGCTAAAAGGAAGGAAGCTTGGGACTAGATCCACTGTGCATTTCTAAACGGAAAAACAAGAGCACACTCCCATTTCTAAACAGTGGAAACAGACCGGACACGGTACACAAATGTAATCCCAGCTACCCGGGAGGAGGAGGCTGGAGAACTGCTTGAGCCCAGGAGGCAGAGATTGTAGTAAGCCGAGATCGTGCCACTGCTCTCCAGCCTGGGTGACAGAGCGACACTCTGTCAAAAAAAAAAAAAAAAATTGATATCAAGAAATTGCAGTATAGCTTTCTTATTTAGAAGCATGGCAATGAGTACCAGGTGAAAAGGCATAAGGTGTGAGGGTGGCTGCCTCTGGAGGGTGGGACATGAAAGATAGGCTGGGGAAGGGTAGGACTGAAGAATCTTTTAAATAATGCACTTTGCAACCATGTTACTATTAATATTCTTATTATTTGAGACGGAGTTTCTCTCTTGTTGCCCAGGCTGGAGTGCAATGGTGCGATCTTGTCTTACTGCGACCTCCACCTCCTGAATTCAAGTGATTCTCCTGCCTCAGCCTCCCCAGTAGCTGGGACTACAGGCGTTTGCCAGCTAATTTTTGCATTTTCCGTAGAGACGGTTTCACCATGTTGGCCAGGATGGTCTTGATCTCTTGACTTCATGATCTGCCCGCCTTGACCTCCCAAAGTGCTGGGATTCCAGGTGTGAGCCACCATGCCTGGCTTATATTTTGTATTTTTAACTGACCTCAGGTGATTTGCCTCCTTGGCCTCCCAAAGTGTTGGGATTATAGGTGTGAGCCACTACACCCAGCCAGCAACTGTGTTATTTTGAATCAATCATTTAATATTTCAAAGATAGTAATATATGCTATATCTGACTACAGTAATGGGTTAGTAAATAACATATATGTGTATATATATTTAGAGACAAGGTCACCCTATCACCCGGCTGGAGTGCAGTAGCATGAACACAACTCACAGCAGCCTCCACCTCCTGGGCGTAAGTGAAAAGTAATTTTCCCATTTCAGCCTCCTAAGTAGCAGGGACTACAGGCAGGTGCCACCACTCTTGGCTATTTTTTTTTTAAATATATTTTTTGTAGAGATGGAGTTTTGCCATGTTGTTCAGACTGGTCGCAAACTCCTGAGCTCAGGCAATCCACCCACCTTGGCCTCCCAAAGTGCTGGGATTACAGGCATGAGTCATGGCACCTGGCCAATAATATTTTCAAATTTAAAAAATTAATTAAAACTTGCTTTGGTGCATGTTTACCAATTGTTAGAATATTCTCGGGAAATCAAAGATTTGACAAAATGTTCTCAGCAGCACAGTGGTCAAGCATATAGACATTGGACTCTTGACAGCTTGCTTTTAGCCTCAACTCTCCCATAAGCTGTGTGACCATGGACAAATCACTTAACTTCTCTGAGCCTTTTTTTTTTTTGCCTGTAGAATGCAGATAACAATAGTCATATTGTTATAACAATGTCATAGGAATGTTTTGAGAATTAAGTTAGATAAAAATAATAATATTGGGCCGGGCACGGTGGCTCACGTTGTAACCCCAGCACTTTGGGAGGCCGAGGCGGGTGGATCACAAGGTTAAGAGATCGAGACCATCCTGGCCAAGATGGTGAAACCCTGTCTCTAAAATAAATAAATAAATAAATAAAAATACCTAATTAATTGTACAAAGCACTTTATACATGTTATTTTATTTTATTTTTTTCTGAGACAGAGTCTCATTTTGTCACTCAGGCTGGAGTGCAGTGGCATGATCTCAGCTCACTGCAACCTCTGACCCCCAGGTTTAAGTGATTTTCCTGCCTCAGCCTCCTGAATAGCTAGGATTACAGGCACTCACCACCATGCCTGGCTAATTTTTGTATTTTTAGTAGAGACAGGGTTTTGCTATGTTGGGCAGACTGGTCTTGAACTCCTGGCCTCAAGTGATCTGCCCATCTCAGCCTCCCAAAGTGCTGGATTATAGGCATGAGCCACCCTGCCCAGCCTTATGCATATTATCTTATTGAATCCTCATAATCTGCCATCTGTGCTCTGTGAAAAGCACAGTTATCACAGTGTCTAGTTGTTTAATTATTGACTGTTTAATAAACATTAGCAGTATTCTGTTTGTATTTTTATGGAAATGAAAATGAATAGGAGAAACAGTAAAAAAAGACAGACAACCCCAGTAACATTCTGCTTATTTCGAGACCCCATTTCCAATATCATCCATTCTCTTTTTTCCCTTTTTTTTTTGTTTTTTGAGATGGAGTTTCACTCTTGTTGCCCAGGCTGGAGTGCAATGGCACGATCTCGGCTCACCATAACCTCCGCCTCCTGAGTTCTAGTGATTCTCCTGCCTCAGCCTCCCGAGTAGGTGGGATTACAGGCATGTGCCACCATGCCCAGCTAATTTTGTATTTTTAGGAGAGACAAGGTTTCTCCATGTTGGTCAGGTTGGTCTTGAACTCACGACTTCAGGTGATTCACTGGCCTTTGCCTCCCAAAGTGCTGGGATTACAGGTGTGAGCCACTATGCCCAGCCATATCATCCATTCTTTTATTGCACATAGTGTTGAACTTGCAATTAGAAGAAAAATATTCCCAGATCATCAACTTTCTGTTCAAAAGTGACACTCTTTGGTGTAGTATCAAGTTAAAAAAAATTTAAGTATACTTGATATGAAGTATATCATTTTAGGCTGGGTGTGGTGGCCCAAGTCTGTAATTCCAGCACTTAGGGAGACCAAGATGGGCGAATCGCCTGAGGTCAGGAGTTCATGACCAGCCTGGCCACCATGGTGAAGCCTGTCTCTGCTAAAAATATAAAAATTAGCCAGGCATGGTGGTGGGCATCTATGATCCTAGCTACTTGGGAGGCTGAGGCGGGAGAATCACTTGAACCCTGGAGGCAGAGGTTGCAGTGAGCCGAGATTGTGCTATGTACTCCAGCCTGGGCAACAAAGCAAGACTCTGTCTAAACAACAACAACAAAAAATTCATGTTCTTTGCAGTGATATGGAAGAAGCTGGAGGTCATTACCGTAAGTGAATTCATGTAGGAATAGAAAGCTGCAAGTTCTCACATATAAGCAGGAGCTAAATGAGCACACATAGACATGAAGATAGGAAAAATAAACACTGAGGACTACTAGAGGAGGGAGGGGGAGAGAGAGGAGGGGGAGGGCTGAAAAACTACCTATTGGCTATTAGGCTCACTCTGTGGGGGATGGGATTGTTTGTGCCCCAAACCTCAGCATCACACAATATATTCATGTAACATGTACATGTACCTCTAAATCTAAAATAAAAGTTGAAATTATAAACAAATAAACAATAACATGGTTAAAATGGTAAATTTCTTTTTTGTTGTTTAGACAGAGTCTCGCTTTGTTGCCCAGGCTGGAGTACATTGCACAATCTCGGCTCACTGCAACCTCTGCCTCCAGGGTTCAAGTGATTCTCCCGCCTCAGCCTCCCAAGTAGCTAGGATCATAGATGCCCACCACCATGCCTGGCTAATTTTTATATTTTTAGCAGAGACAGGCTTCACCATGGTGGCCAGGCTGGTCATGAACTCCTGACCTCAGGCGATTCGCCCATCTTGGTCTCCCTAAGTGCTGGAATTACAGACTTGGGCCACCACACCCAGCCTAAAATGATATACTTCATATCAAGTATACTTAAATTTTTTTTAAAATTTACCATTTTAACCATGTTATTGTTTATTTGTTTATAATTTCAACTTTTATTTTAGATTTAGAGGTACATGTACATGTTACATGAATATATTGTGTGATGCTGAGGTTTGGGGCACAAACAATCCCATCCCCCACAGAGTGAGCCTAATAGCCAATAGGTAGTTTTTCAGCCCTCCCCCTCCTCTCTCTCCCCCTCCCTCCTCTAGTAGTCCTCAGTGTTTATTTTTCCTATCTTCATGTCTATGTGTGCTCATTTAGCTCCTGCTTATATGTGAGAACTTGCAGCTTTCTATTCCTACATGAATTCACTTACGGTAATGACCTCCAGCTTCTTCCATATCACTGCAAAGAACATGAATTTTTTTTTTTTTTTTGAGACAGAGTTTTCGCTCTTGTTACCCATGCCAGAGTGCAATGACGCGATCTCGGCTCACCGCAACCTCTGCCTCCTGGGTTCAAGCAATTCTCCTGCCTCCGCCTCCCAAGTAGCTGGGACTACAGGCGCACACCACCATGCCCAGCTAATTTTTGTATTTTTAGTAGAGATGGGGTTTCACCATGTTGGCCAGGATGGTCTCAATCTCTTGACCTTGTGATCTACCTGCCTCAGCCTCCCAAAGTGCTGGGATTATAGGCGTGAGCCATTGCGCCCGGCCAAGAGCATGATTTTGTTCTTTTTAATGACTGTGTAGTATTCCCTGGTGTATATGTACCACATTTTCCTTATACAGTCCACCATGGATGGGCACCTAAGTTGTTTCCATACCTTTGTTATTGTGAATAGTACTGTGATGAATGTATAAATACATGTGTCTTTTTTGGTAGAACAATTTGCTTGCCTTTGGCTATATACCCAGTAATGGAGTAGTTTGGTCAGATGGTAGTTTTTTAAAATTATTTGAGAATTCTCTGAACTGCTTTCCAATGTGGCTGAACTAATTTATGTTGCTACAGTGTATAAGCATTCCCTTTTTTCTGCAGACTCACCAGCATTTGTTACTTTTGGACTTTTTTTTTTCTTTTTTTGAGACAATCTCTCTCTGTTACCCAGGATGGAGTGCAATGGCACGATCTCAGCTCACTGCAGCCTCCGCCACCCAGGGTCAAGCGATTCTCCTGCCTCAGCCTCTTGAGGAACTGGGACAACAGGTGCACGTCACCACACCTGACTAATTTTTGTATTTTTAGTAAAGATGGGATCTCGTCATGTTGGCCAGGCTGGTCTCGAACTCCTGACCTCAGGTGATCTGCCTGCCTTGGCCTCCAAAAGTGCCGGGATTACAGTTGTGAGGCACCACGCCCGGTCCTGGACTTTTTCATAATAGCCGTTCTGACTGGAGTGAGATGATATCTCTCCTTGTGGCTTTGATTTGCATTTCTCTGACGATTAGTGATGTCAAGCATTTTCTCCTGTTTGTTGGCTGCTTGCATGTCTTTGTTTGAGAAGTGTACGTTTATGTCCTTTGCCCACTTTTTAATGTGGTTGTTGTTTTGCTTGTTGAATTGTTTCAGCTGTTTACAGATTCTGGATAGTAAACTTCTGTTGGATGCATTTTACCCGTTTTAAAGTACCATTTTAATGGCCAGGCATATTGGCTCACGCCTGTAATTCAAGCACTTTAGGAGGCCAAGACGAGCGAAGGAGGTCAGGAGTTCTAGACCAGCCTGGCCAACATGGTGAAACCCCGTCTCTACTAAAGATACAAAAATTAGTTTTCACCTGAGGTCTGGAGTTCGAGACCAGCCTGGCCAACATGTGAAACGCTGTCTCTACTAAAGATACAAAAATTAGTTTGCATCTGAGGTCAGGAGTTCGAGACCAGCCTGGCCCACATGGTGAAACCCCATCTCTACTAAAGATACAAAAATTAGTCAGGTGTGGTGGTACGTGCCTGTGATCCTAGCTACTTGAGAGGCTGAGGCAGGAGAATTGCTTAAACCTAGGAGGCGGAGGCTGCAGTGAGCTGAGATTGGGCCACTGCACTCCAGCCTGGGCAACAAGAGTGAAACTCTCTCAAAAAAAAGGGCTGGGTGCAGTGGCTCACCCCTGTAATCACAGCACTTTGGGAGGCTGAGGCAGGCAGATAACCTGAGGTCAGGAGTTCAAGACCAGCCTGATCAATATGGCGAAACCCGTGTCTCTACAAAAATGCAAAAATTAGCCAGGCATGGTGGTGTGTGCCTATAGTTCCAGCTATTCAGGAGGCTGAGACAGGAGAATTGCTTGAATCCAGGAGGCGTAGGTTACAGTGAGCTGAGATTGTGCCATTGACAGAGATTGCCTGGGGTACAGAGCCAGAGACTCCGTCTCTAAATAAATAAATAAATAAAAATAAAATACATTCATGATGTGTAAGCATCACTACCATCCATCTCCAGAGCATTTTCGTCTTCCCAAATCAAACTCTCTTCAACCACCATTCTACTTTCTGTCTCTATGATTTTGACTACTCTAGAACCTCATACAAAACGAATTGCACTATCTTTGATTTTTTTTGTTTTTGTTTTTGTTTTTGTTTTGGTGACTGGCTTAATCCACCTAGCATAATGTATCAGGCCATTCTTGCATTGCTATAAAGAATTACCTGAGACTGGGTAAGTTGTGAGAAAAGAGATTTATCTGGCTCATGGTTCTGCAGGCTATACAGGAAGCATGGCACCATCTGCTTCTGGGGAGGTCTCAGGAAGCTTCCAGTCATCAGGAAGGCAAAGGAGGAGCAGGCACATCACAGGGAGAAAGCAGGAGTAAAAGAGAGCAAGTGAGAGAGGGAGGGGAGGTGCCACACACTTTTTTTTTTTTTTTTTAAGACAACCCAAATTGTATTATCTTACAGTTCTGGAGGTCAGGGTGCCACACACTTTTAAACAACTGGATCTCAGGAGAATTCATTCTCTATCACACAGATAGCACCAAGGGGGTGTTGCTAAATCATTCATGATAAACTGTTCTCATAATCTTATCACCTCCCGCCAGGCCCCACCTCCAACATTAGGGATCTCATTTCTTTTTTTGGTGGGAGGATTACATTTCAACATGAGATGTGAGTGAGGTAAACATCTAAACTATATCGGTCCTCAAGGCTTATCCATGTTATAGCATGCTGTAGAATTTCCTACCTGTTTTTAAGGCTGAATAATATTCAGTTGTGTGTATTTTATATATTTATCCATTGATGAACATTTGAGTTGTTTCCGACTTTTGTTTTTTTGTTTGTTAGTTTTTTTTTTTTTTAAAGAGTCTTGCTATGTCACCCAGGCTGGTGTGTAGTGGCACAATCTTGGCTCACTGCAGTCTCCACCTCCCAGGTTCAAGTGATAGCCGGGACTACAGGGACGCACCACTATGCCTGACTAATGTTTTTGTGTTTTTAGTAGAGACAGGGTTTCATCATGTTGGCCAGGTTGGTCTCAAACTCTCAGCCTCAGGTGATCCACCCACCTTGGCCTCCCAAGGTGCTGGGAATACAGGCATGAGCCACCGTGCCTGGCCATTTCCAACTTGTGGTTCTTGCAAATAATGCTGTTATGAACCTTGGTGATTGGCGTGCAAATAGTCCAAGTCTTTGTTTTCAGTTCTTTTGGGTATGTACCCAAAAGTGGAATGGCTAGATCTTATGATAATTCTATGTTGCGTTTTTTGAGGAATCGCCATACTGTTTTCATAGCGGTTGTACCATTTTACATTCCCACTGGCAGTGTACAAGGGTTCTAATTTCTCCGCATCATCAACTAACGCTTGTGTTTTTGCACATACATTCTTGAGTCCATGTGGAACAGACTCTGTTGCATAAATTTTTCGAAGTGGAATTGATGGGTCGCGTGTTACATACATCTTAGATTTTGGTGCAGCTAACACATTGCCCTCTAGAAAGTTTGTACCAATTGACCATTAGCGTATGAGGTGCTTATTTGCCGTATCCTCACCAACCTTAGGTGATATTATACTTTTTAGTATTTGCTATGCTGATGGACAAAAATATTTTGTTGCTTTAATTAACATTTTCCCATGATTATTGAAGTTTATTTTGCATTTTTATTTTCTACCTATGTAATGTTGCCATACTTGACTTAATCCGTTCTCTATCGGTAGACTCTTAGCTTGGTTCTCAGCCCACTGCATGCTGAAGATGGCCAAGAAGTAGGACAAATATGGGAAGCTGTTTGAAATATGTCCAAATGACAATAAAGTGACTGTGGAAGCACTGAAAATTGTAACCGTGAGTCATCCAGTAGTTACACTGCATTTAGGAAGTAGAACAGTGCTTTACAAAGAGTACTAGTAACAGTGGTTAAAAATATAAAGTCTTGGCCGGGCACGGTGGCTCAAGCCTGTAATCCCAGCACTTTGGGAGGCCGAGGCGGGTGGATCACGAGGTCAAGAGATCGAGACCATCCTGGTCAACATGGTGAAACCCTGTCTCTACTAAAAATACAAAACATTAGCTGGGCATGGTGGCGCACGCCTGTAGTCCCAGCTACTCAGGAGGCTGAGGCAGGAGAATTGCCTGAACCCAGGAGGCGGAGGTTGCGGTGAGCCGAGATCGCGCCATTGCACTCCAGCCTGGGTAACAAGTGTGAAACTCCGTCTCAAATAATATATATATATATATATATATATATATATATATATATATATATATGGAGTCTTGGTAATTTTTAAAAGCTGCCGTTTGTTGAATATTAACTATGTGCCCTCCTGCGTGGTAGGACTTTTCATACATTATTTCATTTCATCTTAACTTGAACAAGCATCAGCTCATTTTACAGGTGTGAAAAATCTAAGGTTTCTGGAGACTTGCTTGAGTTCACAGTGAGTAAGCGGTGGTCAGATCCTAACCCAAATCCTGTTGACGCTCTCACCCTTTGAGAAAGACATCTGAGAGAAGTTCTAGATTTTCATGGCCAAAGAATTATGGACTACAGGAACCATGACTACCAGTGGTGTCTCCAATTGCCTGGGGTCATTTTTAGTTTTGTTCTTGTTTTTCTTTTCTTTTTGCAAATGCAGAATCAGTAAACTTTCAAAGACTTCATTGAAGTTCTCCACAAAGCATATGCTATGACTCAATAGTAAATGATTTTAGCTGGTGCTTAGACCCAACAGTAAATTACATTGAATCACCCAAGGGGAAGGTGATTCCCCTTTTAATTTCCTTCCAATCATTTCAGCAAGGAGAGCATCTCCATGTGGTGTTTGTGTGCCTGTAACTCCTCTCTAGCACTTGCTCAATTTCTTTTCCTTTATTTATTTATTTATTTATTTTTGAGATGGGGTCTTACTCTGTCACCCAGGCTGGAGTGCAGTGGCATGATCCTGGCTCACTGCAACCTCTGCCTCCTGGGTCAGGTGAGTCTCATGCCTCGGCCTCTCAAGTAGCTAGGATTACAGGCATGCACCATCATGCCTGGCTAATTTTTGCATTTTTAGTAGAGATGGGGTTTTGTCACGTTGGCCAGGCTGGTCTCGAACTCCTGGCCTCAAGTGGTCCACCTGCCTCAGCCTCCAAAGTGCTGGGATTACATGCGTGAGCCACCGTGCCCTGCCAGCCATCTTCTTATAGCACCTTCACATGGTGGAAGGGCAAGTGATCTCTCTGGGGCCTCTTTTATAAGGGCACCAATCTCCAAGCTCCACCCTCATGACCTAATACTTCCCAATTTTCCCACCTCTAATACCATCGCCTAGTGGGGTAAGACTTTAATACATGAATTTTGTGGGAACATCAAGATTCAGAACATAGCTGCTGGATTCAGTAGGTCTGGAGTGTGTCACCTGCAATTCTGCAATTTTCTTATGCAACCCAGGTGCTTCTGGTACAACTGCTATGACATTTTAAGAAATTCTGAGGCCAGATGCCATGGCTCACACCTGTAATCCCAGCACTCTGGGAGGCCAAGGTGGGTGGATCACCTGAGGTCAGGAGTTTGAGACCAGCCTGGTCAACCTGATGAAAACTCATCTCTATTGAAATATACAAAAAATTAGCCAGGCGTGGTGGCGGGTGCCTGTAATCTCAGTTACTCCGGAGGCTGAGGCAGGAGAATCGCTTGAACCCAGGAGTTTGGAGGTTGCGGTGAGCTGAGGTGGTACCATTGCACTCCAGCCTAGGCAACAAGAGCGAAACTCTGTCTCAAAAAAAAGAAAGAAAGAAATTCTGAAACCAGACCTTTCGATTTTAACCCAATTTAGATTCTTTTTCTTTTTTGAGACAAGTCTTGTTCTGTCACCCAGGCTAGAGTGCAGTGGCACAATCTCAACTCACTGCAACCTCCACCTCTGAAGGCCCAAGTGATCCACTTACCTCAGTCCCTGGAGCAGCTGGGCCCACAAATGCGAACCACCACTCCAGCTAATTTTTATGTTTTTTGTAGAGATGGGGTTTCACCATGTTGCCCAGGCTGGTTTTGAACTCCTGGGTTC
This sequence comes from Saimiri boliviensis, assembly GCF_048565385.1. NCBI lineage: Eukaryota > Metazoa > Chordata > Mammalia > Primates > Cebidae > Saimiri > Saimiri boliviensis. Next base: position 15,066,636 of record NC_133455.1, read on the forward strand.
AAGCAATCCGCCTGCCTTGGCCTCCTAAAACGCTGGGATTACATGTACGAGCCACAGCACCCAGATGTATTTAATAGATTGGTGAGAAGGCTAGCTGGATATAAATCTGTCATGCCGCAGATACGCTTCTGCCTTTATAGTGGATTTGTTGTCGGTGGGCAGCAGTTACATGCAATTTTCAGGCAGTGTTCTAAGCACTACACACACGTGGTTTAAAAAAATTTTTTTTTTAATTGTTTTTAATTTTTTGAGATGGAGTCTCGCTCTGTCGCCTAGGCTGGAGTGCAGTGGCACAATCTCCGTCACTGCAACCTCCGCCTCCCGTGTTCAAATGATTCTCCTGCCTCAGCCTCTTGAGTAGCTGGGATTACAGGCATGCACCACCATGCCCAGCTAACTTTATATTTTTAGTAGAGATGGGGTTTATCCTTGTTGGCCAAGCTAGTCTTGAACTCGCAAGCTCAGATGATCTGCCTGCCTTGGCCTTCCAAAGTGCTGGGATTGCAGGCATGAGCCACCACACCCAGCCACACTTTATACATGTTTACTCCTTGGTACAATCCTTTGAAAGAGGTACTATTACTACCCCCATTTTACAGGTGAGGAGACTCAGATGCAGGAGGTGAGATCACTAGCCTGAGGTCACAAAGGCAGGAAGTGACAGAGCTGGGATTTAAACTCAAGCCCTCTGGCTTAGGACCAATATTCCTACCTACCATGCTCAATTTCCTCTCCTGGATCCCCACCTCTATTCGTGATGATGAAGGTTCATCGCCCCTTCCAATTCTACATCGTCTTGTCATTCTAGCCTCTCAGTCTGCTTTCAATCCTATCACTGACAATCAGACTCTTTGCAATCAGAAATTTATCAATATTCGTATTGGATGAATTAATGAATCAATGACATCCCAGGTTTGAGGACTACAAACTTTCTAGCTCAATGGAAATAATGGACTAGATATGTCTTGAAAAAAGAAAAGGCAACATGTGTATTTCAACATGTTGAAAATAAAAATTCTCCATTTACCAAGAAAACTAACCTGGTAACTGATTTCTCTGATTCTGTGTAGAAAAGCACAAAACAGGAAAACCTATGACCTGCTCAGCTCAGCATTTCTCATTCCCTATCCATCTCCCGCCCTTTTTCTTTCCCAAAGAAAAGGAAAGTTGAAAACTTACAGAATATCCTTGTAAAGGACCTTTAGTTCATTTTGTCAGACTGGAGTACCGAAGAGTTTGTAATAAACCCTGGGTCTGTACCTTTCAGAAGGCAATCACATTTGGGATGATTTGAGCTCATCCGGGACTCCATGGGCTCTTTTGTCCTCATACTACATGCATTACTTTTTTCTTTTTGCCAAGTCACAGATGTGTGCTGGAAGCCGAGTCAACACTGTGCCACAAGGTGAGATGCAGACAGCTGTGATGGGGAGCAAAGAGGAGACACTTTCTGCTTTCACTGACCAGATAGACAGCCCACATGGGAGGTGGAGGGCAGATGCAGGCTTCCTCTCTGACCAGGGCACAGCTGGCTGCAGGAAAGGTCTGCGTCAGGGTAGAAAGCATATCTTGAGTATGTCCAGACTATGGCACAGCTTCCCTCCCTCCCTCCCTTCCTTCTTTTTTTTGGAGATGGAGTCTTGCTCTTGTTGCCCAGGTTAGAGTGCAGTGGTGTGATCTCGGCTCACCGAAACCTCCGCTTCCCACATTCAAGTGATTCTCCTGCCTCAGCCTCCTGAGTAGCTGGGATTACAGGTGCCTGCCACCACGCCTAGCTAATTTTTGTGCTTTTAGTAGAGACAAGGTTTCACCATGTTGGCCAGGCTGGTCTCGGACTCCTGACCTCAGGTAATCTGCCCACCTTAGCCTCTCAAAGTGCTGGGATTACAGGCGTGAGCCGCTGCGCCTGGTCAGGTTTTGCGTTTTCCTCCAGCCATTGCTATCATGTACTCTGGAATAGCTCCGGTGTGCTGGGGGAGAGCTCACATGCAGGAGCACGTGGAAGACGCATGTCTAGGATGTCAGCCATTGTGTTACAGTTGTACTTTAAGAAGCGGTGACCACTTGGAAGAGTGCATGGATATTCACCTGACAAACCATGTAAATTACATGGCTCATGCCTATAATCCCAACACTTTGGGAGGCTGAGCCAGGTGGATCATTTGAGGTCAGGAGTTTGAGATCAGCCTGACCAACATGGTGAAGCCCCATCTCTATTAAAAATACAAAAAATGATACCGGCTCCTTGGGAGGCTTTGGCAGGAGAATCTCTTGAACCCAGGAGGTGAAAGCTGCAGTGAGCCAAGATGGTGTCACTGCACTGCAGCCTGGGCGACAGAGTGAGACTGTCTCAAAAAGAAAAAATATATATACAAAGCACACTATGGACCAGATTCGTTCACACCAGTTAAACCAATGTGAAGTAACTTTCAGATTTTCTGAGATGCTTTAGATGCTGTTTTTCTTAAATAATTGAATAAATAAATAATACATATTTTTTAGAGACAGGGTCTTGCTCTTTCACTCAGGCTGGAGTGTGGTAGTGTGATCATAGCTTATTCTAGCCTGGAGATCCCAGGCTCAAGCAATACCCCTGTCTCAGCCTCCTGAGTAGTGGGACTACAGGTATGCACCACCATGCCTAGTTAATTTTTAATTTTTAAAGTTTTTGTAGAGACAGGGGTGGGGAGGTCTCACTATGTTGCTCAGGCTTGTCTCAAACTCTTGAGCTCAAGAATTGGGATTATAGCCGTGAGACACAGCCAAATGCTGTATTTGATAATGAATCAACAGATTCCCCTCCAAAAAAAAAAAAAAAAAACAAATCTGAAAATAGATTATTCATATGTTTCTTGTATCTGCCAAGTGCGGAGCTGAAGATAGACTATATCTGTAAAGGTATATACCAAGAACAACACCACACACTTTAGTTGAAACTAGAAAGGTTCTTTTTTTTTAATTTTTTTGAGACAGAGTTTTGATTTTGTTGTCCAGGCTGAAGTGCAGTGGCACAATCTCGGCTCACGGCAACCTCCGCCACCCAGGTTCAAGCAATTCTCCTGCCTCAGCCTCCCAAGTAGCTGGGATTACAGGCATGTGCCACCACACCTGGCTAAATTTGTATTTTTAGTAGAGACGGGATTTCACCATGTTGGCCAGGTTGGTCTCGAACTCCTGACTTCAGGGGATCCGCCCCCCTCGGCCTCGCAACATGCTGAGATTATAGGCGTGAGCCATCGTGTCCAGCAAAACTACAAAGATTATTGTGTGTAGTTGGGTCTTTGACATCTGAAGCCAACAGAAGACAATTTTTTAAAAGGAAGTTGGGGCCGGGCACGGTGGCTGACGCCTGTAATATTAGCACTTTGGGAGGCCGAGGCTGGCGGATCACTTGAGATCAGGAGTTCAAGACCAGCCTGGCAAACATGGTGGAACCCCGTCTCTGCTAAAAATACAAAAAAATTAGCTGGGTATGGTGGCAGGCGCTTGCAGTCCCAGCTACTCGGAAGGCTGAGGCAGGAGAATTGCTTGAATCTGGGAGGCAAATGCTGCAGTGAGCTGAGATCATGCCACTGTACTCTAGCCTGGGTGACAGAGCAAGACTTCGTCTTAAAAAAGAAAAATTAAATTATAAATAAATGGAAGCTGTAAAGTGGTAGTTTGCAAGTGTGGCTGCACATTAGAATCATAGAATCACCCAGGGACTTTTGAAAAATGTTGTTCCCTGGGTTGTACCCCAGACCAAATAAATCAGAATCTCTAGTGGATAGGATCCAGGCATTGATACATTTTAACGTTTCCCTGGCTGGGCATGGTGGCTCATGCCTGTAATCCCAGCGCTTTGGAAGGCCAGGACAGAAGGATCCTTTGAACCTTGGAATTCGAGATCAGTCTAAGCAAAACAGGGGAGACCCTGACTCTGCAAAAAATAAAATAATAAATAAATAAATAGGCGTGGTGCCACACACCTGTATTCCCAGTTACTTGGGAGGCTGAAGTGGGAGGATCACTTGAGCCCAGGAGGTCGAGGTTGCTGAGAGCCATGATCACTCCACTGCACTCCAACCTGGGGTACAGAGCAAGACCCCGTCTCAATCAATCAATTAATCAATCAAAAACCAAGTTTCCCAGGTGATTCCCCTGTGCAGCTAAGGTGATGAGCCACTGCTTTAAGGGGAAATTTTCTTACCCCTTACAGGGTATGGACTTCAATAGTCATATAACATTTTGGGGGAAATGGTAACCCACTGACCTCATTTAGAAAGGAGTAAAAATGGAAGTTGCCATGTGTTTTGTTTCATTTCCATATTTGATTATCTGTCTTCTAATTGTGTTGTGCAAGTACTGGACATTCTACATTTTGGTGCCTATGGAGACCAGACAGCTGCAGAGGAGGGAGGGAGCCAAAGTGAGGGCAGAGGGAGGGGATTAAAGGAGCTGGAGTGTCTGCCCCCACGAAGAGAAGCCACTCTGTCCTGATGTTGCCAGCGGGAGATGCAGCTCAAATGGGGCCAGGATTTGGGATTTTTTTTCAAAATAAACTGGTAGTCAGAATTTTTATGTGAAACATCGCATTTTATAAATGTTAGCAGCAAATTCAGATTCTTTTAAAACTCTGTGTAGCCAAATAAAACTCATATCCGGGCTAAATTTGACCCTGAGTGCTGCCTGTTAGTGTATCTAGTTAATAAACCCTTTGGGAGGCAGGGATCAGTCTTTTAAAAATTATTCTTATATTTTTATTGTGGTAAAATACACTTAGGAAATTTATCATTTGACCAAAGTATACAATCCAGTGGCATTAAGCACATTCATGATATTGTGCAATCATCACCACTATATAGTTCTAGAACTTTTTCATTACCCAATACCCATGTAGCAGTCACTCCCCACTCCTCCCTCCCCTACCCTCTGGCAACCACTAATCTGCTTTCCATCTGGATGGATTTGCCTATTCTGAATACTTCATATAAAAAACCTATACGGGCCAGGCGCGGTGGCTCACACCTATAATCCCAGCGCTTTGGGAGGCTGAGGCGGGTGGATCATGAGGTCAAGAGATCTAGACCATCCTGGCCAACATGGCGAAACCCTATCTCTACTAAAAATACAAAAAACAAAACAAAACAAAACTGTACAATGAGGTCGTCTGTGACTGGCTTCTCTCACTTAGCATAGTGTTTTCAGGGTTTATCCATATGGTACCATGTATCAGAACTTCCTTCCTTTTTATGGCTGAATAATATTCCACTGTGTATATGGGTCACTTTTTGTTTATCCATTCATTCATGAGTAGACACTTGTTTTCTTTTCTTTTTTTTTTTTTTTTGAAACAGAGTGTTGCTCTGTCACCCAGGCTGGAGTATAGTGGCACGATCTCGGCTCACCGCAACCTCCGCCTGCAGGTTCAGGCAATTCTCCTGCCTCAGCCTCCCGAGTAGCTGGGATTACAGGAATGCACCACCATGCCTGGCTAATTTTTGTATTTTTAGTAGAGATGGGGTTTCGCCATGTTGGCCAGGCTGGTCTCGAATTCCTGACCTCAGGTGATCCACCCACCTCGGCTTCCCAAAGTGCTGGGATTACAGACGAGAGCCACTGCACCCTGCCCATTGATGGACATTTGGTTTGTTTCCACCTTTTGGCTATTGTGAATAGTATTGCCATGAACATTCATGTACAAATTTTATTTCCATGCTGGGATCATTCGTACATAGCAGTGTATGCTCCTGCAGTGCCGACCCCAACTCCATGCACCCTCTAGGTGCTCATGAACTGGAGATTTGACTCTAGGATGACGAAGTTGTCCCAGTTTGCCTTCGTCTGTCCCAGCTTTAGCATGGGAGGTCCCACATCTCAGAAACCCCCCTAGTCCCAGGTAAAACAGGATGGCTGGTCACCTTGCAGTGTCTTCGCTTAAGCTAATCAGCGAAATATCCCAGTTCGGAGTCCAGGTATGAGACTGCCATGTATGATTCACCAACATAATCCTTCTCAAGACAGAACCTGATAGATTATTATTTCAGTTGAGACTTTAAAAATAATTGTGACAAGGCTGGGCGCAGTGGCTCACACCTGTAATTTCAGCACTTTGGGAGGCTGAGGAGGGTGGATCACTTGAGGTCAGAGTGCGAGTTTGAGACCAGTCTGGCCAACATGATAACCAGACACTTTGTCTTTACTCAAAATACAAAAATTAGCTGAGTGTGATGGGGCATGCCTGTAATCCTAGCTACTTGGGAGGCTGAGGCAGGAGAATCTCTTGATCCGGGAGGCAGAGGTTGCAGTGAGCCGATATCACACCACTGCACCACTGCAGCCTGGTGACAGAGCGAGACTCAGTCTCAGAAAAAAAAAAAAAAAAAAAAAAAAGTGACAAGTGTACGTTTCTTGTGATTGTCTGTGATCACCAACGATTTTAGAACTCACAAGCCAGGTCCTCTATGTGTACCTGGACGATTCCCATTCCTTTTAAAATCTTAGCTTCTGGATTATCACACAAGAGCCTTCTCAGAATCTTCCCACTAACAACTTTTTTTTTTTTTTTTTTTAAACCAGGGTTAAAGGACTCCTCTCCTTTATTCTCAGAATTTGTTATAATTACAGGCACTGTTTACATGGGTCCCCCAATTAGACTATGACTTCCCCAAGGATGGTAGAATATTGCTGATGTTTTTGTCTTTTCAACATCCATCCATGCTTCTTTTTTTTTTTGAGACAGAGTCTCTCTCTGTCACCCAGGCTAGAGTGCAGTGGTGATTTAGGTTCACTGCAACCTCTGCCTCCTGGGTTCAAGCCATTCTCCTGCCTCAGCCTCCTGAGTAGCTGGGATTACAGGTGTGCACCACCATGCCCTGCTAATTTTTTCTATTTATAGTAGAGACGGGGTTTCACCATGTTGGCCAGGCTGGTCTTGAGCTCCTGATCTCAGGCAATCTGCTGCCTCATCCTCCCAAAGTACTAGGTTTACAGGCATGAGCCACTGCGCCTGGCCATCCATGCTTCTTCTGAAAACAGCATCCCCGCCTTTTTGTGGGGACAGATCAGCCCTTTCCTGATCTCATACCACACGGTTTGGATAGTGTCAGTGCCACTGCCCAGGTTCCAGGGTAGCCCTATAACCCAGGCCAGGCCCATCCACACACACGTTCCAACCCTTTGGTCAATGTGACTGGCTCAGAGTATACACCTGTCCTGAACCAGGTTAGTGCACACTTAGTCCTGCAAGTTATGCTAGACCTAATGGGAGAGAGGCTCTATCCCTGATAGGGTTGCTCAGCATTCTGCGGTCGTCCTTGTCACACCTAGGAAAAAGGCACCTAAAAATGAGGCCAACAGTAAACAAACCAGTGCTGAGAGATACATACAGAAAAGAAATGTACCAGACCAGAGTAAGAGTCATCTTGAAGCTTCTCGATTATGTGAGTTACTTGCTTTTTCCTAAACTGGGTGTGTTGGGGTTTTGTTCCTTGCAACTAAAAGAATACTAATGTGTACACTTTATTAATATTTTAATCTCACATATACAGCATCATATCTGGTACATCGTAGTCACTCAAGAAATATATAAGTCAATGCATGCATGATTTTTTTTTTTTTTGAGACAGAGTCTTACTCTGTTGCTTAGACTGGAGTTCAGTGGCACAATCTCGGTTTACTGCAACCTCCACCTCCTGGGTTCAAGTGATTCTCCAAGTAGCTGGGATTACAGGCACTGACCACCATGCCTCGCTAATTTTTGTATTTTTAGTAGAGACGAGGTTTTACATGTTGGCCAGGCTGGTCTCAAACTCCTGACCTCTGCCTGCCTCAGCCTCCCAAAGTGCTGGGGTTACAGGCATGAGCCACTGTGCCTGGCTGCATGCATGCTTTTTAAGAAGTATACCATTGCTATGGTTTAATTTTTTTTTTTTTTAGTAATGAAATAATGTTGATGCATAAAGAGTCAGGAAGTGGGAATATGGAGAAAATAGAACCCTCATGCATTGCTGCTGGGAATGTAAAATAATACAGCTACCATGGAAAACAGCTCGTCAATTCCTCAAAATGTTACACAGAATTGCCAAATTACCCTTCAGTTCTGCTTCTGGGCATATATACCCAAAAGCATTGAAAACAAGTGTTCAGACAAAAACTTACACACAACTGTTCATAGCAGCACGATTCAAATAGTCAAACGGTGAAAACAAACCAAATGCCTATCATCAGAAGGCTGGCTAAACAAAATGTGGTCTATCTATACAATAGAATATTATTCTGCCATGAAGAGGAATGAAGTTCTGATACATGCTGTGACATGGATAAACCTTGAAAACATGCTGAGTGAAATAAGCCAGTCACAAAAGGACAAATATTGTATGATTCAATTTATACAAAATGTCCAGAATAGAAAAATGCACAGTTAGAAAACAGATTAGTGATTGCTACAGGCAGATAAGTACTGTGACTGCTTAAGGGTGTGGGTTTTCTTTCAGGGTAATAAAAACATTCTGGAACTGGATTGTGATAGTCATTGCACAGCATTGTGAATGTACTAAAAGTCACCAGTGGTAAATTTTATCTTGTATGTGTTTTACCACAATAAAAACAAAACAAAAGAATCTGGGCTGGGCGTGGTGGCTCACACCTGTAATCCCAGCACTTTGGGAGGCCAAGGCGGGCAGATCACCTGAAGTTGGGAGTTCAAGATCAGCCTGAACAACATGGAGAAACCCTGTCTCTACTAAAAATACAAAATTAGCTGGGCGTGGTGGTGCGCACCTGTAATCCCAGCTACTCTGGAGGCAGTGGTAGGAAAATGGCTTGAACCCAGGAGGCGGAGGTTACAGTGAACTAAGATCGCGCTATTGTACTCCAGCATGGGCAATGAGAGGTGAAACTCTGTCTCAAAAAAAAAAAAAAAAAAAAAAAAAATCAGGAATTTAATCAGGGCTGTCTAGGATGAATGCCACACTGCTTGTTGCCTGCACAGGGCACCCAGACTGAAATCTAGATTATACTCTGCCCCTGGGGGTTAAGACCTCTGGTGCTTTTGCAAAGTGGATGCCTTTTTTCTGATTCATACAGTGATACCGTTCAGGCTAATGCTGATCTTCAACTTCGTAGACAAAATGGTGTAAGAAGTGAGTGAGTTGTGTTGATGGCATTACTTTACTGCAATTTTCAATGATATTTCTTTGCTGTACATCTTTAAGTACTTGGAGAGTACACATCCTCTCCCATCCTGAGGGTGCTATATCTGAAAATTCACAGTGCATTGCTGAGTGCTTCATTTGTAAAGCTAGCATAAATCACTGGACTAAATTGTCCATTACTGTGAGCTCAAATTATCTCACCATCAAGAGAGTGATCTGGTTGCTTTGCTCGCAATGGAAATTAAGAGACAAAGAGGCAAAAAGCCAAAAAGAGAAGAACTCTAGATGGAGTTTTGCTCTTGTTACCCAGGCTGGAGTGCAATGTCATGATCTCAGCTCACCGCAACCTCCGCCTCCTGGGCTGAGGGATTCTCCTGCCTCAGCCTCTCAAGTAGCTGGGATTGCAGGCATGCACTACCACACCCAGCTAATTTTGTATTTTTAGTAGAGATGGGGTTTCTCCATGTTGGTCAGGCTGGTCTCAAACTCCCGACCTCAGGTGATCGGCAAATCTCCATCTCCCAAAATACTGGGATTATAGGCGTGAGCTACTGTGCCCGGACTGATTTTCTGATATTGTAAAGAAAAACCTTACAAAGTTCAAGACAGGAACAGCTTGCTTATCCTCATCAATGGTAATTTCTTTTCTGGAGATGAGGTCTCAGTATGTTACCCAGGCTGGAGTGAAAAATCAGTTTTCTGATATTAGAAAAATCTTACAAGGTTAAAGATAGGAACTTTCTGCCTGCTCTCATCAAAGGCAATTTTTTTCCTAGATCTAGAGTTTCACTATGTGCCCAGGCTGGAGTGCAGCGGCTATTCATACGCACAGTCATACTACGTTACAGTCTCGGATCCTGGGACTCAAGTGATCCTCCCACCTCAGCCTTCAAGTAGAAAGGTTTTGTTTTTGTTTTTTTTTCTGAGATAGAGTCTTGCTCTGTCTCCCAGGATGGAGTGCAGTGGCACGATCTTGGCTCACCACAACCTCCACCTCCGGGGTTCAAGCGATTTTCTGCCTCAGTCTCCCGAGTAGCTGGGATTACAGGCACTTGCCACCACGCCCGGCTAATTTTTGTATTTTTAGCAGAGATGCGGTTTCACCATGTTGGCTGGGCTGGTCTCAGGTGATCTGCCTGCCTCAGCCTCCCAAAGTGCTGGAATTACAGGCGTAAATCACCATGCCTGGCCAGCAAGTAGAAGGTATTTTTAAAACAATAATGTTTTGGGGATTAATGAGTTAGAATGAAACAATAAGAATCCTCTAACAGCTATGGAAGATTTGGTTGTATCTTAGGGGATAGCATTCTGATATTCTTTTCTTCTCTCAAAAATCAGTGGAAAAGGAGGCTGGGTGAGGTAGCTCACACCTATCATCCCAGCAATTTGGGAGGCCAAGGCAGGTGGATCACTTGAGCCCAGGAGTTTGAGATCAGTCGGGGCAACATGGCAAGACCCTGTCTTTACAAAATTTATTTTTTTAAAAAAGAAAAGAAATATGGCAAACTCTTCAAGGACAAGTAAATATTAGTTTTGTTTACTTCCAGGATCATCAGTAGCCCCCTCTCCTCCTAATCTGCCATTTCCCCATTTGTGTCCTCACAATACGTCTTTGAAAATATTGGGGCCAGCTCATAGCTAATATAACTGGATGTGGAATGAGACTTTTCTTGTTGACCAAGAACTTCAGCTAAAGCTTTAAAGGTGAGGGCAGTGGGTGATGACGCTTCCTCCTTCTAATAAGAGGTAGCCAGGCTGGTCCTTTGACCATCAATAACCACCAGCCTCCAGCCTATGTAAGATAAGATCAAGATTTTATCCAGAAGAGGTTTCCTTGACGGGTCTTTGTAGGGGATTGGCTTCTCCTCTCCCAACCACAAGCCAAGAGCAGGGGGTTCAACGAAAGGTCACTTGTGAGACTTGGGCGCACCAAGCAAAGAGGCTGGCAGCTGGCTGAAGGCTGCCCGGGGCTGCCAGAGATGGCAGGGTATGGAGAGAGGGCAGCAGGAGAAATAGCCTGTGATTACCATTCTGCAGGGCAAATATGTGTCTTGTTTTCTGTGAGCCAGGTGACTACCTCTGAGCGCACTTGGGCTTCAGCCATCCTGAAAGACTTACCCAAGAGGGCATCTTTTCAGCAAAGGGATCTCAGAAAGAAGACATGGGGTACTTACTGGGGTATGAATAGAAAACAGGTCAGCCAAAGGCCACCCAGTGTGTGCATTGAGTCCTGATAAGGTCCCCATGAGGTCTCCAAAGATGCCCCAGTGTGCCCCACGTTCAAAAGCCGGCATGCAAGTGCCTGGCAGAACATGGTAGGACATCTGACTCCCTTCACCTGCTCTCAGTTGAGGGTACTTTTTCCATGTGGGCCTCAGCTCTCGCACTTGCAAAGGCGAGATGGAGATCAAGAGGAGAAAGATACATACACTCTAGTCTCCAATGCGGATTCCTGAGCCATTCATGGGTCAGGCTGGAAGGGGCAGGGAACAAGGTATTAAACTGGATTTGACAATGAAGTTTTGATTGGACTGGACTTCTTCTTCTTCTTCTTCTTTTTTTTTTGAGGCTGAGTCTCATTCTGTCTCCCAGGCTGGAGTGCAGTGGCATTATCTCAGCTCATTGCAACCTCCGCCTTCTGGGTTCAAGCGATTTCCCTGCCATAGCCTCCTGAGTAGCTGGGACTACAGGTGCCTGCCAACACACCTGGCTAATTTTTAAATTTTTGGTAGTGATGGGGTTTCACCATATTGGCCAGGCTGGTCTTGAACTCCTAACCTCAGGTTCAGGTGATCACCAAACTTGGCCTTCCAAAGTGCTGGGATTACAGATGTGAGCCACCATGCCCAGCCTGGACTGGACTTCTAGTGTCTGATGAGAGTCTTAGTTGAAAGTAACTGAAAAGCTAAAAGATCTACTGAGATATTGCCCAGGGCAGAAGAGGGTGTTCTGATGGTGGATCTGAGGGCTGACAAGCAGTGGAAGAAGAAAAAGAAAGCCAGTTCTTGATTTTCACCTATTTCTCCTCCAGCCAAATCTAGCTCATTCGGTAGCCCAATAACAACAATTTATTCCCATTGTTAATAAAGCCACTCTGAGACATGTAGCCTTCAGAGTTAGTATGCAGTTTCTGGAGTGAAATACATCAATGATAATAACAGTATCGTCAACAACAAAATTTTCATCCGTCAGCTCTCATCCTTTGAAATTGGTGACATTTTTATTAGTTTGAGATGCAAAGCCCTCCACCAGAGGCATCAAACTCAAAGGCCTACAGGGGCCAGGGAGGTGATATAAATAATGTAGGTGGAGGACTAGGTGGGACGAGAGAGTCTGTATCCCACCTGAAAGGACAGGTACCTCTCTTACAACCAATTGTTGCCAAGTGTAGCCAGATCTTCCCATTTTTCCAGAAAGTCCAGAGATGTGCATTTTTTGGGAAGTACCTCTTCATTTTGGAACTACTGGCAAGAGTATTAGTCAGGGTTCTTTGTTGCCACTGACACAATCTACTCTAGGTAGTTTAAGCAAAAGTGGTGAATTGTGGTCCCTCTCCCCTGCCCCAAATCATATGTCGTAGCCCTAACCCTCAATGTAATGGTATCTGAAGATAGGATCTTTAGAACGTAATTATGGTTAGATGAAGTTCTAAGAGTAGGGCCCTAATCCAATAGGACTATTGGCCTTATAAGAAGAGGATGAGAGAGAAAGAGAGAGAAATAGAGAGAGATGGATCTTTCTCTCTCTCTCTATCATGTGAGGAGAGAGCAAGAAGGTGGCCGTCTGCAAGCTAGGAAGAGAGCCCTCACCAGAACCCAGAACCTGACCATGCTGGCATCCTGATTTCAGAATTCCAGTCTCCAGAATAGTGAGAAAATAAATTTCTGTTGTTTAAGCGACCCAGTGTTTTGTTATGGCAGCCACTAAGACAGGTGGTTGAAAACTCTGTGCAATCTCCAGGAGGACAAGAAAGCCAGGTGCTAGCTGTGTAGCCAGAAATGACTCCCAAACCAACTGTGGGGCTGCCCCTGTGAACATGTGCCATGCCTTTCACCATGGACAGCAAGCTTACAGAAGGGTGGGAAGCCGATGCCTTGGCTGCCAGGCTTACTATCAGATACATTTCTCCCTTTTGTTGCTCACTTCCTGGCATAAATCTCATGTGATCTTCTAATAGTACAGCCTAGATCACATATGACCTGATTTCTAGAACCTTCATGGAAAAGTGCTTTGTCTTCTCTGAGGGAAAGGTGAAACTCATAATGTGAGGCATTTCCCAGCCATAGGAAGAGTACGCGTTTGTGAGCTGCTTTAAAGCCCTGCCAATTGATGACATCTGACCCGTGGACTACTTTCATTATTTAAAGTTCCACTTCTTCTGAGAACAACTAGAAAAGCCAGATTAAATCATCACCATCATCACCATCTGTTAAAAGACATTCAGAGGACTGTTGAACTAACCAGGACTAAAGGGGCCAAGATTCTGGAGACAGGGTCACTGTGGTGAGGTGAGCTGACGTTTTTGCAGCGGATTTTCCCTTGGGGATATTTGCACGTTTGGGCACAGGGAAAGAGGCTGATGTTCTAGACTTTTCCCAGGCATGAGGGCTGCTTTGGGGGAACAGAGAAACTGACACAACTTTTAGCAACCTCATAGGGCTAGAAAGACAAAACTGGAGACTTGAGAGGCTGTTATTTCAGGGAGAAGAGGGGCAGAAAAGTGAGCCCGATAGACGCTGGTTTTCCCCTCAATGTATTTGGCAAAGTTTGAAGTAGTGCAGGGTAAGGAGCAAAGAAGCCAAGCAGAAGGTCCCTGAAAGACAGAGCAGTTTCCACAGTCTTGCCATGCTGTGAAGATAAGGGTTAGAGCTCAGGACCAGGGAGAGGAGCCTTCGTGAACACCCAAGGTTGCTAGTTGGAACCCTGGAAAGGCAAAGCATTAGAGGTAGGGGCCAGAGTGAAGTGGTGTCTTACCAAAAGTATAACCCAGTCTCCACCCAGCTCGGCCCCTGACTGGATTAAGATGATTGATCTGTATGTCATTTGTCTTGGAGAGAAAGAATGTGCCCTCTCCAAAGTTAGAAAATATCACCTGGAGACTGTACATTTTTTCATACACGATGTCTGACATTCAATAAAAATACAAGGCCTGCCAAGAGACAGGACCATATCACTGAAAATAAAGGGAAAAATAGTCAATAGAGACCTACAAGTGATCAAGTTATTGGAGTTAGACAAACGCTTTAAAATAACCATTATTAACATGTTGAAGAAAAATAGAAAGATGGAGAAAGTAGATGGAACGAGATAATTTTCCAGAGAATTGGAATCCATAAACTTCATGGTCCAAAAGATTGAGAACATAGAGAACTTGCTTCACCTGCTTATTGACAGATGTTGAAAATACCGACTCGGTTCTGTACAGCTACAAAATCCTGTGGCTTATAGTCTTTTTTTTTCCTTCTTCTCTCTCTCTTTCTCTCTCTCTCTCTTTTTTTTTTTTTTTTTGGAGATAGAGTTTCACTCTTGTTGCCCAGGCTGGAGTGCCATGGCACAATCTCAGCTCACTGCAGCCTCCCCCTTCTGGGTTCAGGTGATTCTTGTGCCTGAGAGTAGCTGGGATTACAGGTGCCTGCCACCAAACCTGGCTAATTTTTTTGTATTTTTAGTAGAGATGGGATTTCACTATGTTGGCCAGGCGGTCTTGAACTCCTGAGCTCAGGCGATTCACCCACTTCAGCCTCCCAAAGTGCTGGGATTACAGGTGTGAACCACCAAGCCGGGCCAGCTTAAAGTCTTTTAAAAAAAAAAGTGTGTAAAGGGAGAGAGCATCAGGAAGAACAGCTAAAGCATGCTGGGCTTAATATCTAGGTGATGGGTTGATAGGTGCAGCAAACCACCACGGCACACATTTACCTATGTAACAAACCTGCCCATCTCGCATACGTACTCTAGAACTTAAAAAACAGTTTGATATTCAACTTGGCCACCACTGACTCCTGTTCTCTCTGCTTCTCAAGTGGCTTCATTTAAGGGTGACATATTATACCATGTGTTCTGAGTATCACTCCTTACTCAGTCCTCAGCACAGGACTCTGTTCACCTGGAGAAAGGTGCCTTTGCTAATTATTCTAAATACATCTGTTGGGCAATCTGTGCTGGGAATACTATTAGATAAAATGGTTAGGGAGATGAGGCCTCTCTGAGATGATATTTGAGTTAACAGTGACAAGAAGAAACCTACCAGGAAAGGATTAGGGTGAAGCGTGTTCTGCGTACAGTGGACACAAGAGTACAAAGATTTAATCAAGAGTCAGCAAACTTTTCTGTGAAGTGCCAGACAGTAAGTCTTGCAGGTGTTGTTTGAGCCACTGGTCTCAGCTGCAGCTACTCAACTCCGCTTTACAAGGCAAAAGTAACCACAGACAATAAACAGATGGGTGGTGGTATCAACAAAACTTTACTTGGGGACATAGTGATGTGAATTTCATGTAATTTTCACGTGTCACAAGATATTCTTTTGATTTTTTCCAACCATTTTATTTACATTTTTAATTTTTGAATTTTTAGCAGAGACAGGGTCTTGCTATGTTGCCCAGGCTGGTCCCAAACTCCTGGCCTCAAGTGATCCTCCTGACTCCGCCTCCCAAAGTGCTGGGATTACAGGTGTGAGCCACCGCGCCACGCTTCCAACCATTTCAAAAGCTAAAAACCAATCTTAACTATGGAGCTATCATTTGCTGATATAACGTCAGTTAGATATGATGGGGTCAGGCCACGCACACCCTTGTAGGACATGGGAATACCCAGAATAAAGCAAAGGCCCTTTCCCCCTCCAAACGGAAAGCCATGAGGGCGGGGCAGAGTACCAAGCCCAGGAGGCAGCTTCCTGCAATTCACGGAAGATCATCAGGTTCGTTTTATTTTTTTCCCCAGTAACAAGAAAGGACAAACGAAAAAAAAAGGCACACACACAGCTGAGCCAAAGACAGAGAGGACGTGCCCAGGTTCACGCCGACGCCTCTCCAGCGCGCACCGAGGGTTTTAAAGTTGGGCGCACACCTGCTCCCACCGGAGCGCACCTGCTGAGCTGCTCTCCGGCCCGGTCTCGCGAGAGCGGTGCCGGAGTAGTGGCCCCCACCCGCTCCCCGCCCCAAATCCCTCTCCCCGCCCCCTCGCCCAGCCTCCACGCTCGGGCACACTCCCTGCCTCCTCCGCCGCCCCCGGGAGCAGGCTGGGCCCGAGGCGCGCGCTGTCCCCGCGCCCCCGCCCGCCGCTCGCTCGCTCGCACGCACTCCCGGTAGTAATTTCACTTTGCCACGCGAGCTCCGCAGCCCCTAGAAATCCCGCCCCCCGGCCCTGTCCCCGGCCAGGTGCGCGAGCTTGCACGCTCCTCCTCCGCCTCCTCCGGCGGGTCCCTGGCGCGCCGGGGCCGGGGCCCGGCTGGGGCGGCTGCGCGCACGGCGCCTCTCCACCAACCCGCTCCCCGGCAGGTCCCTCGCTCGCTCTCCATCCCTCTCCGGCGCTCCCTCGCTCCCCCCGCCCTTTGATTGACAGGCAAGATGTCGGTGTGGAGCGAGGCAGGAGCGATTGCAGCAACCGTCACCCCCGGAGCCCGGCGGCGGCAGCAGCAGCAGCAGCAGCAGCGCGGGGAGGAGACAGCAGCCAGCCGCAGTAGCCGCCGCAGCCACGGGAGCAATGCAGACAGCACCTTGAGAACGCGCTAAAGCACTCCCAACCGTGGACCATGCCGTGTCCCTGCAACTGGGAGGGGGGCAAACCAGATTTTTTTTGACATAAAAGCCAGCCAGCCAAAAATATATAATTTTGTCCTTCAAGGAGCCGGTGTGTAAAGAGTGAGCGCTATTTTCCTTCTCCTCCTCCTCCTCCTCCTCTTCCTCCTCCTCTCCTTCTCCTCCTCTTTTTCCTCCTCCTCTTCCTCCTCCTCCTCCTCCTCCCTCTCCCTAAGTGTACAGACAGCATCACATCACCTGGTTTGCTTCTGAGAAACAGCATCTGTCCTTTTCAGGGACCAGAGACTCAGAGAGAGAGGAGACATTCTAATGGAGTCCGCTTGATACCCCCAAAATAAAATAATAAATTTTGGCTCTTGTCCCCTCCTCCCACTCCCACCCCCTCAACCCTGTGTGAGATGTTGGATTTCTTCATGAGACATTGTTGAGGAGTCGCAGTGGTTGGAGAGGCGGAGGGGTAGGCTACCTCTACTCTCCCCCCCCCCTTTTTTCTCTCTGGGAGGAGGAGGAGGGGAAGGGGGTTGCAGAGCAAGCGATGGATGAGGAAAACATGACGAAAAGCGAGGAGCAGCAGCCTCTGAGTTTGCAAAAAGCCTTACAGCAGTGCGAACTGGTCCAAAACATGATAGACTTGAGCATCTCCAACCTGGAAGGGCTTAGGACCAAATGTGCTACCTCCAACGACCTCACACAAAAAGAAATCCGGACCCTGGAGGTAGGTGTTGCCTACGGGGGGTGGGGAGGGAGAAGCAATCCTTCTGTCCCCCTCCTTTCTCCCCACGGTCCCCTTCCCCTCGGATTCTGTTTATTGGGGGTTGGGGATGGTGGTGTGGGCAAGCAAGGTGAGCACGGTTTGCTTTTCGGTGATTTCTCTCCTTGCAAAGCCTGCATTGGATATTCTTTTCCTGTGCTGCTGTCGTCTGCGCTTGGCTGGGTGGTGTAGTAGTAGTAGTAATTGTTATTCTTTATTTATTATTATTGTTGCGGCTGTGACTGTTATCATTCGCTTCCTCGCCGAGGAGGGACTTCTCTCTTTTTTCCGCTTGTGGATTTGTTTATATGCCACGGGGGCTTGTGTGCGGGGTAATACATTAAGGAGCTGCAGAGAACCCACGTGACCTTGCGCATTCTGCAGGTGGTCAGAAGGTGGTTTTTGCTCGCAGAATGGAGCCGCTGTCAGTGTAGACCTCTTCTTTTCTCGGCCTTCTTCCCCGCCCTCCTTTTGCTCCTTAGATTTTTTTTTTTTTTTTTTTTTTCTAAATCAGTGATATACATGTCAGGAGGCAAGATGCATGAAAAAAAAAAAATCCCCATGGAGCTACCCATTTCCAATCAAATCATTTTGATGCAGTGAGCTCTTGCAGGCCTAAAACGTATAAAAGGAAAAAAAAAATATGCCTCAATCAGCATACATAGGTGGTGTGGGAGAATACTCCTGACTCTCAGTGGGACTGCGAGAAAAGAGGAAAGGGGTCCGGGAGGAGGAGTTATCCTCGGCTTCTTGTAACATTCTCTCCGGCAGAACTTGAGGGGGAGTTTGAAACAGTTTTTTGGGGGAGTGGGATGGGGTGAGGGATGGATGCAAAGTTACTCAGAAGATGGCAGAAATTATTTTTTTCTGAAGGCCATTCGGTCAAAGGAGGAAGGTTTAAAGAGCCTTAGGAAATGCCAGATGCCTGGTGTCCACGATATCATTGGACATCCTCATTGTTCAAAATGTTTGAAGGCTTCAACTCACTTCCTTGTCTTAAAGCGACCCAGCTGTACACATGGGTTGATTAAATTTGGGAACTCCCATTAGCTGGCACGTGCGGAGGGTGGGGGCAGTGGGGCTGGGAGAAACGGAGTTCCCCCTGTGGTGGAGTGGGTATGAGCAGTGCTGAGACGTTCGTCTTGCTTCTGGCACGTGAGTTTCCAAGGCCTGAACTCGTGAATCTCTAGTGAATCTTGCAGCTCTCCTGCCCCTGTTCTAGCCTGGATGGATGCTTTTCTTTGGTTCACTTTTGGGTCTTTCTTTTTCTTCTGTGACTTTAAATTTGCCTGGATGTCAACATGCAGGAGGTCATCCCTTTGAAAGGAGAGAGAGAGAGAGAGAGAGAGAGAGAGAGAGAGAATGAGAATGCTCTTTGCTACCTTAGGATACATGTCTGTGTGCACCTGTCATCTGGAAATATGATCCTCAGGGGTGAAATAAGATCAATGTCAAGGTGTATCGGGAGAGTGGGAATTGCATTGGGAGGCACAGGTATTGCCTTTCCTGGAGCTTGGGAGAGCAGATAAGGCTGGAGCTCTGCTGCTGGAAGAGAAAGTGTGGCATGTTCTGATCCAGCCTTCTGTCTCTGCCTGAACAGGGCCAAGAGCAGACTCTTCAGACCTGCATGCAGTCAATAAATAATTTCACAAAAGCCACCTGAACTCTCTTCTGTTCCTCTGAGTCAGGAGTCCCAAATGCTAGTTTGTGCATTCCTGTGTAAGTTTCTCTGAAGTTTTCCTTTTCTTGTTTCGAACATACTCCATCCCCTGAGAGCTTCCTGGATGGGGATGTGCCGCAGTGGGCATTACCTTCTTTCTGCATAGTGGTTTTCCTTTTAAACTGGGGGGATGGAGGCGTTGGTTGTGGGGGAGTTGCAGTTGTAGGAAATGCATCTGTTTTCAGTTCCCTCGTCCCAGTATGCTACAGAGCATGCCAACCACTTTCATCCATCTTGCCCAGGGAATAATCTTGAGCAATTATTCCAATTTCTATTTCCCAGGTTTGTAGGGCCAGGGAAGGTTGCAGAGGGGCTGGTAACTCAGGGTCCCACCAACTCGAGCCAACCCCAGTATTTGGGTCCATGGAGTTTTCTAATTTTATATATCAAAACCATATGAGGGTGCTTGTTAAAATGCAGACTCACAGCTTCTAACTCCAGAGATTCTAATTTAGCTGGGATTAGCGAGAGGGCCAAGGAATCTGTATTTAATAAACAGTCCAGGTATTTCTGATACATGTTTTCAAATGGACACTTTGAGATGCTAATCCATTAGGAGAAAGATGTGCTATTTCAGCTATTTAACGGTGAAATAGCTCACTGCTTGCTAACACTAATGCAATTAATAAATTGAATAGACTGTCCCTGAAAACAGGCATACTAAACAGCATTTACTAGCATGTGCTGTAGAAACAAAAATATGCAAGGTGGACTTGGCTTTCAAGAAACATATTTCATGATATAATAATGTGTATGTGAAATAATGGCAAAGTCCAAGTGGTAAATAATACTGGGGGACAGCGTGTGGGCCCATTAGGAATGCGTTCAGCTGCATGAAATGGAAAACCCAATCATAATGGTAAAGCAAATAATGGTTTCTCTTCGTGTAACAAGAATTCTGGAGGTATGCAGCTGCTTTGGTTGGCTCAGTAGGTCAATACTACCAGGATGGATGTCTTTGGGAATTCTCATGGCTTTTATCTTGTGCTTGCAAGATGGTTCCTGCAGCTTCAGTGATTACATCTGGGTTCAAGGTAGAAAAGAGGAGGACTTGGTGATTGTGAAGGAATAAAGGGTTCCTCAGGACATCTCTTCCTCCCCACCTTGCAGATGATATTTGCTCATGTCTTCTTGGCCCGAATTGAGTCCTAGCTGCAAGGGAGCCTGGGAGTTGGGAAGTGAGAACAGCACCAGATCGGCTTAGATGGATCAGGATCCATTGCCTGGAATGACATGTTGCCGCTCCATGCAAAATCAGGGCTCTGCCAGTGTGGAAGAAGGCACAAATCGATATTAACTAAGTGGGCAGCCAGCGGTGGCAGCCATGGGATATTATCAGAAGATATTTTGGTGGAAAAGAAAGTTCATGAGCTTGGAGTCGGACTGATATAGTTGTGAATTCTAGCTTTTCTCTTTACTTTATCTTGGGCTAGTGGTTTAAGTTTTCTGATTTATAGTTTTAAGTTTTTGGCAAAACAGCAATAATTAAATAACATTGCCTACTTCAGAGGATGTTATAAGGTTTGAAAGAACTGATGTTTTCAAGGGTCCAGCACTGTCTTGAAGAGTGGCTGCAGGTGCTGAATGAATGACAGCTGTACTGATGATCACGATTGGCATTACATGGTGTTGATGAGATGATGTGGAAGGGAGCAGTTCAGATCAGAGAGAAGGAGGAGCTTGAGTAGCATCTCCAAACTACGTTCTGTAGAACCCTGATTCTGTGGGATGTTAGCGTTTTTCAGTCTTTCAACAAATGTTGATATCCAGGCACTGTACTTAATGCTGGTGGTCAGTAAGTGTTCTGTGGACAAAACAAATTCTATATTAATAAGTTTGGGAAGGGTTGTGTTAAGCAAAGGGAAATAGGCATCTTTACTGCAGGACTTCTCAGAGCCTTTAATATGCTACCTATGTGTATTAGGCCCTCAAGAGAGGATAGAACGGAGTCTTGCTCTGTCGCCCAGGCTGGAGTGCAGTGGTGAAATCTTGTTTCACTGCAGTCTCCGCCTCCTGAGTTCCAGTGATTCTCTTGCCTCAGCCTCCCAAATAGCTGGGATTATAGGCATCAGCCACCACACTCAGCTAATTTTTGTATTTTTAGTAGAGCCAGGCTTTTGCCGTGTTTGATCTTGAACTCCTGACCTGCCCCCCTTGGGCTTCCAAAGTGTTAGAATTACAGGTGTGAGCCACCACACCCGGGCCAAGGATTTCTCTTGGGATTTTTCTATAGACTACACCTGGGAAAACATTTGGCAAAGCAGGGAAACCTTCTTCATTGGGGAAATGGGGATTTGGAGTGGAGTGAAGGATGAGGAGGGTTTAGATTGCAGCAAAGCGGGAGAGCTTGCTGGACAAGAACAGCAAACCAGATGAACTTATTAGAATGCCTTCTTGGGGCAGCTTAGAGACCATTTTGTCCAGAATGGAGAGTACCTGGTAGCCTGTCACGGGAAGTGAATTTAGGCCACTGACTTCTGGGATCCAACTGAAGATTTGAAAGTCAGACCAACCAAGTTTCATCCCTTTGAGGAAGGAGGTAGAAATCTTCAAAGGTTTTGGAATGAATACAATAAAAAAGTATTTATGCTTTTTTGTTTTGTTTTTTGAGTCAGGGTCTCTCTCTGTAACTCAGGCTGAAGTTCAGTGGCACAATCATGGCTCACTGCAGCCTTGACCTCCAGGGCTCAAGCGATCCTCCTGCCTCAGCCTCTTGAGTAGCTGGGACTACAGGTGTGGACCACCACACTTGGCTGATTTTTTTGTATTTTTATAATAGAGACAGGGTTCTGCTATGTTGTCCCAGCTGGTCTTGAACTCCTGGGCTCAAGTGATTCGCCTGCCTTGGATGGCAGCCTTTGGCAGGGACTGGCAAACTTTTTCTAGAAAGGGTCAGATAGTAAAGAGTTTAGGCTTTGTGGGCCCTGCAATTTCCATCACAGCTCCTCGACTTGCTGTAGCATGCAGCAGCCATGGGTGGTACATACATGAATGGGTGGGGCGGTTTTCTTTTTCTTTTGCGACAGGGTCTCTGTTGCCCAGGCTGGAGTGCAGTGGTATGATCTTGGCTCATTGTAACTTCTGCCTCCCCGGTTCAAGCGATTCTCCTGCCTCAGCCTCCTGAATAGCTAGAATTACAGGCCTGTGCCATCACACCTCATTAATTTTTTTAGTTTTAGTAGAGACAGAGACAGGGTTTCAGACCAGCCATGTTGGCCAGTCTGGTCTCAAACTCCTGACCTCCAGTGATCTGCCCACCTCAAAATCTCAAAGTGCTGGGATTATAGGTGTGAGCCATCACGCCCGACCTGGCGGGGCAGTTTACTAATACAGCTTTATTTATGGACCCTGAAACTTGAATCTGATATACTTTTTGCATGCCGTGAATATTTTTTTGTTGATTTTTTTTGATGTTTACAATGGTGCAAACTGTAGTTTCTGGGCCTTACAAAACAGGTGATGGTGGCCAGGCATGGTGACTTATGCCTGTAATCCTAGCACTTTGGAAGGCTGAGGTAGATGGATCACTTGAGGTCAGGAGTTTGAGACCAGCCTGGCCAACATGGCGAAACCCCGTCTCTACTAAAAAGACACAAATTTGTAGGGGCATGGCGGTGGGTGGCTGTAATCCCAACTACTCAGGAGGCTGAGGCAGGAGAATCACTTGAACCCGGGAGGCAGAGGTTACAGTGAACCAAGATCGTGCCACTGTTCTCCAGCCTGGGCAACAGAGGGAGACTCCGTCTCAAAAATCAAAACACTCAGGTGATGGGTCAGATTGGGCCCATGGGCTGTAGCTTGCTAATCCCTAGGCTCTAGGATGGATGGGGTGGGGAAAACGCTGAAAGACAGAGACCATCCTAAGGTGAGCAAGTGACACGAGCACAGGAAAGCACTGGGCAAGTGGAGGTGGTTCTGAGCTGGACTCTGTTTTAGTTAAATTGCAAGGGGAAAAAATATTTGGAGTTGGAGTTGGACAAGTATGGAATCTTCTTGTATAGCAAGGGTATTGTGGCTATGTAACTATACATTTTTCTTTTTTTTTTTTTAGAGACAGAGTCTCGCTCTGTCACCCAGGTTGGAATACAGTGGTACAGTCATAGCTCACTGCAGGCTTGAACTTCTGGGCCCAAGAGATCCTCCTGTCTCAGTCTCCTGGGTAGATGAGACTACAGGCACATGTCACTGTGCCAAGCTAATTTAATTTTTTTTTTTTCCGAGATGGAGTTTCGCTCTTGTTGCCCAGGCTGGAGTGCAATGGTGCGATATCGGCTCACTGCAACCTCCGCCTCCTGGCTTCAAGGATTCTCCTATCTCAGTCTCCCAAGTAGCTGGAATTACAGGCCTGCACCACTACACCCAGCTAATTTTTTTGTATATTTAGTAGAGACGGGTTTCTCCATGTTGGCCAGGTTACTCTTGAACCCTCGACCACAAGTGATCTGCCTGCATTGGCCTCCCAAAGTGCTGGGACTACAGGCATGAGGCACCATGCTCGGCCTTAAATTTTTTTTAAAGAGACAGTGTCTTGCTTTGTTGCCCAGGCTGGTCTTCAACTCCTGGCTTCAAGCCACCCTCTTGCCTTGGCTTCCCAAAGTGCTGGGATTACAGGCATGAGCCATCATGCTCTGCCCCTATCATTTCTTTGCTCTTCATATATTCCATCTCAATTTTCTCTTGCTATGTCATGAACTGTCTTTAAACTTAATTTTGTTAAGAAAACTTTGGGCTTAAGACAACAATTAGTTATTTTCCTGATTATGTAGGTTGGGCTTGGCTGGAGGGTTCACTGGTCTTGCTTGAGCTCCACTCACGTGGCCACTTTCCGCTGGTGGAAAGGGAGGAGGATAGGAAAGCTGAGACTTTCTCTCTGTGCAGCCTCTTAGTGTGATAACCTGGGTTTCTTACAGGTGTCCAGGATTCCTAGACAGCAAGAGAGAAAGTGGCAAGGAGTCTTGGTATTTGGAAATCACATAATGTTACTTCCATTGCAGTTGTGAGATAATATAAGTCCCGTGGCCAGCCTGGGTCTAGTGGATGGGAAAATAGACTCCCATCTTGGTTGGAGAAGCTGCAAGGTTAGTATGTTAATTAAGACAGACTGTAAGAAATAGACCCCTAAATGTGTAATGGCTTTGGTACAGTAGAAGTCTTTTTCTTGTTCACTAGATGGTCCAAGGAGGGTGTTCTTGGTTGGTGGGTGGTGGGCCACTGTCTCAGGCTGCAGACCCCTTCCCCTCTGCAGCATTATCACTGGTGCATCTAAAAGGGGAAGAAAGTGCACAGAAGATAAAGCCTTATTTCCCACAGCTGCCCTCATCAGTTCTGCTTGCATCCCTTAGCTAGCATTTAGTCACAACACTGCAAAGAAGATGGAGAATGAAGTTTAGCTGTGGGTTCAGGAAGAAAAGAGAATAGGCAGGATGTGGTGGGTCACGCCTATAATCCTAGCACTTTGGGAGGCCAAGGTGGGAGGATTGCTTGAACCCAGGAGTTTGAGACCAGCCTGGGCAATGTGGTGAATCCCCATCTCTACCAAAATACAGAAATTAGTCAGGTGTGGTGGCACGTGCCTATAGCCCCAGCTACTCAGGAGGCTGAGGTGGGAGGATGGTTGGAGCCTAGAAGGTGGAGGCTGCAGGGAGCCAAGATTGCGCCACTGCACTCCAGCCTGAGTGACAGAGCCAAACCCTGTCTCAAAAAGAAAAAAAAAATTGTATTTGCTGAATAGCTGGTAGTCTCTGCCACAGCTGATGGTAAGCTGTCATGTCAGTGACGTGTTACTGTAGAACAAGCCACATCAAAACTTAGTGGCTTTGTTTTGCTATCATTTATTTGCTCAGGTGCCTACAGTTAGGTATGGACTCAGCTGGCCAGTTCTGCAGATCTTGCCTGGCTCACTTGTGGTTGAGTTCATCTGATGGCCCTGCTCACATGGCGGGTAGTTGGCTGCGGTGCCTCACCTCTCTGCTGCATGACTGTCTGGCAGGATAGCCCGGGTCTCTTACACAGTGGCAGCAATGGCGTTCTCAGAGGACAGGCCCCAGTGCACAAGCCCTTCCCAAGCCTCTGCTTCTGCAACTTTTGCTCATGTCCTCTTGGGCAGAGCATGTTACCTGGATAAGCCCAGAGTCATGGATTCCAGGAGGTGTAGTTTACTGGGGGCCTAATGAACGCTCTGATGTCACAATATACCACAGCTACCAGAACAAAGAGAGCATGGGAGAGGAAGAAAAAGATATGGGATGATCAACAAAGGCTCCTTCGAAGTTTTGCTAACTTGAGGAAGCAAGCCATGAAATGTTTGGGGGAAGAGTGTGTCAGGCAGAGGGAACAGCAGATGCAAACTTCTTGGGTGGGAACATGCTTGGCATGTTACTGGAACCCCGAGGAGACCACTGTGGTTGGGTGCAGGGAGTGGGCAGGGGGAGGATGAGGAGGGACACAGTGGGAGACAGAAGCTGGTCATACAGGGCTTTGCCAAGACGCTATGGTACTCAGATTTTTTTTTTTCTTTTGATACAGGGTCTCAGTCACCCAGGCTGCAGTGCAGTGGCACCGTCATGGCTCACTGAAGCCTCGACCTCCGAGGCTCAATCCTTCCTCCCACTTCAGCCTCCCGAGTGGCTGGGACTGCAACTGTGCGTCACCATGCCTGGCTACTTTAAAAAAATTTTTTTTTTGTAGAGATGGGGTCTTTCTATGTTGCTCAGGCTGATCTCCAACTCCTGGGCTCAAGTGATCCTCGTGCCTTGGCCTCTCAAAGTGCTGGGATGACAGATGTGAGCTGTCATCCCCAGCCTTGGATTTTGTTCTGTGACAGAAGCCCTTTGAACCAGGGGTTATGTTTTTAAATGATCTGATTGCTGCAGGGTAAACAGACTGTAGGAGGTAGGAATGAGAGCAGCGAGACAAGTTGGGAGTGATTGTGGAAGTCTAAGCCTTCAATGACTGTGCTTTTGACTGGTGTGATTGCTGTGCGGTGGATGGGGCAGGTGGCCGGATTCAGAAGGTCAAGTATATGGAAGGTGCTGATGAATCTGATGTGGAGGTGAAGGAGAATCAAGAATCGAAGCTTATTCCTAGGTGTTTGGCTTAAGCGCTGGGAGAACGTAGGTCCCCTTGTTTGAATGTGAAGACTGGAGGTGGAATAGATTGGCTTTGACAGTCAAGTCCTGTTTGACAGGTTATATTTGTCAGGTAGACAGTTGGATGTGTGAGCTTGGAGCTCTGAGAAAGGCTGGAGATATGAAGTTCATTTAATAGACCATGAACAATTTTTCAAATTATTAAAGTCTTAGTGTTTAATACAGAATAGATGTACATAATTTCAGGGTGCATGTGAGATTTACATGCTTTCATATAATGTATATTAATAAAATCTGGATAACTGGGCTATCTATCACCTTAAACGCTTTTCTTTTCTTTATGCTGAGAACATTCAGATTATTCTCTTCTAGCTATTTTGAAGTATACAATAGATTATTATTTATGATACTCTACTGGTTTATTCAATACTAGGTCTTATTTTTTCTATATATCTATACGAAGTATTATTTGTAATGGCTGCATCGTATGACACGGATGCCCCACCATTATTTATTTTATTTCATTTTGAGATAGAGTCTCAAAATAAGGCCCTACATCCAGGCTGAAGTGCAGTGGTGTGATCTCTGCTCACGACAGCAACCTCTGTCTCCCAGGTTCAAGCAATTCTCCTTCCTCAGCCTCCTGAGTAGCTGGGATTACAGGTGTGTGCCACCGTGCCCAGATAACTTTTGTATTTTTAGTAGAGATGGAGTGTCACTATGTTGGCCAGGCTGGTCTTGAACTCCTGACCTCATGATCCAACTCCTGACCTTATGATCCACCTGCCTTGGTCTCCTAAAGTGATGGAATTATAAGTGCATGCCACTGCACCCAGTTAATTTATATATATATATTTTTTGGTATTTTCCGTAGACATGGGGTTTTATCACATTGGCCAGGATGGTCTCAAACTCCTGACCTCAAGTGATCTGCTTGCTTTGGCCTCTCAAAGTGCTGGGATTACAAGCATGAGCCACTGTGCCCAGCCCCCATCATTTCTTTAACCAAAATTCTATTGTCAGGTGCTTATTTTCCATCATTGTAACAATGCTGCAGTGGATGTCCTTGTGGCTGATTCTTATTTTCAGCTTCTCGAATGGAACTGCTGGATCAAAGGATATGCCAAAGTTTAGGACTTTCCATAGGTTTTGCCAAGTTGCCCTTCATCAGCAGTGTGGGAAGGGTTCATTTCCCCATCGCCGCAGCACAGGCACATATTTTATCTTATTTTTTTGGGTGTGAGTGTTTTGATGTCTAAGAGCTCAGGGTTAAGGAGGCTGTTGTCTCAGATCAGAATGTGATCTTTACTGTTTTTAATTGGGAAGGACCCGGGTACTTGCGGTGATGGGGAGCACTTGGTTTTCTGCACAAAGTGGTCAACCTCGGTTGGGTGCGGTGGCTCACACCTGTAATTCCAGTACTTTGGGAGGCCAAGGCAGGCAGAGCACTTGAGGTCTGGAGTTCAAGACCAGCCTGACCAACATGTTGAAACCCCGTCTCTACTAAAAATATAAACAATTAGCTGATATGGTGGCATGTGCCTATAATCTCAGCTATAGGGGAGGCTGAGGCAGGAGAATCGCTTGAAGCCAGGAAGTGGAGGTTGCACTGAGCCGAGATTGCACCACTGCCCTCCAGCCTGGGCAAAAGAGTGAGACTCCATCGCAAAAAAAAAAAAAAAAAAAAAAAAAAAAAAAAAAAAAAAAAAAAAAAAAAATTGTGGTCTGCCTGTGAGGATCTGGCTTTTTCCTTGTGTTCATAAAGAGGTGTGTGTGTGTGTGTGTGTGTGTGTGTGTGTGTAACTCACAATTCTAAGTCATGGTAAATGTTACGTCTAAAGGGTTCTCTATCCCCTCTGGGTTCAGGAATGGATTCTATCAAGGAATTTGTAATTCATCTCCTTTCAATGAGTAGAAAACTAGGAAGTTTTTCCCCTGACCCCCTGCCAGAGAAGGGGTCATTTCCTGGGCTCCCACCTCTGTGGTCCTAACTGTTGGGAAGAGGGGATAGGGCCTGGCCTTCCTTCTTGCCCACCATGTGCTGCTCTGGGTGTGGGAACAGGGAAGGTGTTGAGAGGCTGAGGAGGGCAGGAGACACGTGGCATCCAGGAAGGAGGTTGGAGAAGCTGAGGGATGGAAAGGGAAAAGGGACAAAAATAGGAGAAGAAGGTAAAAAATAGAACGATTTTCTTCAGCAGGGTTTCTGTGATGCTTGGAATGTCTCTCCAGTGGGTCGTGACCACAAGCGTGGTTGCTGCTCCTCTATAAGCGGGTTTATTGAGGTTCAGAGTCACCGATTTGACCCAAACTGCCCAAGTAAGGCAGCTGCAGACACAGGAACGGACAGAGGTTTACTGCTGTCCTGTGGACTCCCCAAAGGTGAAGTGGCCTGGAAGAGAAGAGAGACAGATGAGAAGAAACGGAGGGCGAAGGGGAAGTGTAGGCGTTAGTGGTAATGATGTGATTAGAGGTGACAGCCATAGGATTAATGACAGTCACGATGATGGAATACTTACTCTGTCGCTAAAATGCTTTCTTTGGTGACTATTATGGATGACAATTATTCAAGAGAAGTGGAGGACTGATAGAAACAAAGTAGGGCATTCATGCAGACAGAGGAGGATGAGAGAAAGAGAGGGAGATGTTTCAGACCTGAGCTCTCCAGTATGGAGGCCACTTGCCACATATGGCTGTTTACCAACGGAAATGCGGCAAGTCCTACTTGAAATGTGCTGTTCGTGTCAAATAGGTGGGAGATTCCAAACTGTTTTCTTAAAAATTATTTTTTTTTAAAAAAAGAAATGGAGTCTCACTATGTTGCCCAGGTTGGCTTTGAACTCCTGAGCTCAAGCGGTCCTTCATCCTTGGCCTCCCAAAATGCTAAAATTACAGGCGTGAGCCACCACCTTCAGTCCAAACTCTTAGTGTGAAGGAAAAAAATGTGAAAGATTGCATTGATAATTTCTATTTTCTATTCTATTTCTATTTTCTCTTCTGGAGTGCAGGAGTGCAATCACGGCTCACTGCACTCTCGACCTCCTGAGCTCAAGCAATCCTTCCACCTTAGCCTCTCAAGTAACTGGGACTACAGGTACATGCTACCACACCTGGCTAATTTTTAATTTTATGTAGAGGTAAGAGTCTTGCCATGTTGCCCAGGCTGATCTCGAACTCCTGGGCTCAAGTAGCCCTTCTGCGTTAGCCTCCCAAAATTCTGGAATTACAGGCATCAGCCTCCATGCCCAGCCTTATTTTTATATTGACATATTAAAATGATAATATTTTAGATACACTGAATTAAATAAAATGTATATTGCTATGGAGTAGAGCTGTTTTTAAGCACTGAAGTGCTTTCTTTGTTTTGCCATAATAGAAATCTTGATCTTGATGAGGGCTAAAAATCTGATCCCCTGAGAGTTACCAGGCAGCCATTGATTAAAGCAGTGGATGCATTCCAAAGATGGATGTGTTCGATTTCCCTGAACCAGAAAAGTGAGATCAAGACTCAGAAATAATAACCGGATGCCCTGAAATTCAAATGGGTGCTTGAAGCAAAATAGACTAATAGGAGGGCTTGAGCTCTGAAGTGAGATTGTTTGGGTTCCAGTTTGGTTCAGGTAACTCTGTGTCAAATGATCTCTCCTTTCCAAGCCTCAGTTTCCTTGTTTATAAAATCAGGATTGTGGTTCACATCTGTAATCCCAGCACTTCGGGAGGCCAAAGCAGAAGGATTGCTTGAACTCAGGAGTTCGAGACCAGCCTGAGCAACATGGGGAGATAACGTCTCTACAAAAAATAAAAAATCAGGCGAGTGTGGTGGTGCATGCCTGTGGTCCCAGCTACCTGGGAGGCTGAGGTGGGAGGATCAGTTGAGCCCGGGGAGGTAGAAGCTGCAATGAGCCATGATCGTGCCACTGCGTGCCAGCCTGGGCAACAGAGTGAGAACCTGTTTCAAAAATAAAATAAAACGATCGTTTTACATGAGATCGTTAATGTGATTAAATGGAATCATGCATTCAGAAGCTGAGTAGAGCCGAGTGCCTGTCACGTGGCAAATTCTTCCTTTTTTTTTTTTTTTTTGAGACAGGGTCTTGCTTTCTCACCAGGCTGGAGTGCAGTGGTGCGATCTCAGCTCACTGCAGCCTCCATGTACCAGGTTCAGGGTTCAAGCAATTCACCTGCATCAGCCTCCCCAGTAGCTGAGATGGCAGGCACATACCACCACGCTCAGCTAGTTTTTTTGTATTTTTACTAGAGATGAGGTTTCACCATGTTAGCCAGCTGGTCTCAAACTCCTGACCTCAAGTGACCCACCCGCCTTGGCTTCCCAAAGTGTTGGGATTACAGGCATGAGCCACTATGCCCAACCGCAAATTCTTAGTAATTATTGACTTTAGAATATTTGATGGACATTCCCACTGCAGACTGGCAGGAGGGAGGTACGGGTGCTTCAGCCGTGCATCTGCGGAGGTACAGGACTTGCATGTATCATTCCTTTATTCAGTATAAGTTAGCGGAGCCCCTGGTGTATGACAGGCAGGGGACCAACATAGCAAAGTATGAGAAGAAAAAAACCCATAGAAGGCTTGTATAGGATAGTGGCACACCCGCTAGGCTGCAGGTGACAGAAGGGAGCAAGATTCCCGACACTCAGTCTGAATCTTCGAATTTGCCCATAGACGACTCATCTCCCATCAGTGGCTGGCAGGCCTTAGTATTTAAACCACGTCTCAACTCTTAAGTTGGATAACAAAGTACCAGTTATGGGGTTGGGCCTTGCAGCTTCTGGAGTTATCTTAAGCTTGCATGGTGAAGAGTTAAAAACTCTGATGTCTGAGTGTCTGAAAAGCCTATGCTGTAATGGGAGGGGGACCCTTAAGAAGTCGTTCAGGCCCATCTTTGCCTGGTGTCCAGATTTAGGGCGAGTGCTACCTCATCAGGCTCGCCCTACATGGTTTTTTAAAAATCGATTTTTTATTAGGTAAAATATCCATGAAATTTACCATTTTAACTTTTTTTTTTTTTTTTGGGACATGGTCTTGGTTTGTTGCTCAGGCTGGAGTGCAGTGGCGTGATCACAGCTTGCTGCAGCCTTAAACCTCTGGATTTGGCTGGGTGCAGTGGCTCACACCTGTAATTCCAGCACTTTGGGAGGCCTAGGCAGGCAGATCACGAGGTCAGGAGTTCAAGACCAGCCTGACCAATATGGTGAAATTCTCTCCCTACTAAAAATACAAAAATTAGCTGGGCATGGTGGTGAGTGCTTATAATCTCAGCTACTTGGGAGGCTGAGGCAGGAGAATGGCTTGAACCCAGGAGGCGGAGGTTGCAGTGAGCCAAAATCGTGCCATTGCACTCCAGCCTGGGCGACAAATCGAGACTGTCTCAAAAAGCAAAACAAAACAAAACAAAAAACCAAAAGAAAACAAAACCAAAAAACCTTCTGGGCTCAGGTGATTGTCCCGCCTCAGCCTCCTGAGTAGCTGGGACTACAGGTGCACGCCACCATACCTAGCTAATTTTTAGAGGCTGAGTCTTGCCATGTTGCCCAGGCCAGGCTTAAACTCCTAGGCTCAAGTGAGTTTCCCACCTCGTCCCCAAAGCGGCATTGGGTGTTAGAGGCATGAGCCACTGTGCCCAGCCCATTTCAACTATTTTTAAGTGGACAATTCAGTGGCCTTAAGTACATTTATAATGTTGTCTGACCATCAGCACTGTCAACTTCCAAAAGCGTTTTTTGTTTCAAACAGAAAGTCTGTATCCATTAAGCAATAACTCCCCTGTACCCCCATCCCCTGGCTTAGCACATGGTAACTGTCATCCTACTTTCTCTATGAACTTGATACTCTAGGTACCTCATAGAAGTAGAATAATATATTATTTGTTATTTTGTGTCTCACTTAGCATACAGTTTCAAGGTTCATCATGTATCAGCACTTCATTCATTTTTATGGCTAAACAATAGTTCATTAGATGGATAGTCGGCATCTTGTGTATCTACTCATCTATCAAGTTGAACATTTTTTAGTTTATATCCACCTTTTGGTTATTGTAAGTAATGCTGCTGCGATCATTGGTATACAAGTATCTGTTTGAGTTCTTGTTTTCCATTCTTTGGTACATACGTGGGGCAGAATCACTGGGTTCTGTGGTAATGCTATTTTAAATTTTTTGAGGAACCACCACAATGTTTTCCACAGTGGCTGCACCATTTATTTTCCATTCCCGCCAGCAATCCAGTAATTCCGCTACATCCTTAATGACTTCTGTTATTTTTCATTTTTAAAATTATAGCCATCCTGGTGGATATGAAGTAGTATCTTATTATGGGTTAGATTTGCATTTTCCTAATGACTAATGATGTTGAATATATTTTCATGTGCTTGTTGGCCATTTGTATACCTTTTTTGGAGAAATGTCTGTTCAAGTCCTTTCACAAGGCAGCCT
The DNA here is from genome assembly GCF_048565385.1 of Saimiri boliviensis. Classification (NCBI taxonomy): domain Eukaryota; kingdom Metazoa; phylum Chordata; class Mammalia; order Primates; family Cebidae; genus Saimiri; species Saimiri boliviensis. The sequence continues at coordinate 15,099,530 of NC_133455.1, forward strand.
GTAAAAGTTTTTCTTTTTCTTTCTTTTTTTTTTTTTTTGAGATGGAGTCTCACTCTGTTGCCCAGGCTGGAGTGTAGTGGTACAATCTTGGCTCATGGCAATCTCTGCCTCTCAGGTTAAAGTGATTCTCCTGCCTTAGCCTCCTGAGTAGCTGGAATCACAGGCATGCACCACTATGCCCGGCTAATTTTTGTATTTTTAGTAGAGAAGGGGTTTCGCCATGTTGGCCAGGCTGGTCTCAAACTCGAACTCGGGTGATCCTCCTGCCTCCACTTCCCAAAGTGCTGGCATTACAGGTGTGAGCCCCTGTGCATGGCCAAAAGTGTTTTTTGTTGTTGTTTTTTGAGACAGGATCTTGCTGTCACCCAGGCTGGAGTGCAGTGGCACCATCTCGCCTCACTGCAGCCTCTGCCTCTGGGGTTCAAGCAGTCCTCTTACCTCAGCCTCCAGAGTCGCTGAGATTACAGGCGTGCACCACCACACCTCGCTGATTTTTGTATTTTTAGTAGAGACGGGGTTTCACCATGTTGGCCAGGCTCGTGGCCTCAGGTGATCCACCCACCTTGGCTTCCCAAAGTGCTGGGATGACAGGTGTGAGCCACCACTCCTGGCCCAAAAGTTTTTTGAATTAAATGTTTCAGCTTTACTGAAGCATAATTAACAAATAAGATTGCATATATTTAAGGTGTACAATATGAGGATTTGATATGCATTATGGAATGATCACACAATCAAATTAACACATGCATCACCTCATAGTTGCTTTGCTTGTGTGTGTGTGTGTGGGGGGGTATGTGTGTGTGTGTGTGTGAGAGAGAGATAACATTTAAGATCTACTCTCAGCAAATTTTACATACACAATATAGCATTATTAACTTTAGTCACCATGTTGTACATTAGATCCCCAGAATTTATTCATCTCATAATGGAAAGGTTGTAGCCTTTGACCAACAGCTCCCCATTTTCTCCTCCAGCCCCTGGCAACCACCATTCTACTCTGTTTCTCTGAGTTTGACTTTGTTAGCTTTCACATGCAAAATCATACTGTATTTGTCTTTTCTCTGTCTGCCTTATTTCACATAGCAGAATGACAGGGCAGCCTTTTGATCTGGATAATCTGTGATAGTTAGAATTGTCCTCCTTCTGTTGAATTGGATTTGCTCTCTGGGAACCTCCCTCCTTTGATTCTACTCTAGGGGGAAAGGGGATGAGGCCAGTCTCTTTTTCAGTCAAGGAAATAGCCTCAAGAAGAGTTTGCATCTAGATCTGGAACCTACCAAGTAGAGACAAGAGATGTTCACTCCCAAAGACTTCGGATGAGTCTCTGATCCAAACTTTGCAGCCAATATCCGCCTGATCCTCCCTGTTCTGTGTGAGTTCCATTTTTATCCATTTGGGGAGGTCTGGAGCTGCTGGAATGGCGAATTTCCCTTTGTCTGTCTACCTCTCCTACCCAGAGTATCACACCAATCAGAAATAGTCATGAGTGTTTCTCTGTGTGCTCATCCACGAAGGCACCAGGGTGATCCTTGGTCAGGATTGGTGGCTTGGACTTGAGCACTGAAGCCTTTAGGTAAAAAGAAGAATTTAAGTGGACATTTAGGGACATTGTTTTTATGAGGAGGCAGAGCTAGGTTAGATGCCACCGTTTTTATTTTATCTTTATCTGACTTGGAGAAGCAGTGTTTTGTGATAAACTCCAAAAGCAGTGTGCTTAAAACCTAAGCTGCAAGAATGAATTTCTTACCACCAGCTCCAATGAAAGCCCTCTTAGAAGAACCACAGGTTGGCAGGACCTTCCTTAAGTATTTAAATACTCTCACACTTACCTAATAGCTTGTACCATGAGAATAGAAGTGAATGCTAAATAATTTTGTTTTCCCCAATATATTTTTACTTTTTTCTTTATTATTGTTATTTTTGCAGAGTCTCGCTCTGTCACCTAGGCTCAGGTGCAGTGGTGTGATCTTGGCTCACTGCAACCTCCACCTCCTGGGCTCAAGTGATCCTCCTACTTTAGTCTCCAGGGAGCTAGGACTACAGGTCCCACCACCACGCCCGGCTAATTCTTTTTGTTCATATGTTTTGTCGGGACGAGTTCTGCCATGTTGCCCAGGCTGGTCTCCAGCTCCTGGGTTTAAGTGATCCACTGGCCTCAGCATCCCAAAGTGCTAGAATTACAGGCATGAGCCACTGTGCTTGGTCTCAACATTATGTAAAATTTCAAACATATACCAGTTGAAGGTACTTTACAGAGAGCATCTGCCACCTGGTTCCATTAACATTTTGCTATATTTGCTTTATTACATACCTATTCACCTATCCATCCCTCTTTCCATCCGTGAGTCTATCTGTTGTTTGATATATCAAAAGTAAATTGCAGGCCAGGCACAGTGGCTCATGCCTGTAATCCCAGCATTCTGGAAGGCCGAGGTGGGTGGATTGCCTGAGCTCAGGAGTTCAAGACCACCCTGGGCAACATGGTGAAACCCTGCTTCTACTAAAATACAAAAAATTAGTTGGGCATGGCGGTGGGCGCCTGTAATCCTAGCTACTCATGAGGCTGAGGTAGGAGAATCGCTTGAGCCTGGGAGGTGGAGGTTGCAGTGAGCTGAGATAGCGCCACTGCACTCCAGCCTGGGCAACAGAGCAAGACTCCATCTAAAAAAAAAAATAAAATAAAAAAAGTAAATTGTAGACATCAGTGCATTTTTGTCTATATATGCCTGTATATTTATCATTAATAATAGATCAGTATTTATTCTTTTGATGTAAAATGGGCAAGCAATGAAACGCACAGATCTTAAGCATACACTCACTGGGTTTTGGCAAACCTATACACCACTGTAACCTAAACCTCCATCAGATATAGAACATTTACCATGATATGGCTAATTCTCTGTCCGCCTTTAAATCAACCAATTTTCTGAATCTTTTTCTACCGTAGATTAATTTAGTCTGTTCTAAGACAAAGAACTGTATGTAAACGAAATCATACATCATGTACTTTTTAATTTTTGACGACTTTTGGGTATATAGTCCTGTGAGCTTTAATTACTATATACATTTGTGTAACTACTGCTACCATTTAGGGTACAGAGTAGTTCTTTTCCCCACAAAACTTATTTCATGCTTCCCTAATATATTTCTATACTTAACCCCTGGCAATCACTGATCTGTTCTCTACATGTATTACCATAGCTTTGTCTTTTTGAGATGTCTTTTGCTCATGAAACAAAATTGTATTAATTATTTTCTTACTGTTGAATGTTGAGAGTTATTTATGTGTCCTGGATACAATCCTTTGTGAGATATATTAGTTGCAAATATTTTCTCCCATTCTGAAGGTCGTCTTTTTTCCCCGCCTCTTAACAGTGCTATTTGCAGAGCAAAACTTAAAATATGATAAAGTCAAATTTATCACTTTTAAATTTTCTTATACAATTTTTATTTTTTTTAACAATTTGCATTCAACCTATGATTCATTTTATGTATTAGGTTGGTGCAAAAGTAATTGCAGTTTTTGCCATTACTTTTATATTTTTTTATTTTAATTTTTTGAGTTGGAGTCTCACTCTTGTCTCCTAGGCTAGAATTCAGTGGCATGATCTGAGCTCACTGCAACTTCCACCTTCCGGGTTGAAGCGATTCTATCTCAGCCTCCCAAGTAGCTGGGATTACAGGCACCTGGATAATTTTTATATTTTTAATAGCAATGGGGTTTCATCATGTTGGCCAGGCTGGTCTCGAACTCCTGACCTCAGGTGAGCCACGTGCCTCAGCCCTCCAAAGTTCTGGGATTACAGACATGAGCCACTGCACCCGACCTTTGCCATTATGGTTAAAATGGCAAAAACTTCAATTACTTTTGCACCAACCTAATACATTTTGGTATGTAGTGTGAGGTTTAAATTGGGGTTCATTTTTTTTGTATGTTCATTTGAATGTACAATTTTTTTCAGCATAATTCATCAAAAAGTTGATTTCTTTCTACACTAAATTGCCTTTATACCTTTGTAAGAAATTAATATTCTATGTTTGTATCTATTTCTGGAGTCCATCCTGTCCCACTGATCTCTGTATCTGTTTTTTTTTTTTTTTTTTTTTTTTTTTTTTTTTTTTTTGCCAATATCACATTTTTGTGATAACTGTAGGTTTATTGTAATTTTTTTTTTGAGTCTTGCTTTGTTGCCCAGGCTGGAGTGTAGTGGCGAGATCTTGATTCACTGCAACCTCTGCCTCCTGGGTTCAAGTGATTCTCCTACCTCAGTGTTCTGAGTAGCTGGCATTACAGATGCCTGCCACCATGCCTAGCTATTTTTATTTTTTTTTGTATTTTTAATAGAATGGGGTTTCACCATATTGGCCAGGCTGGTCTTGAACTCCTGACCTCAGCTTATCTACTCTCATCACCCCCCCCACCCCCATAGTGCTGGGATTAGAGGCATGAGCCACTGCATCTGGCCTATTGTAATTCTTAAAATTGATTGGTCAAATCTATGTAAGGCACGAAAAAAATTGAGTAGTGTGAGTTCCGCCTTCATTATTTTTTTTCAAAAATTATTTTAGCTATGTAGCTCTTTTGTCTTTTTATATAAATTTTAGGCAGCTTGTCTATATTTATAATAAAAATCTGATTTTTATTGCAATTGCATTAAATCTATACCTTGATTTGGGGAGGAATGACCTCTTAACTGTATAAAGTCTTCCAGTTTATGAACATGATATGTCTTTCCATTTAGGTAAGTCTTCTTTTCTTTCTTTTATTAGCATTTTCTAGTTTTCAGCATATAAATCTTTAACACGTTTTGTAAGACTTATACCCAAGTATTTGATATTTTTGGATCTACATAAATGTATTTACTTTAAAATTTTGATTTCCAATTGTTTTTAGTATTAAAAATATAATTGATTTCTGTGTTAACATTGTATCCTGTGACCTTGATAAACACACTTATAAGTAACTAGGAACTTTTCTCCCCTGGATTCCATGGATTTTTCTACGTAGATAATCATGTTATCTGAGAATAGGGACAATTTATTTTTTACAATTTTTATTTTTATTTTACTAGCCAGGATTTCCATTACAATGTTGGATGGGAATAGTGGAAGTAGATATTCTTGCCTTGTTCTCAATCTTAAGGAAAAAGTGCTCCAATTTTCCACCATTAAGAATGATGTTAGGTTTAGTTTTTTTGTTTTTTGTTTGTTTATTTTGGTAGATGCTCTTTTCTCTATTAGGTTAAGAAGTGTCTTTCTGTTCCTGGATCCTTGAGAGTTTTTCATAATGAATGGATACTAAATTTTGTCAAGTGCTTTTTCTGTATCAGTTGGTATTGTCATGTGGTCTTGTCTTGTCTTTCTTTTGAAAGGCAAGAGTCTAACTCTGTCATCCAGGCTGGAGTACAGTGGCACGTTCTGGGCTTACTGCAACTTCTACCTCCTGGGTTCCAGTGATTCTCTTACCTTGGCCTCTTGAGTAGCTGGGATTACAGGCATGTATCACTACACCCAGCTAATTTTTTGTATTTCTGGTAGACATAGACAGGGTTTCATTATGTTGGCCAGGCTGGTCTTGAACTCCTAGCCTCAAGAAATCCATCTGCCTTGGCCTCCCAAATTGCTGAGATTATAGGTGTGAGCCACTGCACCTGGCCCATTTATCTTCTTTATTAACATGATTTATCTTCTTTATACTTTTAATATGTTTGATTTAACATTTTTGAACCCACCTTGCATTCCTGGGATAAACTCCACTTGGTTATGGTGTATTATTTTGCCATACTGTTAGATTTCATCTGTCAGTATTTTTCTGAGAATTTTTTTTTTGTCTGTGTTCATGAGGGATATTGATCTGTGGTTTTCCTTTTTTGTACTGCTTTTGTTTAGTTTAAGAATCAGGGTAATACTGTGCCTAAGTAATTTTTTTGTGTGTTTGTAGAAAGCTTTTAACTACAAATTCAATTTTTAAAAATGTTTTTAGGATTATTCATGTAGTATATTTGTTCTTGGTGAATTTCGGTAGTTTATGGCTTTTAAGGAATTGGTACATCTTACTGAAATTGTTGAATTTACATGCATAGAGTTGTTCCCAGTATTCTCTTATTATCCTTTTAATGTGATGGGCTCTGTAGTGATGCTCCCCTTTTCATTCTTGATATTGGTAATGTGTGTTTTTCCCTCTTTTTCCTTTGTTAGTCTGGCTGGAAGTTTATCATTTTAATTCATCTTTTCAAAGGACCAGGTTTTGGCTTCATTTATTTTCTCTACTGTTTTTCTGTCTTCAACTTCATTGATTTTCATTCTTGTTCATTTTTCTTTCTTCTGCTTACTATAGGTTTGTTTTGCTCTTCCTGTTTTGTTGAGGCAGATACTTATTAATAGATAAAACTTGAAAACTAGTTGACTTGAGAACTTTCTTTTCTGATGTATGTATTGCCATGAATTTTCCTCTAAGAACTACTTTAGCTGTATCCCACAAATTTTGATGTGTTCTTCATTGTTTTCCAGTTCGTAATATTTTCTAATTTCTTCTGAGGCTTCCTCTTTGATGCATGTTTTCTTTTGAAGTCTGTTTTTTAATTTATAAGCGTGTTGGTTTCTAGTTTATTGGTTTCTCTGCTGAACAGGGCCAGACTCACAGCTGATCCTGGGCCCAGGCTATACACTGCTTTGGTGGTTGTGTTCAGCCACTCATGTGGGCTTGGTGGAACGAGGATGGAGCGCCAGTGCTGGAGAGGTGCAGTGGCTAGTGGCCCCCAGAGCACGGGGCTTTCCAGAGGTGGCTCTGGTCTCAAGATGGCGCCATGCTGTAGCAGCCTGGCTCATGGGGTTGGTAGAGGGAGGGGAGTGTTCACCCTGTGCTCTTAATCCAGGACAAGGAAGCTGCTTGAATTCCCAGCACCTCTCCAAAATGGGCTCAGGGCTTGCAAGGACTGCGGGATTCTTCTGTAATAAGGACTGTAGGTGTTTTCAGTGGCAAGAGGGGCTGGCTGGGTTCTTCTGCTTACTTTTCCCCACAACAGGAAACCTCTCTCTGTCTCCGGGCTGATCTGAGTGAGGGAGGTGGGGCTGCAGAGGCCAGTGACCTCCACGCTGCCCTGCTGGACTTCCAATTACCTGAAGTACATCTCTTTCCTTTTTTGCACATCAGCACTCTCCCTCTGATATGCCAATCAAATCTTAGCTATTAATTAATTGCCTTGGTCCTTTCTTGTGGGAGGATGAGTGCCAAGTGTCTTTAGTCAGCCATCTTGCAGACATCACTCCTGTAGTTTAATTCAATTATTATTATTGTCATTTTAATCTTTTTTTTTTTTTTTTAGAGATGGAGTCTTGCTCTGTCATCCAGGCTGGAGTGCAGTGGCACTATCCCGGCTCAGTGCAACCTCCACCTTCTGGGTTCAAGCAGTTCTGCCGCAGTCTCTCGCATAGGAGGGTGAGTGGGACTATAGGCACCCACCACCACACCTGGCTAATTTTTGTATTTTTGGTAGAGATCAGGTTCTCCATGTTGGCCAGGCTGGTTTTGAACTCCTGACCTCAGGTGATCCACCAACCTCAGCCTCCCAAAGTTCTGGGATTACAGATGTGAGTCACTGTGTTCAGCCAGTTTAAATCAGTTATGATCAATGAACACATTTCATATAGTTTAAATTCTCTTAAACTATTTAAGGTTTCTTTTTAAACTCAGGATATGTTCCTTCTTGGTGAATGTTCCATGCGTGCATGAAAAGAATGCATGTTCTGCTGTTGGGTAGAGTGTTCTATAAATGTCAGTTATATCCACTTTGCTGATGGTGTTTAGATCCTTGAGAGCCTTGATGATTTTCTCTCTAGTTGTCTTATTGATTACAGAGAGAGAAGTGTTGATGTCTCCTACTGTAATTGTGCATTTGTCCATTTCTGTTTTCAGTTCCATCTGTTTTGCTTCATGTATTCTGAGATTTTTTTTTTTTTTTTTTTTTTTTTTTTTTTTTTTTTAGAGATGGGGTTTTACCATGTTGGCCAGACTGGTCTCGAACTCTGACCTCTGGCAATCCACCTGCCTCAGCCTCCCAAAGTGCTGGGATTATAGGTGTGAGCCACCGTGCCCAGCCAATTCTGAGATATTTTGTTAAGTGTGTACACATTTAGGATGGTTATGTCTTCTTGGTCAGTCGATCCTTTGTCATTACTTAAAGTTCTTTTTTATCCCTGATAATTTTCCCTGCTCTGAAAACTATTTTCTCTGATACTAATACAGCCACTCCAGATGTTATTTTTTTTAGGTTTTAATTTTTTAATTTTTATTTATTTATTTTTTTGAAACAGGATCTCACTCTGTTGCCCAGGCTGGAGTGCAATGGCGAGATCACACCTCACTGCAGGCTTGGCCTCTCAGGCTCAAGCGATCCTCTCATTTCAGCCCCCTAAGTAACTGGGACTTCAGGTGTGTGTGCTACCATGCTCAGCTAATTTTTAAATGTTTTTTTGTAGAGATGGGAGTCTTGCTGTGTTGCCCAGGCTCGATCTCCTGGGTTAAAAAGATCTGCCTGTCTCAGCCTCCCGAAGAGCTGGGATTGCAGGCATGAGCCACTGCACCTGACCACTTTTTTTTTTTTTTTTAAGGTTTTTACAATCTGAGATAACATTTCATGTAAAATTCAACCTTTTAACCATTTTAAACTGTACAATTGAAGATTTTTAGTATATGCTCAGTGTTTTGCAATCACTACTATCTAATTGCAGAATATTTCTATCACCACAAAAAATATTTTGTGCCTATTAGCAGTCAATCTCAATTCCTTTGCCCTCTATTCCTTGGCAACTACTAATCTGTTTTCTGACATTATTGTTTTGCTTATTCTGGACATCACATATAAATGAAATCACACAGTATGTGGCTGTATTAGTCTGTTCTCATGTTGCTGATAAAGACATACCTGAGACTGGGTTATTTATTTATTTTTGAGATGGAGTTTTGCTCCTGTTGCTGAGGCTGGAGTGCAGTGGCGTGATGTTGGCTCACGAGAACCGCCATCTCCTGCCTCAGCCTCCTGAGTAGCTGAGATTACAGGCATGTGCTACCATGCCTAGCTAATTTTGTATGTTTAGTAGAGAGGGGATTTCTCCATGTTGGTTAGGCTGGTTTGGAACTCCCGACCTCAGGTGATCCGCCTGCCTTGGCCTCCAGGAGTGCTGGGATTATAGGCATGAGTCACTGTAACCAGCCAAGACTAGGTAATTTGTAAAGAAAAAGAGGTTTAATGGACACACAGTTCCACGTGGCTGGGGAAACCTTACAATCACGGGGGAAGGTAAAGGCATGTCTTACATGGCAGCAGGCAATAGTGAATGAGAGCCACGTGAAAGGGGAAGTCTCTTATAAAATCATCAGATCCTGTGAGATTTATTTACTCCCACAAGAACAGTATGGGAGAAACTGCATCAGTGATTCAATTATCTCTCACTGGGTGCCTCCCATAACATATAGGATATGGGAGCTACAATTCAAGGTGAGATTTGGGTGGGGACACAGCCCATGGCCTTTTGTTTACAGCTTCTTTCATTTAACATAATATCTTCAAGTTTCACCCATGTATCAGTACTTCATTTTTTAATGACTGAATAATGTTCCATTCATTGTATGTATATATGCATTTTGTTGATCTGTTCATCAGTTGATGGCCATTTGGATTGTTTCCACCTTGTGGCTCTTGAGAATAGTTCCGCTATGAGTGGTTTTTTTTTTTTTTGGAGTGGGGGAGGGCTAGGATAAGGGCACATTAGAAGGAATGTCCTAATGTCCCCAGGTTCAGGCTGCTGCACAGTTAGGATCTCTAGGGTCAGAAGTTTCTTCCATAGCTATTGTAGTTGTACATGATGGTTCAATGTGACAATTCCTGGGAGCTCTTAAAGGTATTTGAGTGGCTATTCAGGTTATATATGGCAGGTTATGAATCATTCATACTGACTTCAGAAATGGAGGAAATAGTCATTTTAAGAAATTAATAGTCATTAAGGCAAAGCACTTTACTGTAAAAAAAACAGAATATGCACTTAGTCAAAAGGAAAAACGAATGCTGTTATGATCCTACCACCTACATGTCGACACTGTTGACACCTTGTTACAGAGTCTTACAGGGTTTTCCTCACACAAACATGTATTTTTATGTGACTTTTAAGAGTAACGGTATGGTAAGTATTTTGTAGTCTTCTCATTTCCCCTTAAAAGTTGACTTATGACATGAATGTCTTTCAATGTCAAAACTATATTTTAGAGCATTTCTAATGGCTGTATAACATTCCAGCATACAATACAGCATCATTGATTTAACGACACCTGTTAGTGACTTAGATTATTTCTAGTTTTTCACTCTCATAAACACAGCCTTAATGAATATTTTTGAAATGGGATCTTTGTAAAGCACTCTTATTTATTTATTTAAGAAATATAGGCTGGGCGGGGTGGCTCATGCCTGTAATCCCAGCACCTTGGAAAGCCAAGGTGGAAGGACTGCTTGAGCCCAAGAAATTGAGACCAACCTGGACAACGTAACAAAACTCTGTCGCTACAAAAAAATACAAAAAAATTTAGCCAAGTGTGGTGGCATGCACCTGTAATCCTGGTTACTTGGGAGGCTGAAGTGGGAGAATTGCTTGAGCCTGGGAGGCTGAGGCTGCAGTGAGCCATGATCCCACTATTGCACTCCAGCCTAGAAACTTAAAAAATTGATCCCTTGGAGATAGTGAGTAGAGTGGTGGTTACCAGAGGCTGGGAAGGGTTGTGGGGAAGGAGAGATTAAGTAGGTTGGTTAGTGGGTCAAAAATATAGCTAGATAGAAGGAATAAGAGCGAATGTTTGATAGCACAGTAGGCTGAATACAGTTAGCAATAATTTATTGTATATTTCAAAATAGCTAGAAGAGAAGATTTGGAATGTTCCCAACACAAAGAGATGATAAATAAATGATAAATGTTTGAGATGATGAATATTCTAGTTACCCAGATTAGATCATTACACATTGTATGCTTGTATTAAAATAGCACATGAACCCCTACATGCGTACAACTATTATGTATCCACAAAAATTAAAAATAAGCAAAAAAAAAAAAAAAAAAGAGAAATATACCTAGAAGTGGAATGACTGCATGCATGTAAGACTTTTATTCCTCTATGGCCTAGTGATCCCTTAGAAAGAGTGTACCACTTTATAACCTTCTTAGAGTTTAGAAGAGTAGGGCAAACACAGTGGCTCATGCCTCTAATCCCAGCACTCTGGGAGGCTGAAGCAGGTGGATTGCTTGAGGTTAGGAGTTTGAGACCAGCCTGGGCAGCATGGTGAAATCCTTTCTCTACTAAAAATGAAAAAAAAAAACACAAAATTAGGTGTGGTGATGCATGCCTGTAGTTCCAGCTACTTGGGAGGCTGAGACAGGAGAATCACTTGAACCAGGGAGGTGGAGATTGCAGTGAGCCAATGTCGCACCACTACACTCCAGCCTGGGTGACAGAGCAAGACACCGCCTCAAAACCAAAAAAAGAGTAAAGCCTGTGATTTTTACATCTTCAGGAATGACAACTGTAGAGGCAAATGTTTCAAATAAATCTGTAACTTAATAAAAATATGTAAAATCATTTTACTACATCTGTGCATCAACTGATCATGATGAGCTAAGAGGCTGGAAGCAGGCTTGGCTTTAAAAAAAATGTACACTTTCAGTTGAAATAAATAGATTTTGAATCATGTCAATGACAAGGAAGCCTAATTTAAGATGATTTTTTTTTTCTTCCCAAATGGCATCCGGAAGAGGTGTGAGTTTTATGGATGAGGCTGCTTGATTTCTAGGGGGTCACACAGTGGTTCTGGGGGCCAGTCAGGAAACCCACAGGAGGAAAATGGGGCAGGAGTAGAATGTTTGGGGGTGGCATGGGGCGAGGGTCATGGTAAACTGAGCAGCATCTATTTAGGGAGGTCAGGTGTTGGTCATGAATGGGATCTGGGCCTAGTATTGTCCAGTATTTCCATTTTTCAACATAACCCCAGAAATCAAAATCTTTTTTTTTTTTTCCTTTGGAAACAGAATCTTGCTCTGTCATCCAGGCTGGAGCAGTGGCACAGTCTTGGCTCATTGCAACTTCCGCCTCCTGGGTTCAAGCGATTCTCCTGCCTCAGCATCCCAAGTTGCTGGGATTACAGGCGACTGCCACCATGCCCAGCTAATTTGTGTGTTTTTAGTAAAGACTGGTTTTTGTCATGTTGGCCAGGCTGGTCTCAAACTCTTAGCCTGAAGTTATCCGCCCACCTCAACCTCTCAAAGTGCTGGGATTACAGGTGTGAGCCACTGAGCTTGGCCCAGAAATCAAAATCTTAAATGTGAAAATTTTCATTCAAAACAAAAAATGCTATCAAAGTTAAACAAACATACCTGCAGCTGGATTCAGCCCATGAGCACTTTAAAACCTTCTCAGAGTTTAAAAGAATAGTGCGAGCCCAATTCTTTGCCACATTCCTTAAAAACCAACAAACAAAAATTTATTTTAATTTCAGTCTTGACTGTTTTAAATTGGTATTGAATGTGGTTGATGAAAAGTGGCAAAAGGTTTATATATTATGTTTGCGAACAATGTAATATACAACTGAATTCAGTCCCTGGGAAAAATAAGAATTGTTCCCATTCTTTCATATAGAGATGAAAATAAGGCTGATTGAGTCCTAAGTTCATGTCCAAATTGCAAGAAAATCTCACAATCAAAATACATGGTTTCTATAATGTATGTTAAACACATGGGCAGCAGAGAACAAATATAAGTTGAATAAATCAGTGACTTGCAATTGCTCTGTGATACCTACAAAATAAAGAGTTTGCTGGGGTGTGAATGAAAGTTACCTAGAAATTCAACCTTGTCTTGTCACTGAAGATACAGCATTAGAGACACTTCCCATTAGGTAGATTTTCCAAGTAATAATATCTGTGATATCCTCTGTGAGGTTACCTTGAGACCTGAGCAACAATTTACAATCAGTGGTTCCTGAAGGACATCCAGTATCGATGTTTGTAAGGGAATATGACTGAGCCTTTGTTTCTGGCATAAACTGGTAATTATATGCGTGGTATTTCATAAAAAGTGACAATACCTCATTACCATCTGATCAAGAACCTCACTGTCGTGCCTGTTAGTTAAAATGTGTGTGTTTTTGTTTAAACACTGTTGAGTGAGGGCAAAGAAGATACAGGTAATCAACAATACTCGAATAATTTGTGGAGACCAGTGATTTAATGATTGCTGTTTCTCATTTTTTCCCCCAATTTTACCCATCTGTGGGTTGAAAACAATTAAGTTTACGTTGTTTAGCCTGGAGAAGATGGAACAATGAACTATTGGCTTCGTGATGTTTGCTTCTTCGGTAGCTATTCTTAGTCTCCAGTGAGGGCATAAGAAGAGATGTTACTGGGACCAGACAACAACACACACACATTTCTTTTTCTTTTGAGACATAGTTTCACTCTATTGCCCAGGCTGGAGGAAAGTGGTGTGATCTCGGCTCACTGCAACCTCCACCTCCTGGGTTCAAGTGATTCTCGTGCCTCAGCCTCTTGAGTAGCTAGGCTTACAGGTGTGTGCCACCATGCTAGGCTATTTTTTTTTTTTAATCTTAGTAGCAGAGACAGGGTTTCACCATGTTAGCAAGGATGGTCTCGAACTCCTGACCTCAAGTGATCTACCCACTTCAGGGTCCCAAAGTGTTGGGTTACAGGCGTGAGACACTGTGCCTGGCTGCATTTCAAATCTATACAGAAGTAAAGGCTCCATCACACAAATTCACCAATGATCACATCATGGTCAATCAGTGCCTCTCCACGTCAAAAATCTCCCTGGCTTATTGTGAAGCAATTCTTAAACTATTATTGCATTTCATCCTCAGTGCATTTCAATACCGATTTCTCATAAACAGTAAGTACTATGTTTTAAGCACAACCAGTGCTATTGTCACACCAACAATTCATCAGTCAGGTATTTCCTTCAACAAAATGAAATATTGATATACAAAAGAGGACTGTACGTATCAAAGCAGTCATGGTGATTATATCTGCCTTGCCCTAGCTCTGCTGGCATTGCTTAAAATATTCTTACAAGCTGTCTTCAGAGTCACTTTACAGGAAACCAAAGTCTCTTTACTTTCTTTTTTATTTTTTGACCCCAGATGGTAGCCTTCACTGTGTCTGCTTAACTGATTCCCAGTGATTTTTGTCCATTTAAAATACATAAATAGTCTAGTTCACTGTTAAACAACAAGATGTGTTGCCATTGACTTTGATCATGACAGTGTTCTGGACACGGTATCTGAAAGGGAACTCAAGAAGCAAGGTCATAGCTTTGGTGTTGGGATAAGTCTTTAGCTATTTATAATGTCTAGCTGGTGGTTATTTTTGTTTGTTTAGAGGCAGAGTTTTGCTCTGTTGCCTAGGCTGGGGTGCATTGGCATGATTATGGGCTCACTGCAGCCTTGAACTCCTAGACTCAAGCAATCTTCCTGTCTCAGCCTCCTGAGCAGTTAGGACTACCAGTGTGTACCACCATGCCCAGCTACTTTTTAAATTTTTTTGTAGAAATGAGGTCTCTCTGTGTTGCCTAAGCTGATCTCAAACCCCTGAGCTCAAGTGATCCTCCTACCTCTGTCTCTCAAAGTGCTGGAATTACAGGTATGAGCCACCGCATGTGGCTTATGATGTCTGCTTTGAAAGGGAACCTTTCAAAAGGTTGATGAGCTCAGCATTCCTTCCTTTCTTCCTTCACTCCACGTAATGTTAAATGCATTCGTTATACAAATGGGATAGTCTTGCATGTATGGAGATTATGATGTGCAAATATGTATTGCATGTCAGGCACTGTGCTGGGTACTGGGACATAGAATACATGCACTTGTGTCATGGATCTAGTGAGATGCTAAAGCTAAGACCTGAAGAATGACGGAGTTAGCTGGAGATGAGGAAGGGATGTTCCAGGCAGCAGGAACAGTATGCACAAAAGCCTAAAGTTAGGAAATAGCATGGGGCATTTGAGGAACCAAATGCAGGCCAACATGGGAGAAATCTAAGTGTTTCAGGCTTTTTTTGTTTTTGTTTTTGAGACAGAGTCACTCTTTGTTGCTCAGGCTGGAGTGCAGTGGCACGATCTTGGCTTACTGCAACCTCTGCCCCTCGGGTTCAAGAGATTCTCCTGCCTCAGCCTCCCGAATAGCTGGGATTATAGGCGTGCACCACCATGCCTCACTAATTTTTTTTTTTTTTTTGTATTTTTAGTAGAGACGGGGTTTCACCACGTTGCCCAGGCTGGTCTCGAACTCCTGACCTCAAGTGATCCACCCGCCTCAGCTTCTCAAATTGCTAGAATTACAGGCATGTGCCACTGTGCCTGGCTCAGGCTCATTTGGAGGCAAAGGGATGGGGCCACACATTTTCCTTTCTTTGAACTGGGTTCCTTTTCATCTCCTTCCTGCCTCATCTCCTCCTTATTATAGGAAAATAAGGCCATCTCGTTTGCCAAATTGAATCAAACTCTCTAATATATGATCTCCACTTCTCAAATATGATTTGAAAGTATAACATTAATTTATTGGTCCCCTAAGGTAGAGGTGGGTTCTTTAACACTAGAACAAACACAAGCTACTTTGTAATAATAATAATAATAATAAATGGGCAAGATCTTGAGAAGGGTAGGGTGGAGGGAGGGGAAATAAAGCTAGGAGAAAAGAGGTGGTGAATTGGGAACACATTTGAAATCTCCTGCTCTGTGGTTTATGATTAACAGCAGTGCAGAAAATGTCTCTGCAGAGTTATGAAAAATTCATTAGTAGCATGCTATACAGGTCTGAGAAGCTGGTCATTGTTTGATCAGATTAACGATAATAAGAGCAGTCTTAAATTAACTCAGATTAAGAGGAGAACTTTCCCCTGCTACTATTTAGTCATTCGTGTATAATCACATTTCCTCGCAGCCAGTTACCCTTACTTGTCTGCTAAGATGGTAGCTCAGGTCTTCACTAAGGTGAAATCAAGAGGGGAGAGAGTGGGCTGAGGCCAGATGCCACCTTGAGGCATCCCTGGGCATCCTCTGGGCTCTGGCTCATGTTTTCTAGCCTCCCAGACCCCGCCCTTCTGTTTTTCAGACCTGTTTCCTTTATCCTGAGTCTGCTTCGTCCTACCTCATTGTTTTCCAGTATGGGGCATCTGCCACGTGCCAGGCAATGTTCTAGGTGCTGGGGATATACATCAGAGAGCAAATCAGGCAAGGAGCCCTGTTCTCTTGTGGCTCACATTCTGAGTGGGAGAGACAGACAATAAACAAATAAAAGTTGTTTTCACAGTCACCGAATAGGGAAGCTGGCCAGGCACAGTGGCTCACGCCTCTAATCCCAGCACTTTGGGAGGCCAAGATGGGAGGATCACTCAGGGGTTCAAGACCAGCCTGAGCAACAAAGAGAGACCCTGTCTCTACAAATAACAACCACAACCACAACAACCACAACAACAAACTAGCCAGGCATGGTGGTGTGCACCTGTAGTCCTGGCTACTCTGGAGGCTGAGGTGGGAGGATCACGTGAGCACAGGAATTCATGGCTGCAGTGAACCATGCTGCGCCACTGCATTCCAGCCTGGGCAACAGATTGAGACCATGTTTCAAAAATGAAATAATTTAGGCCAGGTGCAGTGGCTCATGCCTGTAATCCTAGCACTTTGGGAGGCTGAGGCAGGCAGATCGCTTGAGCTCAGGAATTCAAGATTAGCCTGGGCAACATGGCAAAACACCATCTCTATGAAAAAATACAAAAATTAGCTGGCTGGGCAGGGCGGCTCTTGTCTGTGGACCCAACTACTCAGGAGGCCAAGGTGGGAGGATCACTGAAGCCTGAGAGGCATAGGTTGCAGTGAGCTGAGATCAGACCACTGCACTCCAGCCTGGGTGACAGAGCAAGACCCTGTTTCAAAAACAAGTTTAATAGATGGAATAAGGAAGCTATCGAGGATGACAGAAGATGACAACTACTATGGAAAAAACAAAAAATATAGCAGGCTTCATGAAAAAGTGACATTTGAGCAAAGACTTGAACTGGGTAGGAGGGTGATCCCTGGGACCTCTAGGGGAGAAAAGCACTCAGAGAGAGGCCACTGCACTTACCAAGCCCCTGAGGTCTCTGAGGAACAGTCAGGAAGCATGTGTGACCAGACTGGAGTGCTGAAAATCAGCTCAGAGAAGCGGAGTGGGACCAGATCATGAAAGCCATTGATTCATTCATTCATTCATTCTTTATTTGAGACAGAGTCTCGCTCCGTCGTTCAGGCTGGAGTGCAGTAGTGCAATCTCAGCTCACTGCATTCTCTGCCTCCTGGTTCAAGCAATTCTCCTGCCTCAGCCTCCTGAGTAGCTAGGATCACAGGCACCCACCACCACAAGAGGCTAATTTTTGTATTTTTAGTAGAGACAGGGTTTTACCATGTCGACTAGGCTGGTCTCAAACTCCTGACCTCAAATGATCTGCCCACCTCGGCCTCCCAAAGTGCTGGGATTACAGATGCGAGCCACCATGCCCGGCGCATGAGAACCTTTTCGACCAGCGTAAACATTTTACCCTGTGAAATGAGCACATAGGAGGGTTTTGAGCAGAGGAGGAATGACTTGAGTTTTAGCAGCATCTTTCTAGCCACTGGTTGAGAACAGACTGTAGGGGCCCGGGTAGAAGCAGGTAGTTGAGCTAGAAGACTGCAGTAAGGGTGTGGTGGTGCATGCCTGTAGTTCTAGCTACTTGGGAGGCTGAGGAGGGAGGATTGCTTGAGCCAGGAGGTCAAGGCTACAGTGAGCTGTGATCGGGTCATTGTACTCCAGCCTGGGCAACAGAGCAAGATGAGACCCCATGTGTAAAAAGCGGCAGCAAAAAGCTGGGCAAAGTGGCTCAGACCTATAATCCCAGCACTTTGGAAGTTTCAAGCAGGAAGATCACTTGAAACTAGGAGTTTGAGACCAGCCTGGGTAATATAGCAAGAGTCTGTCTCTACAAAAAATTTAAAAAAATTAGTTGGGCATGGTGGTACATGCCTGTGGTTCTAGCTACTCAGGAAGCTGAAGTGGGAGGATCCCTTGAACTCAGGAGTTCGAGGCTTCAGTGAGCTATGTCATGCCACTGCACTCTAGCCTGGGCGACAGACTGAGACCCTGTCTCAAAAAGAAAAAAAATAAATAAGAAAAAGAGGCTGTGTACAGTGGCTCACACCTGTAATCCAACTTTGGGAGGCAGATCACAAGGTCAGGAGTTCAAGACCAGCCTGGCCAAGATGTTGAAACCCTGTCTCTACTAAAAAATACAAAAATTAGCCGGGCGTGGTAGTGGGAGCCTGTAATCCCAGCTACTTGGCAGGCTGAGGCAGGAGAATCACTTGAACCCAGAAGGTGGAGGTTTCAGTGAGCTGGGATCACACCACTGCACTCCAGCCTTGGCGACAGAGCAAGACTCTGTCTCAAAATTTAAAAAAGACGACAACTGTGGCTTGTACCAGGCTGGTGAGCTGTATATTTAGAACTTACAGTGAACAGGATTTCCAGATGTTTTTGACCTTGCCTGTTGACTGATAGGAAATGTGATGGTGTTCACTGGTTGTATTAACCAGAGCCCCTTTGGTTGTGAGTGTGAGAAACTTATCTCAAACTGGTTAAACAGCAATGAGGAGTTCTTTGGCTGGTGGGACTGAGATGTTTATGGGTAGTATTGGCTTCAGCGTGGCTAGATCCAGGCACTTAACAAATGCAAGCAAAGCCCCGTCTCCACCTCTCAGCTCGGCTTTCTTTCTGGATTGCTTTCGTCCAAACAGTCTTTCCTTATGGTGGCAAAATGGCCACACAGTGCCACACTTACATTTTATCACCTTGCTTGTACGAAGAGCGTGATTATTTCTCAGTGGCTCCGACAAATTTCTGGGGTATCCTATTCACCAGTCAGGAGCGGTTCATTTCTCTGCTCCTGGAGTCAAAAGGGAGCAGTGTTCTTATTGATCAGTTATGGGGCCAGGGAGGGAGATCAGTCCCTTCCAAGCCCTGTGGACCAAGCAGGGATGTTCTCCAAACGAAAGCTGGGGATGCTGTTACTCAAAGATAATAAGCTTGGCTGGAGGGTACGGTAGATTCTGCTGTTCCACTGTAGCCAGAATTCTTAATCCAGAATTCCAGCAAATGCAGGAAATTCTAAGTAGGACATACGGTTCAAAAGGGTAAAGAACATATTACTAGGAACGTCTGCATATTCAGAGTGGGATATTTCAGAGTTTGCAACGTCAGCTGGATTTAAGTAACAGTTCTTCCTCCACTCATCCACTCCGAAGCCAAGTGTGGTTATACACCTGCCCTCCCCTTCGAGAGGTGCCATGTATCTTTTTTGGGACAGTGAGTGGATGGGGAAGTGGAGCACGGTGCTGGGTCCCAGCTCTGCCACCCTCTTGCTGTGTGTCACTTGGGCAAGTTACATAACTTTATTGAGCCACAGAGGATACCGGGAGGCTCAAGGGTAAGAAGATTTTTAAAGTACTTGGGAAGGTGTGGTCCTGCAAGTTAGGGTTTGGCTGTAGCGTGCCATAACCAGGAGTCCTTTACGACCTTTGCCGTTTATCAGGTTGCCTGATAAAACATAGGATGCCCTGTTAAACTTGAATTTCAGATAAACAATGCATACTTTTTTTTTTTCTTTTAGTATAAGTATGCTTGAATACTGCACAGGACATACACTAAAAATTATTTGTTGTTTATCTGAAATTCTGATTTAACCAAATATCTTTTTATTTGCTAAATTTGGCAAATCTAGGTGATCATAACAAGTGAAATGTGTTGTTATCATTGACCACTGGCTACTAACCTCAGACATTCACTTCATGCTGACATTGGGAAAAATCCCTAAATTGTAGACATCACTAGTATTTTCAGATTTGGTGTGCATGATATTTATTTGTTTCTTTAGATATGGAGTCTCTGTCTGTCTCCCAGGCTGGAGTGCAATGGCATGATCTCAGCTTACTGCAACCTCCGCCTCCCAGGTTCAAGTGATTCTCCTGCCTCAACCTCCCGGGTAGTTGGGATTACAGGCACCCACATCCACGCTCAGCTAATTTTTGTATTTTTAGTAGATACGGGGTTTCACCATGTTGGTCAGGCTGGTCTCAAACTCCTGACCTCAGGTGATCTGCCCATCTCAGCCTTCCAAAGTGCTGGGATTACAGGCATGAGCCACTGCGCCTGGCCTATTTATTTGTTTTTGAGACAGAATCTCACTCTGTCACCTAGGCTGGAGTGCAGTGATGTGATCATGGCTCACTGCAGCCTTGATCTCGTGGGCTCAGGTGATCCCCCCACATGCCTCCTGAGTAGCTGGGACTGCAGGTGTGCACCACCACACCTTGCTAAATTTTTTGTATTTTTTGTAGAGATAGGGTTTTGCCATGTTGCCCAGGCTGGTCTTGAACTCCTGGGCTCAAGTGATCCTCCCACCTTTGCCTCCCAACATGCTAGGATTACAGGCATGAGCTTCTGTGCTTGGCCTGTTCTTATTTTTGACTGTGGTGTTACGATCAAATGTGAATTCTGGAATTTGTCTGGCCTGTGCTTCTTGTACAATACATATATCAACTTTAGAACACCATGATTAATGATCATTTTAAGATAGTTTAAGTTTTTTTTTTTTTTTTGAGTCAGAGTCTCACTCTGGTTGCCCAGGCTGAGCAGAGTGGTGCAATGTCGACTCACTGCAATCTCCGTCTCTTTGGTTCAAGTGATTCTCATGCCTCAGTCTCCCGAGTAGCTGGGATTACAGGTGCCCACCACCATGCCCAGCTAGTTTTTGTATTTTTAGTAGAGACAGGGTTTTGCCATGTTGGCCAGGATGGTCTCGAACTCCTCACGTCAGGTGATCCACCCACCTTGGTCTCCCAAAGTGCTGAGATAACAGATGTGAGCCACCATGCCTGGCCAGGTTTATGTTTTAGATAGCAGTGCTGTCTCTCTAAGTTATGAGCCATAATCTTGGGCTTAGGGTCCTCCATGTCTGAATCCCCATCTGTACAAATAGGGTGTTTACCTCCTAATGCTGGCATGAGGATTAGACAATAGGAGCAAAGTGCTCAGCTCAGTGTCCTGTACGTGACAGGCACTCAATCGATGTTAGCCATTGCAATTATAGTAAATCTATAGAAATTAATCTGACTGGTCGAGAATAACCTGGGTTTGGTTTTCCAAATGAACTTCTCAGTTCTATTTGGAAGTTTTCTGATTGTATTGTTCCTATATTTTGGGCTCCGTGCCTAGCAGATTGAATTCTTAAAGCAGAATAACAAGACGCAGCCTTGAATCTTGACACGATAAGCAGCTTTCAGCTCTAAATTCTTGGGAAGGGTGAGGATGGGAAGAGAGAATGTCTAGCAGTGATTTGAGCTGGGTTGCTCCTAGAATTGGTGGGCATGACTGTGGCAATCTTGACTCAAGATCGTGCCCCACATGCAGGTGGGCATGGCCTCTTTAGCAAGGGAGATTGGATACAGGAGTGTGACCTGAATCTGAGCCATGGTGATGTCCTTCTTTTAGAGTCATTCTTTGCAGCCCTGGTTCCTAAGTATTCTTATCTATTCTTCACCTGCAGGCCCTGAACAAATGGCTGAGATAGTTAGAAACGAACTCCCAGGTCATCAGGAGTGTTTGAGGGCTGCCTGGGAACAGGGCGTGGATGGGGCTAGACCACGGTGCTGTCTGTGTCTTATGCGTGCTTCTTTTTTGCTTGAGATCCTTTAAAATGAAAATATTTCTCAAGCTTGGTGTTTTTATCCATATGACACTTTGAGAGAAATGTTTTTAGATGTCTGTGGGAGATACTCACAGCCGCCGAAGTCTCTGCTCTGCACGACTCCCTTGTAGTTTCTGTAAAAAGAGTGTGCTTGGGGGTTTTGAGATTTCAGAGTGGATCAAAATGTGCTACTTTCTTTTCGAAATGAGCAATTACCAGCGAAAGACAAAGGTGTTTGAAAGATCCACATTGGCTTTGTTTATTTATTTATTTATTTTCTTGTAATAGGGTCTTCCTCTATTGCCCAGGCTGAAGTGCAGTGGCTCGATCTTGGCTCACTGTGACCCCTGCCTCCTTGGTTCAAGCGATTCTCCTGCCTTAGCCTCCCGAGTAGCTGGGACTACAGGTGCACGCCACCACGTCCGACTAATTTTTGTCTTTTTAGTGGAGATGGGGTTTCACTCTTGGCCAGGCTGTTCTCGAACTCTTGACCTCGTGATCTGCCTGCCTTGGCCTCCCAAAGTGCTGAGAATATAGGCATGAGCCACCGCACCCAGCCTACATAAACTTTAGTATTAATCTCGTAACTATAGCAAGCGTTTATGTAGTGTTTACTATATACTGGGCACTCAGTGGAGCTTTATGTATGTGGCTACCCAAAGTGTGGCCTGTGGGCAGGCAGCATCTGTGCCACCTAGGAGCTAATTAGAAGTGCCACATCCCAGGACCTGGCCCTGCCTCATGGAATTACATTTTAATATAATTGTGTGATTTCGGTGCATATTAAAGTTTGAGAACACCAGTTCAGAACAACTCGAATATAATGAAGAACAACTTCTTTAAAAATAATTTTTTGGCTGGGCACAATGGCTCATGCCTGTAAATCCAGCACTTTGGGTGGCTGAGGCGGGTGGATCATTGGAGCTCTGGAGTTCAAGACCAGCCTGGGCAACATGGTGAAACCCCTTCTCTACTAAAAATACTAAATATTATATGGAAGTGGTGGCACATGCCTGTAGTCCCAGGTACTTGGGAGGCTGAGGGACAAGAATTGCTTAAACTCGGGAGGGGGAGGTTGCAGTGAGCTGAGATTGCACTATTGCACTCCAGCCTGGGTGACAGAATGAGACTCTGTCTCAAAAAAATAAAAATGAAAATTTAGATATGTATACATAATATTTATCACTTTATCATTATTTAATTGTAAGTGTCCAATTCAGTGACATTACATACATTCACAATGTTGTGTAATACTCGCCACATCATCACCAAAAGTTTTTCATCATTCCCAGTAGAAATTCTGTCCTCATTAAACAAGAACTGTCCATTTCCCCTAGCTCCTGCTGCTAGTAGCATCTATTCTACTTTCTATCTTCATGGATTTGCCTGTTGTAGGTACCTCGTATGAATGGAATTATACAGTATTTATCCTTTTGTGTCTGGCTTCTTTCACTTAGCCTATGTTTTTGAGATTCATCCACATTGCAGCACGTGTTAGTACTTCATTCCTTTCTATGGCTGAATAATATTCCACTGTCTACACAGCGTTTCATTTATCCGTTTGTCTATCGATGGACACGTGTGTTGATTCAACCTTTTGGCTATTGTGAGTAATGCTTGTGTTTTCATGCTGCTCATAAAGACATACCCAAAACTGGGCAATTTACAGAAGAAAGAGGTTTAGAGGACTCACAGTTCCACGTGGCTGGGGAGGCACCACAATCACGGCGGAAGGTGAAAGGCACGACTCACATGGCTGCAGACCAGAGAAGAATGAAAGCCAAATGAAAGGGGTTTCCCCTTATAAAACCATCAGATCTCATGCGACTTACTACCACGAGAACAGTACGGGGAAAACCACCCCCTTGGTTCAATGATCTCCCAATTGGGGCCTTCCCACTACACGAGGGAATTCAGGATGAAATTTGGGTGGGGACACAGCCAAACCATATCAAGGATGCTATGAACATTGGTGTACAAGTATCTGCTTTCAATTTCTAGAGTATATTTCTACAATTATTAACTCTGTTTCTAACCTGAAGTAATTGAGATGCAGAGATGTGAAGGGATGTGTCTGAAGCAATACAGCTGTTTGGTGATGGTGCCAGGTTTCTGGGTTTAATTGTTCCCTTCCGTTGATCCCAAAGGACATATGTGAGACTGCCTTAAGGTGAAGAACCAGTGTTTTCCTTCCTTGTTAGAGATGACAGTGTCAGCTGCTGGGAAAGCTTGGCATTGAAGTTTTCCAGATCTGAGTTCAAATCTAGGCACTTGCCTTTGCTACATGTGATGTCATAGGCAAAATTACCCACCCAGTCTCTGGCTCCATTAGCGATATCTATGGGGATTGTTGAGATGATTAAATGTAAAAAAAAAAAAAAATTGAATGCCTGGCTTGTAAATATTCAACAAATATTGGTTTCCATTAAATATAAGGAGGTTCTTCAAAAAAAATTAAATGTAGAATTTCCATATGATCTAGCAATTCCGTTTCTGGGTATATACCCCAAAGAATTGAAAGCAAGGACTTGAACAGGTATTAGTTCACACATGTTCCTGACAGCGTTATTTGCAGTAGCTACAGGTAGAACCAACGCCAAGTGCCCATGAACAGCTACATGGATAAACAAAATATGCTATACCCATACCATACCATAGATATGCCCATATTATGTAACCTTACAAAAGAAGGAAGGCCAGGCTCATAGTGGCTCATGCCTATAATCCCAGCACTTTGGGAGGCCGAGGTGGGCAGATTGTTTGAGCTCAGGAATTCAAGACCAGCCTGGGCAACACGGTGAAACCCCATCTCTACTAAGATTAAAAAAATTTGGCCAGGTACACCTGTAGTTCCAGCTATTCGAGAGGCTGAGCCACATGCTACAACATGGATGAATCTTGAAGACATGATACTAAGTGAAAGGAGCCAGACACAAAAGGACAAATACTTTACGATTTTACTTAAGCAAATCATCTAGTGTAGTCAGAATCAGAAAGTAGAATGGTGGTTGCCAGGGGCTGAGAGGAGAGACCAGTGGCGCATTATGGGTGTGGAATTTTAGTTTGGGATGATGAAAGGTTCTGTGGATGGATGGTAGTGATGGTTACACAACACTGTTTATGTGCTTAAGGCCATTCAGCTGTACACTTAAATATGGTGTATTTTATGTATGTATTTTTATTCTTTACCAGAATAAAAAATAAGGGGCCAAGGAGGACAGAATGACTTTCTAGATGCGAATTTTATACTAGTATGCATTCATGACTTTGCTTTCACATATCAGCGTTTAGTGGGTGCCTAGGAAAGGCCTGGTCTCTCTTTTTTTTTTTTTTTTTTAGGTGGAGTCTTGCTGTGTTGCCCAGGTTGGAGTGCGGTGGCGCGATCTCAGCTCATTGCAACCTCTGTCTCCTGAGTTGCAGTGATTCTCCTGGCTTACTCTCCTGAGTAGCTGGGATTATAGGCTCAAGCCACCATACTCGGCTAATTTTTGTTTTTTTTTTTTTAGTAGAGACAGGGTTTCACCATGCTAGCCAGGCTGGTCTCGAACTCCTGACCTCAAATGATCCACCTGTTTCGGCCCCCCAAAGTGCTGGGATTACAGACCACTGTGCCCAGCCAGCCAAGGCCTGGTCTCATCCTTTTTTTTTTTTTTTTATTCTGACACAGTCTTGCTCTGTCGCCCAGGCTGGAGTGCAGGGGTGTGACCTCAGCTCACTGCAACCTTCATCTCTTGGGTTCAAGTGATTCTCCTGCTTCAGCCTCCCGAGTAGCTGGGACTACAGGCATGCACCACCACACCCAGCTACTTTTTGTATTTTTAGTAGAGACGAGGTTTCACATGTTGGCCAGACCAGTCGCGAACTCCCTACCTCAAGTGATCTGCCCGTCTCAGCCTCCCAAAGTGCTAGGATTACAGGTGTGAGCCACTGTGCCTGGCCGTGGTCCTTTTTTTTTTTTCTTTTTTCTCTTTTTTTTTTTTTTTTTTTGAGACGGAGTTTTGCTCTTGTTACCCAGGCTGGAGTGCAATGACGCGATCTTGGCTCACCGCAACCTCTGCCTCCTGGGTTCAAGCAATTCTCCTGCCACAGCCTCCCGAGCTGGGATTACAGGCAGACGCCACCACGCCCAGCTAATTTTTGTATTTTTAGTAGAGACGGGGTTTCACCATGTTGACCAGGATGGTCTCGATCTCTTGACCTCGTGATCCGCCCGCCTCGGCCTCCCAAAGTGCTGGGATTATAGGCTTGAGCCACCGCGCCCAGCCCATGGTCCTTTTTTAAAAATTTTATTTTAAATTATATAATGACAGTAAAATCATTACCCCAAAATGATCAGCGTTGTGATTGGTTGCCAACAGTGTGCGAGAGGCTGAGCTAAGCACTTGCCATATACTGTTTCATACCCACAACCTGGGAATCCTGGGAGGTAAGAACATCACATTTGACCTGTGACACACTGAGGTACAGAGAGATCAGGTGATTCCCCTAAGGACACACAGCTAGGAATTGCTGGAAGCAAGATTTCAGAACCTCAGTATCCGCTGTCCTGTAGGCCATGCTGTGCCATCTCCCAGGATACCTGCTAAAAGGCGGCTAGCAAGGCGGCAATTAAACCCTTACAGTTTTAATTATGCTTCCACGTTGCAGGGACAGAGGTGGGTGGTGAAGGTCATTGGCCGTCTCTGCCAGGAGCACGGCCATCTGGGGCTGTCACCACTGGCGGCTGCTGGGTGATTTTTCTCTTCTGGATGCATTCAAACATATGACAAGGAGCGTGGATCTTTAGAGAAACTTCCAGAGTGCCAAAAAGAGCTCTTTGAAGGGCCCCCCCGAGAGTCCCTTCAGAGAGAGGCCAATCGTTTTTCTCATCTGAGGAAAACGATCTGAGATCTGCAAGTCAGAGTTGCAGTTCACCTCCAGAGCAGCAGCTTCCAGCTTCCTAATTGAGAGATGCTAATGAGGAATTATGGAGTGTCCATCATCCTTGGGGGTGCTTTGCATGTAATGTTTGGTGCTCACGCATTGCTGTGAACACGTTATCAGGACTTCTGTTTCTGTGGCAGAAAACAGGATGGTCTAGTGGAGGTTCACATGGCTCGCTAAGTAGAAAACCAAGGCTGGGGTGGGGAGAGAGCTGGGTTTTCTCCTCTTCTTTTCTCTGTTGTTTTTTCTGAGATGGAGTCTCATTCCGTCACATAGGCTGGAAGTACAGTAGTGCGGTCTCCGCTCACTGTAACCTCCGCCTCCTGGGTTCGAGCAATTCTCCTGCCTCAGCTTTCTGAGTAGCTGGGATTACAGACGTGTGCCACCACGCCGGGCTAATTTTTATATTTTTAGTAGAGACAGAGTTTCACCATGTTGACCAGGCTGGTCTTGAACTCCTGACCTCAAGTATTCTGCCTGCCTCAGCCTCCCAAAGTGCTGGGATTAGAGGCTTTTCCCTGTTGTTTGATTCCAGAGCTACATGAAGAAGAGCCATAGACAGCCATTACGTTGTTTCTGAAATGGCTACATTGGGCTGTGTCCCTACTAGCTAAACCTCTGCCCCAGCACACTCTGGAATCATTCCTGGGTTCACATCTCAGATTTGCTGCTTATTAGCCATGCGTCTTTGAGCAGTTGTGTACCTCAGTTTTTTCCATCTGTAAAATATAGATCATACTAGACTCACCTATCAGGGTTAGAATTTAATAAGATAATACATGAAAAATGCTTAGCCTTGTTTCAGACATGCAGGAGGTAATAATATTAGTAGCCATTGCTGTTGTCATTACTATAATTATTTTTATGTAAAATACCACCATATATTAAAATAATAGTGAACTCTGTAACTGATTAAAAACTGTCAGCATTAATGATATCCTTTAAAGAGTAAGGTCAGTAAGAGACTATTTAAAAAGTTTTCTTAAATGGAAAATTTAAACATAAAATATAAGCTGGACGTGGTGGCTCATGCCGTAATCTCAGCACTTTGGGAGGCTGAGGTGGGCGGACTGCTTGAGGCCAGGAGTTTGAGACCAGCCTTGGAAACATGGTGAAACCTCATTTCCATTAAAAATACAAAAATCAGCTGGGTATGGTGGCATGAGCCTGTAGTCCCAGCTACTTGGGAGGCTGAGGTGGGAGGATTGCTTGAGCTTGGGAGGTGGAGGATACAGTGAGCCGAGATCACACCACTGCACTCCAGCCTGGGCAACAGAGTGAGACCCTGTCTCAAAAAAAAAAAAAAAAAAGAAAATATAATATAACAAACGTCCTTGTACTTACCGCCCAGATTCAATAATGATCAACATCTTGCCAGTCTTGTTTTATTTGTTTCTGTCCTACTTGTGTGTATGTCGGAATGTTTTGAAGCACATCCCAAAGGTCATAGATTTTTATCTGTAAAACTTCAGTATGCATCTCAAACAGGTAAGGCCTTTTAAAATAATGTTACACACAGCTATTACCACAGCTTGTAAAATAAAACATTAATTTGTCAATATCATTTAATATCCAGGCCATGTTCAAATATCTCCAAATGTCTTTAAAATGCCTGGTTGCAGTTGACTTGTTTGAATTGGGATCCACATAAGGATGTCACATTGCATTTGGTTCATATGTCTCTTAATTTTTTTAAGTTTATTTTTAATTTAGATGGAGTCTCGCTCTGTTGCCCAGCCTGGAGTGCAGTGGTACGATCTCGGCTCACTGCAACCCCTACCTCCTGGGTTCAAGCAATTTTCCTGCCTCAGCCTCCCGAGTAGCTGAGATTACAGGCATGCACCATCATGCCCAGCTAATTTTGTATTTTTAGTAGAGATCGGGTTTCACCGTGTTGGCCAGGCTGGTCTTGAACAGTGATCCACCTGCCTTGGCCTCCCAAAGTGCTGGAATTGCAGGCGTGAGCCACTGCGCCCAACCTCTCTTAAGTTTTTAATGTCCATAGTTCTACCTCCCTCTTCCCCGCATTACTTATTTGTTGAAGAAACTGAGTCATTTGTCCTGTAGAGTTTTTATGCCTCCTTAGGGGCATGGTTTAATTTCTTCCTCCATGCTCCTATTTCTCGTGGAATGATGAAGTGATGGCTGGATCTAGAGATGTCTTTTTAGGTTCAGGTTTTTGTGTTTTCTTTTACAAGAAGACTTCATGGGTGATGCTGTATATTTTGTAATAATCATATCAGAAAGCACTTAACACCTGGACGTCACACTTTTAGGGATGCTAAGACTGACTACAGGATCACGTGCCGTCAGCCTGATTTATCCTTGATGTGGTGTGATGAGTCTTTTACCTAATGACTGGCACCTGCTGGTGGCTGCATGTGGACCCCTTATTGCATTAGGGATTGCAGTATGATACTTTCCTATCCTATCATTCCTTCTGCATTATCAGCTGGAATTATTTCATAAATAACTTTTTCTTATCACCTTTATGGTTATCCTGAAATACAGTTAATAGGACAAATGCTGGCTCTCTCTCTCTTTTTTTTGGGGGGGGGGGGGGACGGAATCTTGCACTGTCACCTGGGCTGGAGTGCAGTGGTGTGATCTCGGTTCACTGCAACCTCCGCCTCCCAGCTTCAAGCGACTCTCCTTGCCTCTTCTTCTTCTTTTTCTTTTTCTTCTTCTTTTTTTTTTGAGATAAAGTCTGGCACTATCATCCAGGCTGTGCGATGGTGTAGTCAGCTCGCTGCACCTTCAACCTCCCAGACTCAGGTGATCGTCCCACCTCAGCCTCCTGAGTAGCTGGGACTACAGGTGCATGCCACCATGCCTGGCTAAGTTTTTGTATTGTTTTGTAGAGACAAGGTTTCCCCATGTTGCCTAGGCTGGTCTTGAGCTTCTAGGCTCAAGCAGTCCTCCCACCTCAGCCTCCCAAAGTGCTGGGATTACAGATATGAGCCCCCGTGCCTGGCTTGACCACTTTTTAAAATAATGAGTTAATACCCTAGCAACCTCCAGAGATGACCAGGATTTTTAAGAATATTATTATGAACTCATTAAAAATATTGATTTGATGTGTTCCAACTCATTGCAGCCTATACTGTATTACTCTTTCTGATGCTCATAGCATCTCGTCTTTGACCCGAAGCCACTTGAAGTTGTTGCCTCATAGGTTTTTTTTTTTTTTTTTTCTGAGATGGAGTCTCACTTTGTCGCCCAGGCTGCAGTGCAGTGGCACATTTTCGGCTCACTGCCGCCTCCGTTTCCCAGGTTAAAGCAATTCTCCTGCCTCAGCCTCCCGAGTAGCTGAGATTACAGGTGCCTGCCACCACGCCCAGCTAAGTTTTGTATTTTTAGTAGAGACAGGGTTTTGCCAAGTTGGCCAGGCTGGTCTCAAACTCCCGACCTCAGGTGATCTGCCTGCCTCGGCCTCCTAAAGTGCTGGGATTACAGGTGTGAGCCACTGCGCCTGGCCTACATTTTTTTTCTGTATAGTTATATTACCAACTTGATATGCAGCTTGATTAATTTTAGTTTTTCAACTTTAAGTTTTAATTTCTATTAACAAAGCAAATATATATGTGTACATATATACACGTGTATGTATGACATATATAGACACATGTTAATGTCAACCCCTTTGTTACACAAAACATAGACTACTATATATACTAAATGATAACTTAAAATAGCACACCCCTGTTGACTTTTTACTTAGTTGTTTCATTGTGTTTATAGATTTGGATTACAGTCAATTCTCATTATTCATGGCATATATATATATAAACAGCATCTCAAAAGTCTGTGGATTGTAGTAGTGTGATCATAGCTCACTGTATCCTTGACCTCCTGGTCTCAAGCGATCCTCCTACCTCAGCTTCCTGTGTAGCTGGGACTACAGGCATGTGCCATCATACCTGGCTAATTTTTAAAATTTTTAGTAGATATGGGGACTTTAACTCCTGGCCTCAGGTGATCCTCCCAAAATGCTGCGATTATAGGCATGAGTCACTATACCTGGCATTATGGCAGTTATATTCTATAAAGTTTCTGTGAACCCTGAGTTAACGAATATTGAATCTGTAGGGGAGATAGCAGGGGAGGTTTCTGCAAGCCTTTGGTCATGTATTTATCATCCGATTACCAAATGATTAATACGTAACATCGTTTTATATGTGTTTCTGTTTAAAGACCTTATTTTATAGATAGATATAGAAAGATAGATGATAGTTGATCCATTCACATTGAACTCACAGCCAACAGCACTATAACTCATGCCTGAATGAAGCTTACCTAACACACATGTTTTCTCTGTAAGGGACATTCCAGCCTTTTTGTGCTTAGGAACACCAGATAGCCCTTTACCACTAACTGGGATTATGGGGGGCATTCTAAACAGTGAAATCACCGGAGAAGTACAAAAATATGAAATAAGGCAGAGCGTCACCTTTCTGGATATCAGCTGGCATCGTGTACATCGGGCAGCTGATGTTTTTCACTGTATGTTCTCACGTCCCCAAACGACTGTGAAAAGACCATGCGTATTGATATTGGGGTTACAAATAAATTTCACTGAGTAGACAAATCTGCAAATGGAATATTCCACAACTAATGAGGACTGACTCTTTGTTTTCTTTTTTCTCCATTCTCCACTAAATTGTCAGCTCCATGAGGGGCAAGACCATGCCTTTGTGTACCTATGTGGTAGATGGATGAGGGAATCCCCAAAAAAGAGTGAATATTTTTTGCTTTGGATCTTAAAGCTCTAAATGTTTGCGTTTGATTTAGGTGTGTTTCCCTTCTTTTGAAATGTAGTTCTTTCTCAGCAGAGCATTGGTCAGGCACAGATGTATCAAATCTGTTGAGTCATCAGATCTATTAAATCTACTGGCTCCGGATCTTTAGAAATATTTAACATGAAATTGACCTGATATAAAATGTCCCATGTGCTTTATTTATGACTGTTATGGCCCTACCATGTGATGGATCCAGATTTTCTTTTCTTTTTTTTTTTTTGAGATGGAGTTTCACTCTTGTTGCCCAGGCTAGTGTGCAGTGGTGCAATCTTGGCTCACTGCAACCTCTGCCTCCTGGGTTCAAGCAATTCTCCTGCCTCTGCCTCTCAAGTAGCTGGGATTACAGGCATGCACCACCATGCCTGGCTAATTTTGTATTTTTAGTAGAGATGGGATTTTTCCATGTTGGTCAGGCTGGTCTTAAATTCCTGACCTCAGGTGATCCGCCTGCCTTAAGTCTCCCAAAGTGCTGGGATTGTGGGCATGAGCCACTGCGCCCGGCTGATTTTCTTTAAATAGGGAACTCTGCTAATATAGGTGCACAGTGCTTTATTTTACCCCGAAGTTGATTGACATGCACTTTTCCTGCCACACAGGCTTTGACCAAGGGGCTCATTATGTTGTCCTGATAGCTGATCTTGAGCCATGAACTTTAGCCTATTAGGGATAATTTCTCACAGAATTTCTCTGGGAAGAAGTTAAACCATTTACATTAGATTGGCTGATGAAAATTTTGTAGGATGTTGCTAATTTGAGTCTTGCTGGGTTTGCCCTCTCTTCAGATAGGTGGGAACGCTTCTGGGTATGATTAACAGCCTAAATATACCGCATCAACACGCCTGCAGAGAAGCCAACCTTCCAGAGAGCTTGGGAAGGAGCCCTAGCTTCTGTCTGGGGACTGCTTCTATTAGAATCTTCATCATACTTTGTTTACATTTAGTGCATCAAATTCTAGGCAAATAAAAGTATACAGCCTCCATAAATAGCTGTCACACAAACATACATTTGCTAAACTCTTCAGGGATTTGCATTTATATATGTAAGAAGAACATCTACTATTTGCCCATTACTTTTTTTTATTTTTGTCAAACCACTTTACTAGCTATGCATCTTCTGGTGGGTGCATTACAACATTATCTGGGATGGAAAAGGGGTAAGCAAGCCCATTGCAAGGAGACTGAGTTACTGGTAATGATTGGTGTCATTTAATGAGCATGTATTATGTGCTGAGCATGGCACTAAGAGCTTTACATTGATTGCATTTAGTTCTTAACAGCAGCTCTGAGGGGGTAGTATCAACATCTCTCTTTTACAAATCAGGGAGCTGACATTCAGAGAAGGTGAAGTAACCTTCCTGGAGTCGCACAGTCCATCAGTGGCAGAGTCTAGGTCTGTTTGACTCCAAAGCCTGTGTGTTAACTGCCGTGGTTCGAAGTGTCCCGGGAAGCTGAGGCAGGAGGATCCCTTGAGGCCAGGAGTTTGAGACCAGCCTGGACAACATAGTGAGACCCCATATCTGGGTGAAAAAAAAGAGAAGTCTCTTGTAAAGTCTCTTTATAGTAAGTTCTCACTGCATGTGCCTTCAAAGACATTTTTATTCAATTTGCTTAATATTTACTAAACATTATCCTATAAGTATATATACCACCATGATTGACATTTGCAGAATTAGGAATATAGCATCTGACAGTCATATAATATTCAACGTCCCTGACATGGAGACACATGTTAAGTTCTGAGGAATTTATGTATATTGGCTCATGCAATTATTATAACAACCTTTGAGAGAAGTCTGATTATCTCATTTAATCTCTCTGGGCCTCAGTTTTCTCATTTTACAGATGATTAAATAAGTTAAAATCACATAAGTGAGGAAATTGCAAGCCCGGGTTCAAATAAATATGCAGGTGCCAGGGTCTGTGAACCAGACCCTTATATTGTTATTGCCTCTCAAAGATAAAATAGTAGTATCAAGACTGAGAAAGGTATGCAAATAGCTGTAATTTAGAGTGAGGAGGGTTGTTGTGTTTCTACCTACAGTGAGTCCACAGTTTCTCAAGTTTGCCGCTCAGGAGTTAGCCATCTGTTGGCCGCAAACCCACTTTGAAGCCAGGTGGGTGCCAGATTTAGAAACTCTTGTATCTGTATGCTTGAATCCTTCCTCCCCTCCATCCTGATCTGTAGCGTGGGTAGCCATGCTGGGAAGCTACTGGCTCTACCCTAGGCACTGAGTTTTCTTAGAGACATTAAGAGACTGGGTTATAGGATATACCCTTGGGAAAAAGATTACACCTCTCTGAGCCACAATTTCTGTATCTAAAAAACAGAGATTGGGCCGGGCATGGTGGCTCACGCCTGTAGTCCCAGCACTTTGGGAGGCCGACGCAGGCGAATCATGGTGTCAGGAGTTTGAGACCAGCCTGGCCAACGGTGAAACACTGTCTCTACTAAAAATACAAAAAATTAGCTGGGTGTAGTGGCAGGCGCCTGTAATCCCAGCTACTCAGGAGGCTGAGGCAAGAGAATCTCTTGAACCTGGGAGGCGGAGGTTGCAGTGAGCAAGATTGTGCCACTGCACTGTAGCCTGGGCAACAGAGTGAGACTCCACCTCAACAAAACCCCAAAAAACAAACCAAACCCCCCCCCCAGAAATTATAATTGTATCTCCCCCATGGACCTATTATGAGGTTTCAGGTTAATTCATGTAAAATAGCTGGCTTAATGCCTGACATATGGTAAAAGCTCAACAAATGACATTAATGTATTAGCATTATTTATCTGTTTTAACTTAGGGGATGGTCTTGTTTTTTTCTTATTCCAGGTTAAAGCCACCATCATAAGACCATTTTCTTTTTCTTTCATTAAAATTGTTAAAAGACCAGGCACAGTGGTTCAGGCCTGTAATCTCAGCACTTTGGAAGGTTGAAGCAGGGAGATTGTTTGAGCCCAGGAGTTTAAGACCAGCCTGGGCAATATAGTGAGACACTCATCTCTACAAAAAATAGCAAAAATTAGCTGGGCATGGTGGCTGGCACCTTTAGTCCCAGCTAGTTGGGGAGTTGAGATCAGAGGATTATTTGAGCTTGGGAGATCAAGATTGCAGTGAGCCATGATTGTGCTACTGCACTCTAGCCCGGGTGACAGAGTGAGACCTTGTCTCAAAGTAAAATAAATTTTTAAAAATGATTATTACAGGCGAGAGCCACCATGCCCAGCCTATTCCTTTAATCTATATGGATTTTAATTTCATGTATTTTGGGGCTCTGTTGTTAGTTACATATATGTTTATAATTGTTAGCCCTGTCTTTTAGAGTGCTACATTGTAATCTATAGAATGTATACTGATTGGCATAGGCTAGGATATGGTGCAGAAATCAATAGCCCTTGTATTTCAAGGGCTTAACATAACAGAAGTTTATTTTCTTCTTATGCCATGTGTGCATTCCAGGTCTATGCTAAGTAGAGTTACCCGTGGGGTTAAGTGAATAGAGGCTTCAACTCCACAATTGCCAAGGCAGAGAAAGGTGATGGAGAGACTCCCGTGTTGGTTCTTAAAGGCTTCCACTTGGATGTGGCACATGTCATTTCTGTTCATAATTCATTACCCAGAATAAGTCACATGACCATGCCTTACACTAAAGGATATGGGAAGTATTATTTCTCATGAGAAACAAAACAGGAATTAGTGAGTAGCATTAGCGACTATGGATGTTCCATAATTTATTTAGCCATTTTCCTATTAAAGGTCATTTGAGATACTTCTAAGTATTTTGTTATAACAAACAGCCTAGCATATGCTTCCTTGAAGATTGGCATTCTGCCGAGTTGTGTTCAAAGCTGACAGCCCTTCCACTTACTCCTTAGAATGCTTCTCTTATCTATGATCCTATATTCAAAGCAGCTGACAGCTACAAAGAGATGCAGAAGTCCCGCAAAGCAACCTTATGCTTAGGGCCGTAGTAGAAATCTGGACTGTCTCTTCATTGTTAAGGGTCTGCGCAGTCTAGGGACTCTGGGACTCGTTGACTAACAAGTTACAGTTGAAGTGCAGGAGTTGTTCCAAGGCGGGGCAAGAATATGCCTGCACTGAAGGACTAGAAAAGGTTTATTGATTGATTGATTGATTTTGAAATGAGGTTTTTCTCTGTGGCTGAGGCTGGAGTGCAGTGGCATGATCATGGCTCACTGCAATCTTAAACTCCTGGGTTCAAGCGATCCTCCGATCCTCTTGCCTCAGCCTCCTGAGTAGCTGGGACTACCACAGTATGTACCACCACACCCAGCTAATTTTAAAAATGTTTATTCTTTGTAGAGCCACCAGTGTATTGGGGTGGAGGGTAGGGGAGTATGTGTTGCCGTGTTGTCCAGGCTGGTCTTAAAGTCCTGGTCTCAAACAGCCCTCCCACTTTAGTCTCCCAAAGTGCTGGGATTATGGGCATAAGCTACCATGCCTGCAGAAAAGGTTTAAAAAAAGACAATATTTGAAACGGGTATTGAAAGATAGGAGATAGTAGAGGAGAAGGAATAGGGCAGGCAAGCAGGTGACAGGGGCAAGGAAGTTCAGAGCTTGTTGCTGTAGTTTAGGGAAGTTGGCTATCAAGACTGGGACCATATCATCAGAATGCTTTGATGGGCAGTGGGAGCTAGTATTCTTGAGCAGGAGAGTGGCAGATTACTGACGTGTTTAGGATTTTGCACAAACACCATGTTGAGTTTAGGTTTGCAAACTGAAATGTACAGAGGTGCCAGGGAAGCCACCGTAATGAATGAAGCTGTGTCCCCCCAAATAAACATAGTCCCAACTGCCTGTTTGCTAGGTTAAGGAGGTCAGGTCAGTTCTAAGTCTCCTCTTTCAATCAGAAATACAGTTGTCATGATCTCAGTCTGAGAGAATAAGGAAGTGGGAGGTGGGGAGGTAGAGACAGGATGAACTGGAAAGTGGAGACAGCCACTACTGAGTTCCAGCTGAGGTTTCCATGCAGAAATATGGGCTCAGCAGGGCTGGATCTTCTGCTTGTTTTTCAAGAGAAGCTGGCCATTAAGGTTTTGTTATATCTCCTAATTTTCAAAGTCTAGTAACTAAAACAAAATCTGAAGGAGTCTTTTAGGGGCTGGATCTGGGCTGTGAGTTGTCCATTTTCATCCTTGGGTGCTGGGGAGAAAATGGAGTGGCAACGTCATGGTAGAGTAAGGCTTCAGAGTATTGACTGCATTGTAATATATCCACAGGTAAAATATCCGTTTGTGGGTGCATGCATTGTGTTGACTGGGGTTTCTTCAACTCGAGATATGTTCCTTTCATAAAGGAAAAAGACTTTTATTTTATTCATGTATTTTTAGAGACAGGTCTTGCTGTCATCAAGGCTGGAGTGCAGTGACATGATCATTACTGGAGTAACCTCAAACTCCAGGATTCAAGTGATCTTCCCACTTCATCTTCCTGAGTAGCTAGGACTACAGGCATGTACCACCACACCCAACTAATTTAAAAAATTTATTTAGAGATGGGGTTTCACTATGTTGCCCAGGCTGGTCTTAAACTCTTGGCCTCAATGGATCCTCCTGCCTCAGCATCCCAAAGTACTAGGATTACAGGTATGAGCCACTGTGCTCAGCCTGGAAAAGACTGTTAGATATATTGTATAGTGTTAATTTTATTATAATGTTAGTTAAATATCTACCAGCACAAGACTGGTTCTTAACCGGGGGCAATTTTTTCCCCCTCCCAGGGGACATTTGGCAATGTCTGAAGACATTTTTCATTGCTGCGACTTTGGGGAGGATGGTGTGCTACTAGCATCTCGTGGGTAAAGGCCAGGGATGCTAATCGGTGCCCTGTAATGCACTGAACGGACCACTACGGCAATGGATTATCCAGCCCTAAACATCATTAGGGCCCATGGCTGAACACCCATGTACAAACCTAGCTGTAAATGTCTTGTGTTTATAAATATCAAACAATTATGCAGACAAAACAAATTTGCAGACATTAAATACGATCTATTTTGCAAAACCAGTACATTCTAGTGGATGACCTCAGTGATGCAAATGATATTTTGGTGAAAATAGATGGTGCATTGAGGCCGGGCGTGGTGGCTCAAGCCTGTAATCCCAGCACTTTGGGAGGCCGAGGCAGGTGGATCACGAGGTCAAAAGATCGAGACCATCCTGGTCAACATGGTGAAACCCCGTCTCTACTAAAAATACAAAAAAAAAATTAGCTGGGCATGGTGGTGCGTGCCTGTAATCCTAGCTACTCAGGAGGCTGAGGCAGGAGAATTGCCTGAACCCAGGAGGCGGAGGTTGCGGTGAGCCGAGATCGCGCCATTGCACTCCAGCCTGGGTAACAAGAGCGAAACTCCGTCTCAAATAAATAAATAAATAAATAAATAAATAAATAAATAAATGGTGCATTGAAACTTGAATGAGGCTGCATCTACTCTTATGCATGTCATTTTGTCTTCAGTGAGTCTCAGGTATGTGACCTTGGTGGCTTAATTATCCTGTAGTATGAGGAAGAAACAGTGGTGGGAGTGACTTCATTGGCCTTCACTATGAGGGACCCGTTATAGGACCGAGTATTAAATGTACCTTGGTTCTACTCTGATTAGGCAGTGATTATTAAATCAGTGCAACGTGGCACCAAAAGAATCGTAAACTATAACCACCGAAATTACCGAGTAGTATTGCTTTATAAAGTGGGCATCTAGGTGATCCAGCAGGTGCATATACTGTGTTCCATTAAAAAAATTACCTGTGAAATAAAAACTCAGAATTTGGCCAGGCGAGGTGGCTCATGCCTATAATCCCAGCACTTTGGGAGGCCGAGGCGGGTGGATCACCTGAGGATGGGAGTTTGAGACCAGCCTGACCAACATAGTGAAACCCCATCTCTACTAAAAATACAAAAACTAGCTCGGTGTGGTGGTGCCTGCCTGTGGTCCTAGCTACTTGGGAGGCTGAGGCAGGAGAATCACTTGAACCCGGGAGATGGAGGTTGCAGTGAGCTGAGATTGCTCCACTGTACTCCAGCCTGGGTGACAGAAAGAGACTCTGTCTCAAAAAAACAAAAAAACCCAAAAAACAAAAAACTCAACATTTAA
This sequence comes from Saimiri boliviensis, assembly GCF_048565385.1. NCBI lineage: Eukaryota > Metazoa > Chordata > Mammalia > Primates > Cebidae > Saimiri > Saimiri boliviensis. The sequence goes on from NC_133455.1 coordinate 15,138,153, forward strand.
AAAGTCTCATAGAGAACGTTTAGACTTCCAGTAATTCATCTGCAGCCCCTCAGAGTTTCATGTGTCCTAGTTTGAGGAGCATGAATGAGGATGTCAGAATGCATTGGATTAGGAAAAAAGCAAGAAATGAGAATTAGAATGATTTGCTAGTTTTTTAGTTGGAAAAATGAAAAATTTCCTGCTTGAGGGTGCAGAAGGTTTTGTTAATTCTGGGTGTGGGGAGCTGGTGGTAGGGTGCCTTGGATGTAGCTGCGACTACAGGCATGTACCACCAGGTCCAACTAACTTTTAACGTCTTTAAAAATGTTACTGAGAGGTCTTTAAATGTTCTTCAGGTCCTTTGGGAGGCCGAGGCAGGTGGATCACGAGGTCAAAAGATTGAGACCATCCTGGTCACCGTGGTGAAACCCCGTCTCTACTAAAAATACAATAATTAGCTGGGCATGGTGGTGCACGCCTGTAGTCCCAGCTACTTGGGAGGCTTAGGCAGGAGAATTGCTTGAACCCAGGAGACGGAGGTTGTGGTAAGCCGAGATCACGCCATTGCACTCCAGCCTGGGTAACAAGAGCGAAACTCTGTCTCAAAAAAAAAAAAAAAAGTTCTTCAGGTCTTGGAGAAGGCTTCAAGGGGGAGGTGAATTTGAATCAGGTTTTGAAAGCGGTGATATTTTGAGAATGTATCTCGAGCCAAAGTTTTAAAACTTGTCAGCATCCACGGAGGATATGGAGATATGACTGTTTCCCTGGGATTTCGGTCTGTGATCTGCCTGATGGCTGGGGCCCCGTCTGTGTTGTCACTATTTCCCCACTGCATGGCCCCAATGAGTATTCAATTAAATATCAGGTAAAGGAAAGAATAGACTGTCATCCCAGCTGCAAGCTGTCTGCCCCAATGTCTTCTTAATTGCAATAGGCTGAATGTTTGTGTCTTCCCAAAATTTATATACGGAAATTCTAACCCTTAATGTGATGGCAGTAGGAGGTGGACCTTTGGAAGGTGATTAGGTTATGAAGGTGGAGCCCTCAGGTATTTGTGCCCTTTCATCAAAGGGCCCCCAAAGAGCTCGCTTACCCTCTTCAGCCATGTCAGGGTCCAAGAAGATGACTGTCTGCACCCCAAAAGAGGGCCCTCACTAGTACCTGACCCTGCTGGCCCCTGATCTCAGACTTCCGGCCTGCAGAACTGTAAGAAATAAATTTCTGTTGTTTATAAACCATCCAGCCTATGGCAGTTTGTTACAAAAGCCTGAACTAAGTAAGTATATTGGGGCTTACCAGATCTTGAATCTTCATTTTGGGGTAAGAAGAAAACTTAATGCAGACACAGACTGTTGCTGGTACAGCTTTAGGTGACCTTGTAACCCTGCTGACATTTGGCGTTGCTGACCTTCATTGCATAGCTGAGATCCTAAGTACCTGAGTGTGTCCTTTCTTGGCTTCTTTTCTTCGAGATGCTCTGCTGCCTACAACCTTTCATAGTTTCAGATTCCTTGGCTTTCACCGTATTCAGCCTCAGTTCACATTGTATTTAGCTTATGCACACAAAAAGTTAGCCGGGTGCAGTGGCTCATGCCTGTAATCTCAACACTTTGGGTGGCCAATGTGGGCAGATTGCTTGAGGCCAGGAGTTCAAGCCCAGCCTGGGCAACATAGTAAGACCCCCATCTCTACAAAAAATTTAAAAATTAGCCAGATGTGGTGGCACATGCCTGTAGTCCCAGCTACTTGGGAGGCTGAGGTGGGAGGATGGCTTGAGCCTGGGGGTTCGAGGCTGCAGTAAGTTATGATTATAGCACTACACTCTAGCCTAGGTGACAGAGTGAAATTCTGCCTCTTAAAAAACAAATTACTGATTACGACAGATAAAACCAGTTGAATATTTCCCAGATGCTAAATGCCATCCTGAAGTGCTTTGCATAGATGACTTTTTGTTGTTGTTGTTTGACTTTTTTTTTTGAGATAGAGTTTCATTCTGTCGCCCAAGCTGGAGTGCAGTGGTGTGATCTTGGCTCACTGCAACCTCTGCCTTCCAGGTTCAGGTGATTCTCCTGCCTTAGCCTCCCGAGTAGCTGGGATTACAGGCATGCACCACCACACCCAGCTAATTTTTGTAGTTTTAGAAGACATGGGGTTTTACCATGTTGGCCAGGCTGGTATTGAACTCCTGGCCTCAAGCAGTCCACCCACCTTGGCCTCCCAAAGTGCTGGGATTACAGGTGTGAGCCACCGTGTCTGGCCATAGATGACTTCTTTGGTTTTCCTAATAACAGTGTACATCCAGAATATTGTTCTTCCTAGTTTTCAGATAGGAAATTGGATACACAGAGGGGTAGGTGTACTGTTTCCATAATACACAGCCAGTAAGTGGTGGGACCCCTGGGAACCCTTCTGGAGCCAGTTGCCCCATTGAGAGCAAAGGGAGGGACAGAGAAGAGTCGTGGAAGAGGCTGGTGTGTAGGATGCTGGATTCAATATGGGCAGATGATGAAACGTGCTGCAGAGTCATTCGGCAGGTCCCGAGATGCAGGGTGGAGAACTTGGGGCAGAGGTATGTGTGTTAATTTCTTAGGGCCGCTGTACTAAACTGGGTGGTTAATACAACTGAAATTGATTCTCTGATAGTTCCAGAGGCCACAAGTCCCAAATCAAGATGCCAGCAGGGCCATGCTTCCTCCAAAAGCTGTAGGGGAGACCCATCCTTGCCCCTTCCAGCTTCTGGGGGCTACCTACGTTCTGTGGCTTGTGGCTGCTTCGCTTCAGTCTCTGCCTCTGTCCTCACGTGACTTTCTTCTCTCTGTGTCTCCTATTTCTGTCTCTTCCAAGGATGCCTTCATTGGATTTAGGGCCCACCCTTTTGAGTATGATCTCGTCATTCTCAACCTTATGACATCTACAAAAGAGCCTGTTTTTCAAATAAAGTTACTTTCTGAGTTTCTGGGTGAACATAAATTTCGGGGAGATGGTATTCAAGCCACTATGGTAGGATGGACAGGGGGAGAGGTGAGATATGAGAAAAGGGGACAGATAAGTCCAGGGGTCATTACGGTTTCATGGCATTTGGCAGTGATGACAGCTTCCTTGGAGTGGGGACCTCTTAACGTTTCCCTTAACACACTGACACGTGAACGGCTTGCCACAGCCTAAAGAAACTAGGTCCCTGAGTCCTGGTCTAGAAACTCACTCTGCAAATCCCAGGACATTTCTCCTCTTGGGTCAGTCACCTGGAGGTGGAGCACCCTTCTTCTGAAGCCAACTCAGGAACGGACAGGATATGCCATGCCATTGATTTTCTAGTCGAAGATGTCATGGTTTCCCTGTCCCCACCTTCCTGCTCCCTGCCCCGGGTAGGGCCTCTCACCTCTGGGCCTGCTGGAGACTAATATCAAAAGGTTAATTTGGAACAAACTGTTTTCAGAACTGGCTGGAAACAGTGTCTGCCCTGAGGGAACTGGCTGCCAATGATTTTTTTCTTTTTTAACTAGGTAAGCTTCCCGAGTTGGCATTTCACTATCTTTACGGGTCCCTACTTGGCGTCTTCCTAAAATACAACATCGGAGAAGCCGTGATCAGAGAACACTGTCTTCTCTGAAGTGTTAAGATCAAATCGCTCTTCTTTTTAATTTATGTTTTCCTTTTTTATATTTTTAAATCCAGCTCCTTGTTGCACATTTGGACAGGAGGTAAAAGTGTTACAAAGCACAAAACAGAGTCCCATAATCCCACCACCCCAAGGCATTTGCTGAAACATTTTTGGTATGTTTCCCCCTTATGTATTGAGGACATCTGCGTGGAACACTTTGCATCTCACTTTTTATGCTGAACCTCACAAGATTATTTGTAGATGTAATTTTTCTTTGTTTTCAGAACTCTCAGACAACTTTAGAATTCCCGTGGACAAACAGAATTACGGTTTTCCATAAGGGCATATGGATTATAAGGTGGTTCTTTACTGGCAAAGGTTTGCTGTATGTTTCTATAATTTCAAATGGTCTTAAGGTCACAGGTACATTCTTTGTGTCTCCCAGAGGAATATAACATACCACCATTTGAATCATATAATTCTGTTTTAGCAAGGAAGCCAAGATGGAGCATTCAGCAGGGTCAGAGATCCAAGTAGCTAAATACCAGTGAAGCAGCTTTTCCCATTGACCTTGGCTGTTACCAGTCACCACTTAATTTGGTCCTGGGAGAACTTAATTTTCTTACTTAGTACATAATGGCTCTGAAAAATCCAGGTCTTTTGTTTATCACAACACCTCTTAGAGGTTGAGAGAGCCTTATGCCACTTTCATTCTTTGAGTTTCCTGGTATGTTGGAAATTAAAAAAAAAATTTTTTTTAATGCCACACCAGAATTATGCAAGTTGGTGATATGTTTCCAGTGTTTTCACTTAGGAGATCAGCATGTTTAACGCTCACGTTAGTGACTGATGATTCACCTCCTTTGAGATAGCATTAGATACCTAAATTTGAGGTCCTTTCTGGATTTGAGGCCCAGGACAAGTGGTTCTCCTGGATCAAAGAAGCATGAGCCTTGGCTTCTTGCCAAGCAATATGTTGGAGTGTTTAAAAGGCTCTTTATATATGTTACTTAGTGGTTGAGAGTGACGATTGAGAGTTTGTAGTAATTGAGAGTTTGTGATCCTCATGAATTGTGGTGTTCGGTCAACACTGTCATTTATTCAGCAAATATATTGAATGTCTGCCATAAAACAGATGGGAAGAGATATGGTTCTTGCCCTCAAGGAGTTAACTGTCTGGTGGGGACATGGGCTTCCAGAGAAAAATAAAATAAAGTAGGACAAGAAGTCCTTGATAGAGATATGTCCAAATTCTGTCAGAGCAGAGGAGGGAGGTTTTATTTGCAGAATGTATTAGTCAGCTATTGCTGCAGTAACAAATAATCCCCAACTTTAGTGATTTATGGCAAGAAATTCTTTTATTTCTTGCTCATTAGTCTGTGGGTCACTGAAGCAGCTCTGTGGTAGATTGCAGGTTTGGTTCAAGTCTGCTCCATAGGATGATCATTCTGGACCCAGAATGAAGGAACAGCAGCTTCCTGAACATCCTCTTCTCATGACAGATGACAGGAATGCAAGAAGCCAAACCAAACTAAGTATTTGGCTCAGATGTGGCAAACCTCAGGTCATCTGATATTCCACTGGCCAAAGCAAGTCACATGACCAAGCCCACTATCAGTGGAGTAGGCAGGATTATTCTCCTTGTATGTGTGTGTGTGTGTGTGCGCGTGTGCGTGTCTGTGTGCGTGCACGTTTGTTTGTGTGTGAGAGAAGAGTGAGAGAGAGAGACAGAACATGTGCAAGAGAGAGAGGGAGAGAGAATATTTGCAGAACAGTAAAACAATCTAGCATAGGTAAGGTTTAACAGAAGAGATGGTCTTTGAATTGGGTTTTAAAGGATGCATAGAAGTTCCTCAGGCAGGACTTATGTATGGAAGTTTAGAAACATACGGTAACTTAAAGGTAAGTAGTGAGTACTATGACCTACAATCTTGCTCTAGTTGGTCTAGTAGTGAATTTCACATGGACCAAAGTGGGAGGCACCAAGCTGGAGTCTTTGTGAGTGATAGCTCTCCCTTCACTTGTGGCAAAAGAACAGAGGTGAGCACACATATGCCCTCTTCTTATGACTGCACTATGGTATGCCACATGCTAGATTCATGCCTGCCTTCTAAACGGACATTCAAACAGAGTTTCCAAAGCAGCACATGCCAGCACTCTCTGAGGATCCCATGACGCTGTATGATACTGCACCATAACAAGAGGGTTCGGGAGAGTGCCTGGCCCTGCTGTGCCACTCCGTGCATTCCTCTAGTTGTCTCCAGAGGATCTTGTGAAATCTTGAAGCTTTTTTTTTTTTTTTTTTTTTTTGAGACGGAGTTTCGCTCTTGTTACCCAGGCTGGAGTGCAATGGCGTGATCTCGGCTCACCGCAACCTCTGCCTCCTGGGTTCAGGCAATTCTCCTGCCTCAGCCTCCTGAGTAGCTGGGATTACAGGCACGCGCCACCATGCTCAGCTAATGTTTTGTATTTTTAGTAGAGACGGGGTTTCACCATGTTGACCAGGTTGGTCTCGATCTCTCGACCTTGTGATCCACCTGTCTCGGCCTCCCAAAGTGCTGGGATTACAGGCTTGAGCCACCGCGCCCGGCCCATCTTGAAGCTTTTCTAAAGCAAAGTAAGTTTAATTGTGGTAACATAAAAAATAGTGCCAAGACTTAGGGCTCTTTGAGGGGAGGGACACTTTAATTCAATCCTGATTTCCTGAACCTTATACAGTAGCAGGTGAAAAGCAAGACTCTCGATTGCCAACATTGACTCTTTTCTATGCCAGACAATGTGGTGAACACTTTTCATACCTAATTGGAACCTCATAACCAGTCTATGAGGCAGGTGCTTTTATTACAGGTGAGGAAATGGCACTCTTTATGGGTTAATAGGGAGAAGGTTAGCAAGCACTGGGAAATTATTAAGGATCTAATGGCATGAAACTCAGACTTTCTTGGTATACTTTCTTTTTCTTCTTCTTTGAGACAGGGTCTCACTCTGTCACCCAAACTGGAGTGCAGTGGTGTAATCATAGCTCACTGCACCCTCAAACTCCCAGGCTAAAGTGATCCTCCTGCCTCAACCTCCAGAGTAGCTGGGACTGGAAGCATGCACCACCATGCCTGGCTAATTTATTTTTTTTTTTTTGCAGAGACAAGGTCTCCCTACGTTGACTAGGTTGGTTTTGAACTCCTGGCCTTAAATGATCCTCCTCCTTCAACTTCCCAAGGTGCTGGGATTACAGGCGTGAGCCATCATGTTTCTGTGCCTTGGGATAATCTCTCCTTTTTTTTTTTTCGATGAAGTCTTGCTCTGTCACCTAGGCTGCAGTGCAGTGGCATGATCTTGACTCATTGAAGCCTCCTTCTGGGTTTAAGCAATCCTCCTGCCTTAGCCACCTGAGTAACTGGGACTACAGGCATGCACCACCATGCCCAGCTAACTTGTATTTTTAGTAGAGATGGGGTTTCACTGTGTTGGCCAGACTGGTCTTGAACTCCTGACCTCAAGTTGATCCTCTCGCCTCGGCCTCCCGAAGTGCTGGGAGTACAACTGCGATTTTGTTTTGCTTTTTTTTTTTTGAGACAAACTCTTGCTTTGTCACTTAGGCTGCAGTGCAGTGGCATGATCTTGACTCACTGCAGCCTCCATCTCCTCGTTCAACTTTTATTCAGGCGGAAAAGCCCCCTTTCCAAGTGAAATCTTACTGAAGACCCTTATATGTAAAGTAGGTAGAAGCAAAGTAATTGGGTTGAAGCAGTTGATGTTGGAAGGCTGCCTGCCGGATTCCAGCACAGGACCCTGAAGTTTGAAAACCACAGGTATAAGGACATGCATATTAGTCTTGGGAATCAAAACTAAGTTTGAGTCTTGGTGCGGGAACCAACTTGCTTCTTAGCTGTGCCTAGTCACTCCACCCCTCTATATCTTAATTTATTCACCTGCAAAATTGAGTTGGACTAGAGGTCTTGAAAGGCTCACTTTCGGTTTCAATACTCAATATAGTGATACAGAATGAATTAAATACTGAAATTGAATAGGACATTTCATTGCGTGACTACCTCATTGCCTTAATAACTCAAGAGAATATCCTGTGACTTACTGTGGAAACTTAAGTGTGGCGTATTTCAAGTATTAGGTTGGTGCAGAGGTAATTGCAGTTTTTGCCATCAAAGGCAAAATGCATCAAAGCCATCCAAGGTGAAAACCTCAATAGCTTTTGCACCAGCTGAATACTTTCGTTGTGTTCCGTTAGAATGTTTGTGTGTTTCTTGCCGTTGTATGACTCCACATGCTGCAATGCACTATCATTCTTGTGAGAGTGACAGCCCACTGAACTGTCTTTGGGCTTAGAATCCTGTGGATTCTCTGTTCAGAGCCTAAAGATTAACTTTCCGTACCTGTGTCACAGAGATGTGTAAAGATCTAAGCTGTGGACATTCTCCAGATGGTAGAAAGGGGCAGCTTTTGTGAATTGTGCTTTGGTTGAGTTCTACTCCTATGGCTGGTTGTTTAGGAATATTTTAATTTGATGAGGTTCCTTAAAGGATGTGGGGGCTGTGCTTATGCGTTTGTTCAGATTTCTCTCAAAGCAGAGCCTTGCTCAGTACCTGTCCCAGTGGATTCAACAGTGTGATCCAGAAGAAAGCCAAACTCCGTCAATAATCAGCCTTAATGAAAAGACCCAAAGCCAAAGTTAATGAGTTTTAAAATTATTTTTTTTCCTGAGTTTTTCAGCAATATATGTAAATGGATATATGAGATATGTGATAAGTTCATTTAAATATGTTCTCTGTTTAGCTTTTCCATATATAAAGCATTTTCACTTCAACATGAGATATGAATTAAAGATATTGATGCCATATTGTATATTGATTGCTGTCAATCACCTTCTTGCAAATATCCACCCCACATGTTTCCTTTTCTTATTTACATTCTTCCTTCTTGGACACTAATTATCCCTTTGTTTTACCAACCTGAATCTTCCAGTACCTTCCAGGTCTCAGTAGAAACTTCTAGTTGGTTTTTTTTCTCTCTAGAAGACAAGCAGTATGATTGTTTTGAATACCTTTTCAGTAAATTAACAGCTCTCAAAGAGGGGCAGTGAAAAGATGATTATGAATTTCATGTTATATAGCTTTATAGGAAGAAAAAAAGAAAACAACTAAAAAAATTTGATGTGGTTACAATTCTCTCTTTAGATATTTCTGGAGAGCTAGCACGTTCATTTCTCTTCATTTGCATTTCATGACTAAATAATGTAAGGTTAACTCACTTTAGCCTTGTACTCTTACAGGTGGTTGGTTTCCATACAGATTTTTTCCATTCACATTTTCTGATATTCTCTCTCTCTCTGTGTGTTCTGTGCTCTCTTAATCTCTAAACAGGTCAGGGCGGGAGAGCAGTTTCCACTGTGGCTGACGTCAATCCAGCCCCGTAGATTAGTTAGCGGATGGTGTTGGGACAGGGGTGCAGCTGTTGTGCCTTCACCTAGAGACCAGATCTCACCTGAGATACCTGCTGAGCGTCGTCTTGAGCACACAGACCCAGCACACCTGGATTCTCAGGCTGGCAGATTCATTTCCTTGAACTTTATAGATCTGGCTGTTTCATCTCTGCAGCGTCAGCGTGTCAGGACGCCCCCATCCAGAACGAAGGCAGTTTGGTGCAATGGCTCATCTAGACATTGGGTCAGAAAGAACCAGGTGTGAATCTTGGTGCTGTCACTTAACGTGCTCTGTGAGTAATTTAACCTCCATGAGCTTCAGTTTCCCCATCTATCCAAAGGGGATAATCAAAGCACCTCCCTCATAGAATTGTTGAAGGGCAGTGGTTTCCGAGGAGGGGTTCCTGACCACCAGCAGCAGAAGCATCACCTAGACACTTGTTAGAGATACAGATTTTCAGATATTTTTGGACAGGGTCTCGCTCTGTCACTCAGGCTGGAGTGCAGTGGTGAGATCATGGCTCACTGCAGCCTCCACCTCCCTGGGTTCAAGTGATCCTCCTGCCTCAGCCTCCTGAGTAGCTAGAACTACAGGTGTATGCCACCATGCCTGGCTAATTTTGTTTATTTTTTGTAGAGATGGGGTCCTCACTATGTTGCCCTGGCCTCAAATGATCCTCCCACTTTCACCTCCCAAACTGCTAAGATTACAGGTATGAGCCACCATGCCTGGCCAGTGATATGTATTTTAACAAGACCTCCAGGGGATTTGATGCTCACTGAACACGAGAACTGCTGCTGTAAGGAATCAACAAGAGAATCCTGAGCACATCAAAAGCTTGTACTTCCCTAGAGTAGAAACTCTGTGAAGGCAAGCTTTCTTTTTTATTTTTATTTTTGAGAAGGAGTTTTGCTCTTGGAGCCTAGGCTGGAGTGCAATGGCATCATCTTGGCTAACTGCAACCTCTGCCTCCTAGGTTCAAGCGATTCTCCTGCCTCAGCCTCCCAAGTAGCTGGAACTACAGGCATGCATCACAATGCCCAGCTAATTTTTGTATTTTTAGAGACAGGGTTTCACCATGTTGGCCAGGCTGGTCTCGAGCTCCTGATCTCAGGTGATCAAGGCAAGCAGTTTTTTGTTTGTTTGTTTTTGAGACAGAGTTTTGCCCTTGTCACCCAGGCTGGAGTGTAATGGTGCAATCTTGGCTCACTGCAACCTCTGCCTCCCAGGTTCAAGCGATTCTCCTGCCTCAGCCTCCCAAGTAGCTAGAATACAGGCACCTGCCACCATGCCCAGCTAATTGTTTTTGGTATTTTTAGTAGAGATGGGGTTTCGCCCATGTCAGCCAGGCTGGTCTTGAACTCCTGACCTCAAGTGATCTGCCTGCCTTGGCCTCGCAAAGTGCTAGGATTACAGGCATGAGCCACTGCCCTCGGCCGGCAAGTGTTTTTTTTTTTTTTTTTTTAATGTTTCTCTTCCATGTATCTCTTGCACCTGGAACAGTGCTGGGCTCATAGTTGTTATCCAATGAATATTTGTGGAATGAATGAATGAATGTTAACTAGTATGATCACCTCTATAATTCTTTTTTCTTTTTTCTTTCTTTCTTTCTTTTTTTTTTGAGACAGAGTCTTAGCTCTGTCGCCAGGCTGGAGTGCAGTGGCACAATCCCTGCTCACTGCAACTTCCGCCTCCCAGGTTCAAGCAATTCTCCTGCCTCTGCCTCCTGAGTAGCTGGGACTACAGGTGCACACCACCATGCCTGGCTAATTTTTACACTTTTAGTAGAGATAGGGTTTCACCATGTTGGCCAGGCTGGTCTCGAATTCCCGACCTCAAGTGATCTGCTCGCCTTGGCCTGTCACAGTGCTTGGATTACAGGCATGAGCCACTGTGCCCAGCCAGAACACACATTTTAAATAAGTAGCAATTGCTGATTTTCAATTAACAGCAGTGGTTTTGGCAAAGGTCAGAAGGATGGTGTGCAGGTAACAAGTTTTGGAAACACCAAGATCATCTTCTTGGGGAATAAACACAGTGGGGTTTGAGTTTGGGATCTGCCACTTATGAGCTCTGTGACCTTGGCTAAGTGATTCAGCATGCTTAAAGCCACTATGTTCTCACCCATAAAATGGGAATAATAATATTTCTACTCTCCCAGGATGATGGGGAGAATTGAGCAAGGAAAAGTATATAAAACACTTAGTAGGATACCGGCACGTAGTGGGTGTCTCATAGATGGAAAGTACTATGATTTTTATTTAATGTGAAAAAGGGGTTATAAGGCCACTGAAATCCATTTTCTAGTATCTTAAAGACAGTCTGCATTTAAACCAAGTGTTGATGTGGAAAATGTTAATACGAACGGCAGAGGCTGCAGTTTTGAATTCTCCTGTGATGTCCATCCCCACCTGGTTAGCTGAGAACTGGTGGAACTCTATACCAGACACTTCCAGTGACATCTTCTGCGAACTAAGTTCAAGTTCTATGATCTTCATTCATAGAAGTACAATTTCATTCAATGAGTTTAGATACTGAATGTATCAGAAGCACCTGCAGGTATGGCGGAGATCCCTGTGAGGCTGCTCTCCCAGATATGAACCCCTGAGGGTCTGATTAAGGGGCCTGATGATCACAGCTCTTGCTTCTTTGTATAACATCAGGGCAGACATATTTCTTGTTCATCCACCTGATCCATGATGTTTTCTCTTTCTGGGACTACTGTGTGAACCATTTTAAAAAATTTTGATTTCTTTTTTTTTTTTTTAAGAGACAGGATATCATGGAATATTTTTTGACTGAACCATTCAAAAATTGATTGATTGATTGATTGATTTTTGAGATGGGGTCTGGCTCTGTCATCCAGGCTGGAGTACAGTGGCATGATCATAGCTCACTGCAGCCTTGAACTCCTGGCCTTAAGCAGTCTTCCCACCCCAGCCTCCCAAGTAACTGGGACTACATGCATGCTCCATCACACCCAACTAATTTTTTTTGTAGAAATGGAGTTTCCCTCTGTTTTCCAGGCTGGCCTCAAACTCCTGGCCTCAAGCAATCTTCTTGCTTCGGTCTCCCAAAGTGCTGGGATTACAGGCGTGAGCCACTGCACCCGACCAAAATTTGAATTTCGAATAAACAATGAACACTTAAATAAAACATAAGTATACCTCATGCAATATTTGGGATATACTTACACTAAAAAGTATTTGTTTATTCAAAATTCAAATTTAAGTGATCCACTGCCTCGGCCTTCCAAAATCCTGGGGTTACAGGCGTGAGCCACCACGCCTGGCCAACTGGTAATTCTCATTTAGCAAGCATAAACATACTTCATTGCATCGAGAATTTTCAAATTTTCAAACTGAGTTTGAAATCACATTCATTTACTTAGAAGTTGTTTGGCCATTCAGGATTCATGAAGATGGAAGTCCTTGACGGGTGAACACATGCTAGCTAAAGAGAAAGGTAGTTTTGACAGTTTCTCCTGGAGCTAAGAAGTCAAATTGGATCATGAGGCCAAAGGAAAAATATGTGCCCCTCTGTACGCTTAGTAAAATATCCTCCCATATTTTGAGCAGAGTGGAAAAGGTAATAAAACTCTACAATTAAAAAAAAGACTATAAAGTCCTGTTTTGTCTAACCGGTTTGCACGCCACAGGGAACCCTCATAAACCCACCAGCGACGCAGGTGATGGCCTCATGGGTCTGTGAATAATTGGAGGATTGGAAATGACCGTTCTTACTGCTCAGTAAATGCAAGGTCTTAAAACAACCAACCAACCGCACCCCCCACCTTTAAAAAGAATATTTTGTCATACATATATTTTTTCATTTTAACTTTTAAAAGTATTTCCATTAAGGTTGGGTGTGGTGGCTTATGTCTGTAATTACAGCACTTTGGGAGGCCTAGGCTAGCTGACTGCCTGAAGTCAGGAGTTTGAGACCAGCCTGGGCAATATGGTGAAACCTCATCTTTACTACAATACAAAGAATTAGCTGGGCCTGGTGGCGGGTGTCAGTAGTCCCAGCTACTCCGGAGGCTGAGGCACAAGAATTGCTTGAACCTGGGAGGCAGAGGTTGCAGTGAGCTGAGATTGCACCACTGCACTCCAGCCTGAGTGACAGAGCGAGACTGTGTCTCAAAAAGAAAAGAAAGCATTGCATTAAAATACTGCATAGTTTATTTGTATGTTGGTGTATATTTATTATTGTATCGTATGTTTATTGTCTGCTTTATTATTTATTTGTCATATTCCTGAAGTTTTTTGGCACCCCTCCCATTTTGCACCCAAGGTGAGTGTCTCACTCGCGTCACCTGGCCTTGGTTCCTCTCCTTCCATGACGCATTGTGCACTGTTTCATTCATGAGCATTTGTCACGACGCTAATCTCCTCTTCCCCAGTGTCAAGCTGACTTTTTTTTGGAAGAGCCCTTGATGCTGAAATTATTATGCCACCAGGTTCTCTGCTGGGAAAGATGAAACCGTATTTTGGTCTTAATGATTTGATGTCTTGCCATGCTGTTCTAAGGATTTTGAAGAGAAAAGGCATCTTTGCCAAAACCGCTGCTTGGTTTGGAGGCAGGTGAATTGACTGTGTTCAATCAAAGATCCATCCAATCCAAAACTTACCTGCCTTACACATCATGCTTGCTTTTCGCAGCTAATAGTATAGAGGCACTAGCTTCTATAGTGAGTGTGTGACTCAACGCATTGTCATGTTGGGTGCATTCTTAAATATGGGATTTGGTCATGATGCAGATGTGTTTAAGAAAGATAGTAAAAAGCAGTGGGTTACAAGCTGTAAGTTGGGCTTGCCTGTCTTGAATATCTTGGAAACCCAATTAATAATTAACTTGTTATGCCTCCTGTAAGAGTGAAACACGTGTATGCAGTCTCTAGCATTGAACATGGCACACAGTACATTTTCAATACATAGCAGTCAACACTGTTGTTAATTTTATGTCTGTTTTCCTGTTTTATTCTCCCTTCCCTGGAGGCATCCATCTAATATTCTTTGAGCACCCACCGTGTGCTAAAGACTGACCATAACACCTTTTCTTTAGCTGCTATCAAGACTTCTTTCTTACAGGGTCTGTTCCTGATGGATATGTCTTGCTAGTATTTTGATTCTTTTTAGCTGACGTCTAGAAAAATATACACCTGAATTTATGTATCGAGTAATAGTAGCCTCTTTGTTGGGTATTGAGTAATAGTCAGTGAGTCTCTGAATAAGTAGTCAAGGGCCTCTGTATTTGTTTTCTATTGCTGGATACAAATGATCACAAACATGGTGGCTTAAAACAACACAGGCTTATTATCTCACAGTTTGCAGGGATCAGACATCCAGGCATGGCTGAGTTGGGTCCTTTGCTCAGCGTCTCACAGGGAGACAAAGTGTTGGCTGGGCTACATTCTCATCTGAAGGCTGTGCTTTTAAGGGCATTTGAGTTGTTGGCAGATTTCATGTCCTTGCAGCTTTCTGAGGGCCCCAGCTTCTTACGACTGCTGGGTGGGGACCAACTTCATGTCCTAGACGTCTTCTTGAGTTGCCCGTTGCTGTGTGGCTCTCTTCATGTTCACAACATGGCTGTTTGCTTCTTCAAGGCCAGCAAGAAAATCTTTCTCTCCAATGTGTTAAAACAGAGTTTTAGATAATGAGTTATCATTATGGGAGTGATATCCCATCTCCTTTGCCATACTCTGTTGGCTAAAAGCAAGTCACGTGTTCCGTCACACAGGGGGATGAGCTGTACAGGACAGAGTACCAGGGGCAGTGTTCGAGATTGTGGGGCCATCTTAGGCTTCTGCCTACCACAGCCTCCTTGAAGACAACACTTAGATGTTGGTGCATGGGCTTTGGGAAAACTATTAAACTCCTTCTTTTAAAACATGCTTTATTCATTTTTTTAGTTTTCTAATTTTTTTTTTTTTTTTGAAACAAAAAGAGTCTCACTCTGTCACCCAGGCTGGAGTGCAGAGGTGCAATCTCGGCTCACTGCAACCTCTGCCTCCTGGATTCAATCGATTCTCCTGCCTCAGCCTCTCGAGTAGCTGGGATTGCAGGTATGCACCACCATGCCTGGCTAAGTTTTGTATTTTTGGTACAGACGGGGTTTTGACAAGTTGGCCAGGCTGGTCTCGAATGCCTGACTATATGATCCGCCTGCCTCGGCCTCCCAAAGTCCTGGAATTACAGGCATGAGCCATCACGCCTGGCCAATTTCTTTTGCCCAGGTTGGAGTGCAGTGGCATGATCATAGCTCACACTGGCCTTGAACTCCTGGGCTCAAGCAATCCTCCCACCTCAGCTTCCTGAATAGCTGGGACTACAGGTGTGCGCCACCGTGTCTGGCTAATTTTTTTTATCTTTGTAGAGATAAGATGTTGTTATATTGCCCAGGCTGGTCTTAAATTCAGGCCTCAAATGATCTTCCAGTCTTAGCCTTCCAAAGAGTAGGATTACAGGCATGAGCCACCATGCCCAACCCTGTTTAACTTCTCATAGGCTTCTATCTACAGTTTATTTCACGGTTCTATCCCAAACTAGGGGTGGAGTTGCTGGAAGTTTGACTTTGGAATAAGCAGAGATTTTGGGGTATTTTTCACATGGTAAGTGTCAGTGATATGTCTAAGATGTACATACCAAAGATGAAGTGAGATGATTTGCAGCAAGGTTCTATGAAGTGAGGGACTTTAAATAAAGTCTAAAGAGAAAGAAGAAGCTTCTACGTTGTTGGGCCCTTCTCCCTGCCTCCAAGTGGGAATTTATGTTAGCTAGACCTTACCCCACCCAAACGAGAACAAAGAGTTCAATTATTTTGATTTTTAGATCCCACACATAACTGGGAACACGTGATGTTTGTCTTTCTGTGCCAGGCTTAATCCACTTAACACAGTGATCTCCAGTTCATCCATGTTGTTACAAAAGACTGGATCTCATTTCCTTTTTTAGCTGAACAGTATCCCTTGTGTATCTGTGCGGTATTTTCTTTATCCATTCATCTGTTGATGGACACCGTACCCCATAAATATATACATCTATGTACCCACAATTTTTTTTTTAAACATCAGGCATGGTGGCTCATGCCTGTAATCCCAGCATGTTGGGAGGCTGAGGCAGGTGGATCACTTGAGTTTAGGAGTTCGAGACCAGTCTGGCCAGCATAGTGAAAGCCCATCTCTACCAAAAATACAAAAATTAGCTGGGTATGGTGGCAGGTGCTTGTCATCACAACTGTTTGGGAGGCTGAGGCAGGAAAATTGCTTGAACCTGGGAGGCAGAGGTTGCCGTGAGCCAAGATGGCACCATTGCACTCCAGCCTGGGCAACAGAGTGAGAACCTGTCTCAAAAACAACGACAAAAAAAAGGAGACAAAACAGCCACACGAAAACCCTCCTACTGTTTTCCTAAAGAAAGTGGAAGACAAAAATGCTTCACTGACCTCTTCTTAAACCAGAGGGCTTTTGAAATGTGATTACATTGAGCTCTGTACCAAGACAGTTATTTCAAGGGGAAGATTGACCATTCGCTATAAGTGTTCATGATCCCATCACCCTTTTGAAGTGCCTTTGAGTCACCGAACCCTCAAGATGGATAACTGGTTGGCAGGTGGCTGATGGGCAGGAGGCTGGGAGCGTTCAGTGTTTCTTACTGTTGAAATTGGCCAGGAAGTCACCTGGGAGTGGTGGTAGGTTGCTGATAGAGTATACCATATGACTGTGTGTATGTGCGTGTATGCGTGCACACACACACACACAGACACACACAGACGGTGTGTACAATAGACTGCCAACCCTTTCGCGTGGGTGGCTATATTCTCAAGCCAACTAAAACTTCTGTGGGGGTGTTTTCATAGGAAAATAAAACAATATTCCCAACAATTTGGGGAACGAAGCCCATTATATTTGTCTGGCATCTGCTTGGTGGTTTCTGCTGTATTCAGGATCTCACATCAGCAGGTTTCTTAGCATTGCAAAGAGCTAGCACCCAAGTCACCTAGCTCACGTTCAAAAAAATAGAAAATTACCAGCCTCTTGCTTATTTTTATACCAAAGGGGATTTCCACAGGGGCAGAGTTTTCCTTCCCCACTCCAGAAGGCCATTGTTACCTCAAAGGCGTGTCTGTTCAGCCAGGTAACGGGGACAGTGTGAAGACAGAATTCGGCCCCTCGCCTAGGAATCACAGGAGGCACCAGTAAGCTTTGATTATATTTTTGGATACTGCAAAGCTGATGTGGTTTCCTAGTCAACCTTTCATGCCTCCTGACAATGGAGGGTGCTGGGTAGACCGGAGTGCTTTCTTTTTCTCTTAAAAGAAGCCGGGATCTCAGACTTGCTGGGTCAGGGAAAGCAACCTTCTCACCTTTCAGCACAGCGTGCTGACTGCCAAAGGTATTCTTAGTTCGTGAGTATTTCCTTGGCACCCCTGTCCTCGTGTGTTTCCCCCTCCAGATCATTTCTGCTGTGCATAATGTGGCCTGGAACTGGCATCTGTCACAGCTTGGGAGTTGGATGTTCATGAAACAGTAATTCCTGATGACGAACGTGTGGCCGCTCCCCTCCTCCCTCAAGCTGAGCATCAGTCCCTGTGGACTTGGGCGAAGAGGATCAGGGCGGAGAGGAAGAAACCTCTCCACTCTTGACACCTCCTGGATAGGCTGATGAAGCATCACTGCCCTGCTTGGCACAGCGCCTGTCTTGTCAGGTTCTTCCAGTGTGAACACCAGATCCTTAACCTTAGAGAAGCCCTTACCTAATAGGAGGGTGATGACTGCATACCCATTTTATAAAGATGGAGACTGTGTTCCTTGGCTCCACATTAGAATCACCTGGGGAGAATTAAAAAAACAACACTGAGATATAATTCATATACCATAAAATTTATCCTCTTAAAGTGTTCAGTGGTTTTTGAGTATACTTGTAAGGTGCAGGCTGGGTGCAGTGGCTTATGCCTGTAATCCCAGCATTTTGGGAGGCTGAGGCTGAGGGATCACCTAAGGTTAGGAGTTAGAGACCAGCTTGGCCAACATGGCGAAATCCCATCTCTACTAAAAATTACAGAAATTAGCTGGGCATGGTGGTGCACACCTGTAATCCCAGCTACTCGGGAGGCTGAGGCAAGAGACTTGCTTGAACCTAGGAGGTGGAGGTTGCATTGAGCCAAGATCCAGCTGTTGCATTCCAGTCTGGGCACCAAGAGTGAAACATCTGAATAATAATAATAGGTTGTGCAAAACCACCACTAATTCCAGAACATTTTCATCATCCTAAGAGGAAGCTCACATTAGCAGTCGTTCCCTAGTCCACCTCCCACCAGCCCCCGGCAACCACTAATCTACTTCTTGCCTCCATAGAGTTGTCTTTTCTAGACATTTTATTTCAGCGGAATCATACCATATGTGGCCTTTTGTGTCTGGCTTCTTCCATTCGGCGTAGTGTTTTTGAGGTTCATCTATGTTGCAGCATGTATCAGTACTCCATTCCTTTTTCATTGCTGATTAATATTCATTGCGTGGCCCTGCCACATTTTATTTATCCATTCATTTGTTGAAGAACATTTGGGTTGTTCTACTTTTTGGCTGTTATAAATAGTGCTACTATGAACTTTCATGTACAAGTTTTTTTTTTTTTTTGAGACGAAGTTTCACTCGTTGCCCAGGCTGGAGTGCAGTGGCATGTTCTTGCCTCATTGCAACCTCTCTGCCTCTGGGTTCAAGTGATTCTCCTGCCTCAGCCTCCCGAGTAGCTGGGATTACAGGCACCCACCACGATACCTGGCTAAGTTTTGTATTTTTAGTAGAGATGGGGTTTCACTATGTCGGCCAGGCTGGTCTCGAACTCCTGACCTTAGGTGGTCCACCCAACTCGACTTCCCAAAGTGTCATGATTACAGGTGTGAGCCACTGTGCCTGGTCTCATGTACAAGTTTTTATATGAAGTTTTTAGTTTTCTTGGGTATATACCTAGGAGTAGAATTTCTAGGTCATATGACGACTCTGTGTTTAATATTTTGGGGAGCTGCCAAACTTTTCCATAGCAGCCCCACAATGTTCGTTCCCCCAGCAATGCAGCAGGACTATGCATTCACCACATCCTCATGAATACTTGTTATGGTCTGTGTTTTTTATTATACCCATCCTAGTAGCTGTGAAG
Source organism: Saimiri boliviensis (assembly GCF_048565385.1). NCBI lineage: Eukaryota > Metazoa > Chordata > Mammalia > Primates > Cebidae > Saimiri > Saimiri boliviensis. The sequence goes on from NC_133455.1 coordinate 15,157,322, forward strand.
TCCTAATAGGTATGAAGTCTAGAAGTCTTTTAAAAAAAATTGCCAAATTCCAACACTGCCCCTACATCTCTCCATTTTGAGTCATTGCTCTGTGTGTGCGTGCGTGTGTGTGTGTGTGTGTGTGTGTGTGAGAGAGATTTATTTATTTATTTATTTATTTTGAGACAGAGTCTCGTTCTGTTGCCCAGGCTGGAGTGCAGTGGCACAATCTTGGCTCATTACAGCCTCCATCTCCTTGGTTCAAGCGATTCTCCTGCCTCAGCCTCCTGAATAGCTGGGATTATAGGTGCGCCACCAACCTCAGCTAATTTTTGTACTTTTAATAGAGATGGGGGTTCCACCATGTTGGTCAGGCTGGTCTTGAACTCCTGACCTTGTGATCTACGTGCCTTGGCCTCCCAAAGTGCTGAGATTACAGGCGTAAACCACCGCACCTGGCCTATTATTATAGTTTTAATTCCCCATGGTTGAATTCTATGTGTAGCCAAGTTTGAGGACCACTGGGCTTGGGGAACTTTCTTGTGCAAATGAGATATTTGGTAGGCCTTTACCCAGAGCCCGGAGTAGGGTAAGGCCAATGAGGTACTGCCCTGGGCACAATGTTTGTGTGGAGGCATCAAAATGTCAGAAATATATATTTTATATATATATTTAGAGACAGGACCTCACTGTCACCCAGGCTGGAGTATAGTGGCGTGATCATGGCCCACTGCAGCCTCAAAGTCCTGGGCTCAGGTGATCCTCCCAGCCCAGCCTCCTGAGTAGCTGGAACTACAGGCACAGGTGTATGCCATGACACCTGGCTAATTTTAAAATATTTTGTAGAGCCAGGGTCTGACTGTGTTGCCCACGCTGGTCTTGAACTCTTGGCCTCAAGCTATCCCCCTGCCTCAGCATCCTGAGTAGCTGGGACTTGAGGCATAGTATATTAGTCCATTCTCACACTGCTATAGCAACATCCCTGAGACTGGGTTATTGATGAAGAAAAGAGGCGTAATGGACTCACAGTTCCATAGGCTATATAGGAAGCATGGGGTGGGGAGGCCTTAGGAAACTTACAATCATGGTGGAAGGTGAAGGGGAAGTAGGTACGGTCAGAGAGGGAAAGGGAGAGAGGGAAGGGAGGGGAGAAGGGAAAGGTTACTCACTTTCAAACAACCAGGTCTTATGAGAACAGCAAGAAGGAAGTCTACTCCCATCAATCACCTCCCACCAGGTCCCTCCTCCAACATGTGGGGATTAAAACTCGACTTGAGATTTGTGTGGGGACTCAGAGCCAAACCATATCACCCTGCTAATTTTGTATGAATTTTTTTTTTAGTGATGAGGTCTCTCTATGTTGCCCAGGCTGGCCTGGAACTCCAGGTCTCAAGTAATCCTCCTGCCATGGCCTCCCCATCCCTTCAGGATGACAGCGATGAGCCACTGTGCCCATCCATGTAATATTTTAATGCACTGTTTAAAGACAAAAATTAATACAAAAGTTTATGATAAAATATCAACATTTTACAAAGAGACAGGCTGTGACCCAGCACGTGTACAATTCACCACACTCTCCTCATCCTAATGCTGGCACTATTGATCCTGTCTTAAAGATTTTTGAATTTTGTTTTTTGTGGATTTTCTGGGTATAAGTTTTGACTTTTTAAAATGCTGCATTAACGTATTATTTATCTTGGTTACAGAGTTTTTGGAGCCTTCTTAAATTTTGCACTCAAAGTGAATGCCTCGCTCTCCTTACCCTGTTCTTGGCCTTGATTTTACCTCTTTTCCAGATATTGTGAAAAGTGAGCACCTACTATGTTCTGGGTACTCCTGGGTGCTCTCTTTGATCTTGTTTTATTCTACCTGAATCTCACAACAGTCTATTTGCAGTGGGTGATGGAATTCTCAATTTACAGTTGAGGATAGAAGGTTCAGAGAGATGTGGGACTTGACCCAATTCACACAGGCAGTGGGTGGTAAGTCGGATTTGGACCCAGATCTTCACGCTTCGCACCTACCAGGGTGTATGACACTTTCAGGTTCACAGGCCACAGCCTACGCTGCAAAGTACAAGGGGTGGAAAATGTTGGTTCTCACCTAGGAGGAGAAAACTGAGCCTCACTGATTCTTCAGAGACTTGGTCATTCTTCTTGAAAAGACATTTTTAGCCTACATATGGTCTTGCTGGGTGGAGTGGCTCATGCCTGTGATCCCAGCACCAGGGAGGCCAGGGTGGGAGGATTGCTTGAGCCCAGGAGCTTGAGACCAGCCTGGGCAACATGGCAAAACCCTGTCTCTACCAAAAATACAAAACTCAGCAGGGCGTGGTGGTGTGCATCTGTAGTCCCAGCTACTTGGGAGCCTGAGGTGGGAAGATTGCTTGAGCCTGGGAGGTTGAAGCTGCAGTGAGCCATTATCACACCACTGCACTCCAGCCTGGGTGACAGAGCAAGACCCCATCTTAAAAAAAAAATTACATAGGGTTTCATCCCAGTTTTCCCTATGTTTCATTAGTAATTCATTTATTTGGCTCAGCAAATAATTATTGAGTACAGCTGGGTGCTGTGTCTTGTGCTGTTTAAGTGACAGGAGACAAGGCAGCCACAGTCCTGCATTTGGAGTAGAGATGCAATGCTATTTATAAAAGTTCACTTTAAAAGCAACTTCTCATGAATTTTTTTTTTTTTTTTGCACATAGCACAGATGTCAGCAAACTTTTCTTTAAAGAGCCATATAGTAAATATTTTAAGCTTTTGGGGTCATACAGTCTCTGGGGCAACTACTCAGCTCTGCAGTTAGAGCACAGAAGCAGCCACAGATGACAATATACATTAATGGTTGTGGCTGTGTTTCAATAAAACTTTATTTACAAAAACAGGCTGAGGGCCAGATTTGACCTTGGGGCAGTAGTTTGCTAACCCTTGGTATGTGGGAATTTCTACCCTTTCCCAGAAGCCAGTATGGAAAAAAATGCTTTGAAAAGTCTGAAATTGGCCTATGAAGATGGAATTTTGAAAGGCTGGAGACAAAGAGAAGAGTTCTAAAAGGAAGAAGTGGAGATAATGTGTTGTGAGAACCCTTTGTTTGAGAGGTGTAATGACAAATGAGAAAGACAAAAATATTCCAATTGTTTTTTTTTATTTTTGTGACAAAGTCTCTCTCTTATTGCCCAGGCCAGAGTGCAGTGGCACAATCTCAGCTAACTGCAACCTTTGCCTCCCGGGCTCAAGCTATTCTCCTACCTCAACCTCCCGAGTAGCTGGGGTTACAGGCACCTGCCACCATGCCCGGCTAATTTCTTTTTGTATTTTTAGTAGGGATGGGGTTTCATCATGTTAGCCAGGCTGGTCTTGAACTCCTGACCTCAGGTGATCCACTCGCCTTAGCTTCCCAAAGTGCTAAGATTATAGGCGTGAGCCACTGCGCCTGGCTGTGTGTGGTTTTTCTGAGACAGGGTCTTACTCCATTACTTAGGCTGGAGTGCAGAGGCATGATCATGGCTCACTGCAGCCTCAACTTCCTGGGCTCAAGTGATCTTCCCACCACAGCCTCCCAAGTAGCTGGGACCACAGGTGTGCACCACCACACCTAGCTAATATTTTGTTTTGTTTTTGTAGAGACAGGGTCTCCATATGTTGTCCAGACTGGTCTTGAACTCCTGGGCTCAAGTGATCCTCTCTCCTTGGCCTCCCAAAGTGCTAGGATTGCAGGCATGAGTCACCACACCCAGCCTAATTGTTTTTTGTTTGTTTGGTTTTTGTCCCATGCTTCTTTCTGAGCAACCGATTTTTTAAAAAATGTCATTCGGTATAATAAAACCTTTCTTTCTTTCTTCTTTTTTTTTTTTTTTTGAGACAAAGTCTCACTTTGTAGCCCAGGCTGGAGTTAAGTGGTGCAGTCTTGGCTCACTGCATCCTCTGTCTCCCCGGTTCAAGCAATTCCTCTGCCTCAGCCTCCCTAGAAGCTGGGACTACAGGTATGTGCCACCAGGCCTGGCTAATTTTTTTTTTTTTTTTTTTTTTTGTATTTTTAGTAGAGACAGGGTTTCACCCTGTTAGCTGGGATGGTCTCGATCGCCTGATCTCGTGATCTGCCTGCCTCAGCCTCCCAAAGTGCTGGGATTACAGGTATGAGCCACCACACCCAGCCAAACATTTCATTAAAAAAAAAATTAATATTTATTGTAGAGATAGTCTCACTATGTTGCCCAGGCTGGTCTTGAATTCCTGGGCTCAAACAATCCTCCCTCCTTTGCTTTCCAAAGTGCTGAGATTATAGGCGTGAGCTACCACACCTGTCTAATGAGACATTTCTTTCTTTCTCTCTCTCTTTTTTTTTTTTTGAGATAGAGTCTCCCTCTTGTCACCCAGGCCATACTGCAGTGACACAATTTCAGCTAACTGTAACCTCTGCCTCCCGCGCTCAAACAATTCTCCTGCCTCAGCCTCCCAAGTAGCTGGGACTACAGGCATGTGTCACCACGCCCAGCCAATTTTTTGTAGTAGTGATGGGGTTTTGCCATGTTGGCCAGGCTGGTCTCGAACTCCTGACCTCGTGTGATCCACCCGCCTTGGCCTTCCAAAGTTCTGGGATTACAGGCATGAACCACTGTGCCCAGCCATAATAAGTCATTTCTAATAAAGGGGTTATTGTCTAGTGATTTGAACTAAAGGACTAAAAATTTGGGAATTTCACTTACTTTTTTTTTTATTTCTCCCTGCTGCCTTCATTCTGCCATTGACCTCTTATGTGACCTTTGAATACTTTAATTTTTCTGAAGTGAGGGATGGCAGTGATGAACCATGTACCAAGGTGACCCCCTGGTAATTCCTCATCAGCAAGGGAATCCAGCAGCCCTTCTCGGGAGAAGGCAAGATGTTGCAATATTCCACTCTGAGACTTCTTTTTCGCTTCTGCTGGAGCCCAAATCTCCCGACTCCCAGTCTAATGGTATTTCCATTACACCATTCAAGTGTGATGCAAGATATGGCAGAGGGATGTCCCACGGTACGTCTAAGTAGAAAGAAAAAATTTCTAGCTTACAGATACAACCAATGCAATAAATGAATCAAATGTGATCAAATGGATCCGCCAAACACATAGGTCTTCCCATTAAGTAAATTGGGCATGGAAACCTGGATAAATACGGTTCTTCTATGAAATGTTCTTAGAACCTGTAAAAGGCTTTAACATGGAGAGGACCTTTAAATAGTGAGCTTATTATTATTATTATTATTATTTTTTTTTTTTTTTTTGAGATGGAGTTTCATTCTTGTCGCCCAGGCTGGAGTGCAATGGTGTGATCTCAGCTCATTGCAACCTCCGCCTCCCAGATTCAAGCAGTTGTCCTGCCTCAGCCTCCCGAGTAGATGGGATTACAGGCATGCACCACCATGCCTGGCTACTTTTTTTTGTTTGTTTTTAGTAGAGACGGGGTTTCTTTATGTTTGTCAGGCTGGTTTCGAACTACCGACCTCAAATGATCTGCCCGCCTCGGCCTCCCAAAGTGCTGGGATTATAGGCGTGAACCATTGCGCCTGGCCATTTAAAAAGACTAGACTTGTAAGCAATGTTTCTGGGAGAGCACTACTGTTGAATTCTAAGGTTGTTGCCTTTAGTGTGGAGCTTATAAGCTCCATTTGTTGAGGTTGGTAAGAGAAGATTCATACCAAAGGTACTATCTGGTGCTCCTTGGACATGTGGCTGAGGACTAAAGCCTACGGACATGCCTAGAGGCTGGAGATTATACTGATCTTGGTATGAATATCAAATTACTTACTACCTTATGGGACTCAGTGTGACTAGGTGACTTTAGGTAACACTTTTCCTCCTTCAGAGCCTTAGATCTCAAAGACATAAGATAGGAAGAACAGTACCATTGACTCAAGACCTTTTCAAAGGTGATCCAACGCAGTGCTGTTCAAAGTATGGTTCCTGGACCAGCAGCATCAGTGTTACCTGGGAACTTGTTAGAAATGCAAAGTTGGATGGTTCCCCAGACCTACTGAGTCAGCAACTCTGGCAGGGAGTAGGGGTTGGGGGGAATATAGCAATCTGTGTTTTCACAAGCTCTCTGGGGTTTTCTATGCATGCTCAAGTTTGAGAACTCTTAGCTTAGGAGAGGGTGTTTTAACCTCAGCACAACTGATATTCGGGACTGAATATGTCTCTGTTGTGGCTTCTGTCTTGTGTATTGAAAGATGTTGAAGAGCAACTGTGGTCTCTACCCACTAGATTTTGGTAACAACTCCACATCTCCCAAGTTAAATGTTTCTAGACATTGTCAAAGTCCTGTGGAGGACAAAATCATTTCTAGTTGAGAACTGTTGGTCTAGGATAAAGCAAGTTCCTGATACATGGCTCTGAATGAAGTGTTAACTTCCCTCCCCCTCTCCCTCCCCCTCCCCTCCCCTTTCCTTCCCTTCCTCAGTTTCACTCTTGTTGACCAGGCTGGAATATAGTGGCATGATCTCAGCTCACTGCAACCTCTGCCTCCCAGGTTCAAGCAATTCTCCTGCCTCAGCCTCCCAAGTAGCTGGCATTACAGGCATGCACAACCACGCCTGGCTAATTTTGTATTTTTAGTAGAGACAGGATTTCTCCATGTTAGTTAGGCTGGTCTCGAACTCCCAACCTCAGGTGATCCACCCACCTCGGCCTCCCAAAGTGCTGGGATTACAGGCATGAGCCACCACTCCGGGCCAACTTCCCTTATTTTCTTCTGCAGTCTATCCGTTCGAATTGAAGGGGAGGGTGGAAAAAAGCAAAAGGCCCCATGTCTCATTATTTAAAAATAGTCACACCCTTTCAACTTTCTAACAGAATTTTCCTTTGGGTTGAAACTAAACATGGAAAATTTTAGCCCTGGGACCTGTGTTAGTTTTCCCCCAAGAGCCAAGAGGCTGCACGTGGGGATTGCTGGTGGAAAGTTTGAGGTCTCGGTAACTGCTGCTGTGATGTGGGGGCATGAGTTCCCTCCACTTTACCTTGGCTTTCCCTCCCATGAGAGTTTCCCAGCTGGTCCCCTCCACACCCGGCTGCTTGCTCTGCTAATAATAACAACCACAAGAGATCTGTTTTCTGTTCCTGGTGAACTGTCTCTCATGCTTGGATCTTCCTTCTACGTGTGGCCTGAGTTGGGAGAGGCATCTGAGCTGTGGAAGGGGCACACCGTCCTTGCAGTTAGAGGGCCTGGGTTCCAATTCTATCTCCATCCACAACTTGCATGGGAGATGCTGGGCATGTCATTCAAGTGCCTGATTGCACTTTGGTTTCCATACCTGTAAGACAGACACTCTAAGACCTGTGGGAACATTCCTTTTTAAACGTTGTGGTAAATCATATACAACACAATATTTATAATTTTAACCATTTTCAAGTGTAGAGTTCAGTGGCATTAAGTACATTCATTTCATTGTGCAACCATCACCGCTATCTCTCAAACGTTTTCATCACCCCAAAGTGAAATTCCATTCACAAACTCCCCGACTTAGTCAGCTTGGGCTGCTGTAACAAAATACCATAGGCTGGGTGCCTTAAGCAATAGAAGTAAAATAGAAATTTATTTTGTCATGAATAGAAAAAATAGAAATGTACTTCTGACTGTTCTGGGGGCTGGGAAGTCCAAGACCAGGTTGTCGGCATGGAGGTTCGAGGTTTCTAGTGAGGGCTGTATGCTTGGCTTGCAGACGGCCACCTTCTTTCTGCATCTTCACATGGTGGAGAGAGAGAGTTCTGGTTTCTTCCTCTTCCTAGAAGGACACTGATCCCATCATGGATGCTTCACCCTCAGGTCTTCATCTAAAGCTAATCGCCCCCTAAGCCCCCATCCCCAAATACCATCTGACTGGGAGTTAGGGTTTCAGCATATGACTTTTGGGGAGACACATTCATAACGCTCCCCATCACTCGCACTCCTGATCGCTTGTCTATTTTCTGTCTTTGTGAATTTGGCAATTCTGGGCACCTCATGTAGGTGAAGTCATAGAGTATTTGTCCTTTCGGAGAGCATACTTCTGATATGATAGAACATTTATTTGTATATTCGAATACAAATATACAAATTTGTATTTGTGTCTTTGGATATTCCCAGAAGCGTTGTCCGGGGCGGAGTTTGGTCTCTGATAGAATGTTTGAAAGAGCCCTGGGTAAAAACTGAAGATCAAACATCTAAATGAAAACTGAAAAGTGCTGGCAATTTGATGGTTATTTTCAACAGGGTTTTGGAGCTGGAGAAGAGGCTACACTTGGAAATATTGTTCCCAAGCATTAAGCCCTTCTTCAGGCAAGCACTGGGTATGGAAGACAGTTTGCCTACCCAAAGTCATCTTTGCCTCCTGAATCCAATTTTGTTCTTGCTCATCTGAGCAGTCTGCTCTTGAGACAAGGTCACTCATGATTGGTCTAGGCCGGTGACCTTCCCTTTGCAATCGTGGGTGGATTATGGCCATGTTACTGTCCCCCTCCTGGCCAGCGGGATTGAGGGATGGGGCAGTGGAGGAGGGTTTTTTTTTTTTTTTTTTTTTTTTTTAAGTGCGTGGAAGGAAACCCTGGTGAAAATGGTAATCTACTTTTGGTGATGCCCATGTGGAAATGCCGCAGCCATCTCAACCCCACCAGGGGCCCTTGGTACTGCCGGTGAGCCACTGAGTGGCCACGCCCACACACTGGGAGCCGGTGCTGCTGGATTCCTGCTCTGTTAACTAAAGCATTCCTTTGTTGAAGCCATTTTTAGTAAGGTTTTTAGTTTCCTAAAACAGAGCCTCCTGTTGAAACACTGGATTCTCAGGACTGGTCAAGGATCCGTTCTGCCATGTGGTTCCACCAGGCCTGAGTATGCTGGATTGGACCTAGTTGGGTCTGCATGTCAACTTCCCCTGAACCTCTCCCTCCTGGCCTGATTCTTAGTCTCTTGATGAAAAAGACGTCTATGGGCCAGGTAAAGTGACTCATGCCTGTAATCCCAGCACTTTGGGAGTGGGATTGCTTGAGCTCAGGAGTTCAAATCAGCCTGGGCAACATAGCAAGACTTCGTCTCTACAAAAAAGAAAAAAAAAAGAAAAGGTCGATCAGGCATAATGGCTCAGGCCTGTAATCTCAGTACTTTGGGAAGCTGAGGTGGAGGGATCGCTTGAGCCCAGGAGTTTGATACCAGCCTAGGCAACATAGCAAGACTCCATCTCTACAAAAAATAAAAAAGGTAGCTGGATGTGCTGATGTGCACCTGTAGACCCAACTATTGAGGAGGCTGAAGTGGGAGGATTGCTTGAAACCAGGAGTGCAAGGCTGCAGTGAGCCATGATCACACCACTGCCCTCCAGCCTGGGTGACAGAGTGAGACTGTCTCAAAAAAAATAAAAGAATAAAAAAAGAAGAAAAGATATTACCTCTCTTTCATAGGGGATGACTTTTTTTTTTTTTTTGACATGCAGTCTTGCTCAGTTGCCCAGGCTAGAATGCAGTGGTGAGATCTCGGCTCCTGGGTTCAAGTGATTCTCCTGCCTCAGCCTCCCAAGTAGCTGGTATTATAGGTGCCTGCCACTGCGCCCGGGTAATTTTCGTATTTTTAGTAGAGACAGAGTTTTACCATCTAGGCCAGGCTGGTCTCAAACTCCTGACATTGTGATCCACCTGCCTCGGCCTCCCAAAGTGCTGGGATTAGAGGCATGAGCCATCGCGCTGGCTGGGGATGACTATATATTTTTTAATACGCCAGGTAATACATGCACATGAGATGAAATATACATAGCAAAAAATAGAAAAAGAAGGATGTAGCAATTACATATAAACATCTGTATGTGTGAAGTATATTTTTTATGTATAGATGTCATGTTAATAGACATGTGTATTACGTACATATACATAGGTGATTATATGATACATAATTATATATTTATATAATATTCTCCTGTTGCTACATGACGGGGATATGTTCTGAGAAATGTGCTGTTAGGTGATTTCATTGTGTCAACATCAGGGAGTGCACTTACACAGTGTAGATGGCACAGCCTACTCCACACTTAGGCTGTATCATACAGCCTATCATCCCAGGCCACAAACCCGCACAGCATGTCACTGTACTGAATACTCTAGGTAATTGTGAGATAGAGGTATCTGTGGATCTAGACAGAGCAAAGGCACAGCAAAAGTACAGTCTTATAATTTTTTGAGACCACTATCATATATATGATTTGTTACTGAAAGAAACATCGTTATGGGATACATGACTGTAGATATCTGTAAATTGTATATAGTAAATATATACTACATATATTTATAGGTATATACCTATATACTTACATATATTTATAGGTATATTAACATACATATATTATATATACCTATACATATACATAAATATATTTATATTATATATACCTATAAAAATTATGTACATGCATATAATATATGCATGCATATGTAGGCTCTGATACATACATATAATCTATACACATGTAAACTTTTATTTATTTTAAGTTCCGTATACATATGCAGAGTGTGCAGGTTTGTCACGTGAGTTTGTGGGTGTCGTGGTGGTTTGCTGCACATGTCAACTCATCATCTAGGCGTTTGTCCTCATGTTCTCCCTCCCCTTGCCCCTCACCCGCTGTGTTGTTCCCCTCCCTGTGTCCAATACATATGTGTATTATATACACAGAATTACATATAATACACATGCCTATAATTATATTTATAGGTATATGAGCATATACATGTACGTATATATTACATATGTGTTTATACACACCTATAAGTATATAATTATATGCATATTATAAAATATATATATTAGAAACAGACACGCACTTTTCCCCAGAGATAGCCCAGCAGGGTAGTACAGTGGCTAGGAGCCTGGATTCTCAGCTAGTCCTGATTCATTTTCTGGCTCCAACTTTCCTGGCTGTGTGACCTTGGGTAAACTGCCTAGCCTCTCTGTGTCAGTTTCATTCTCTGCAAAATGCGAGAAGTGATCAAGAACCCTCCTTTACAGGGTTCATGTGCGCATTAAATGAGATCTGCATGGAAACTGCTTGGCCTCATGCCCTCTATGTAGAAAGCACTCAATAAATAGGGGCAATAGTGACTCCCAGGATCTCTGTTGGAAAGACCTGGATTCCAGGTCCAGCCGTATCACTCTCAGCTGAAGAACCCCAGAGGGGTCACGTAGCCTCTCAGAGCCTGGGGTTCATCATCCACATACAGCAGGGCTGTTGTGAGTGTCCACAGGGCAGTGCGTGGACGGAGGCTTGGGTTGGGGAGTCACGTATGCAAGGGCATTCGGTGTGGATCTGTGCTCCCTCCTCTGGGCAGAACCATCCTTTGGCATTACTTGCTGCATGTCAGTGGGAAAACAGAAAGGTGTCAGTTCTGTGTAGTTTCCCTACATGGCAGGTGCTAAGGTTGTTTCTAATCCATTTGTTGCTGGTGAAGTTTAAAGTAAAGAGGAGTGGAGCAGACGGTAGAGAAGAAGGAACTAGACAGGGCAGGTGGATTCTAGTGCCTCCTGCCCCAAAGCGGGTTTTACAGAGGTCTCGGCAGTGCAGCACTTAGACCCCACATCACTCCTTTCCACTTGCTATACACACAACCACGAGACCAAGGGACATCTCATTTGAGTTTGTAACGCTCTTGCTAGATGGCTTTTCATAAGGGTATAACAACTTGCACATCCGCCAGAATTAGAAGATGGTGTTTCTCTGGTCTCAAGGCAGTGTTTTTGGCATACCTTGAGTGTCAACTTTTGGTGGAAATTTAATATATGGAGGTGGCTGGTCATCAGGATTTCAAGATGCTTCTTCCTCTTGCTGCTACAAATAAGAGAACTTTAGAAATTACCCTTTCAGAAGACTGTGTTAAGTTCTAGTAAGAGCTGGTGTCGTGGAGATTTTGTCTCTCTGATGCAGAGCTGAAAGGTTCATGCCAACGTGAGTGTGTGTCAGAGAACACTGTGCTGAGACCTGGCCAGGAGGCGTGATTTCTTCTCAGCCTCAGTCTCTTGTGGCTTTTCTCTTTCTTCCTTTTGCTTCTGTTGTTTTGCGCTGGGATTGGGAATTGTGCCGAAGTGTAATCTGCAGGAGGGGTGCTACTGTTTAGAGGCGAGAGTGGGGAGCAGACCTCCAGCCTGTGTGAGGTCAGAGTTACAGGTCCTGATGACATGGAGGAAATCCCTTACTGTCTGGAGCCTCTCTTTTTCTATTTGTAAGATAGGCACAGTGAGATTGGCCAGGCCCATCTCTCACTAGGTTGCTTTGCAGAACGAATGACATTATTTACCTGTTTTATCAGATAATGCCACTCTCTGTTTAAAAAACTTCTCAAGCTCCCCATGGCATAGGAATGGAATTCATCTGCTTTCTGTGACTGTAGCAGGTTCTACCTGATCCAGCCCCTGTCTGCCTGTCTGCTTCTTTGACCTCATTTCCTTTTTTTTTTTTTTTTTTTTGAGGTGGAGTCTTGCTCTGTTGCTCAGGCTGGACTGCAGTGGCATGATCTCACGTCACTGGAACCGTTGCCTCATGGGTTCAAGCAATTCTCTTGTCTTAGCCTCCTGAGTAGCTGGGATTAGAGACGCCTGCCACCACGCCTAGCTAATTTTGTATTTTTAGTAGAAATGGGGTTTTACTCATTTCTTTTTTATCTCCTTTTTGCTAATAATATTCCAGCTCTCAATTCCTGAAACATGCAAAGTGCTTTCCCACCTCAGGGCCTTTGCACAGCTTTCTGTGCCTGGCTGCCTGATCCCCTCCGTAGGTAGACTTTCTTTGGCTGGTCCAGGTAATAAACTGTCCTTCCCTGTTATATGCTCTGGGCTCTTTGCTACAACCGTGGCACTCATCAAATAGAAGTTTCATGAGGGCAGGGACCAAGCCTGCCTTGTTCATCATTTTATCTCAGGACTTAGCACAATGGTTGACACTTACAGGAAATCGACTCTTCATCATCTACTATGTGCCATGCACTGTGAGAGGCACTTTAAGAACATTAGCTCATCTGATTCTACTATGTGTTTGGTTGCAAACTATTTTTTGTTAATGAAATAGCAGTAACTATAATCTGTATCACTTGAATGTAACAGTTCTGCATGGCCTGATATGCCTGATGTGATGTAATTGGCTTTTAAGATGAAAATCAATCCCAGTTTCCTTATGTTTTTAATATATGGTGCTAGGTGGATACCAGGAATGAAATACTTTTATTTGATGGATGGATAGCTAGTTGAATGGATGTTCAGTTGAAGGGATGAATGGATGGATAGATGAATGGAGGGAGGGAGGGAGAGAGGGAAGGGTGGATAGGTGAGTGGTTAGATGAATGGATGGATGGTTGGATGTATGGATATATGGTTGGATTGAATGGATGGCTGCATGAATAATTGGATGGATGGATTGTTGGATGGATGGATGTCTGCATGGATGATTGGATAGATGGATTGTTGGATGGATAGATGAATAAATAGATGGATGGATGGATGGATGGATGGATTTTTTGATGGATGGATAGATGGATGGATGGATGGTTGGATAGGTGGTTGGATGGATGGATGGATGGATGGATGAATAGATGCCTGCATGGATGATTGGATGGATGGATGAATAAATGGATAGATGGATGGATGGGTGGATTTATTGTTGGATAGATGGATAGATGAATGGGTGTTTGGATGAATGGCTAGATGGCTAGATGTGTGGATATATGGTTGTGTGGATGAATGGTTGGATGGATGGAAGAATGGTTAGTTTTCAGATCCCTGTAATCATAAGATTCCAGGGTTAAAAGAAACCTCAAGGTTCATGCAGCTCAGCATTCCTATCTAAAGGTGACTCCTCTCTACTCAGGTGGAAGCCAGTGTGGGTCTGTTTGTGTGTGTAGATGGTAGTTGAATAGCAATTTGGAAATGGGAAGTTATAAGTGCTTGTCAAGGCCTGGCTTATATGTCACCATCTCCAGAAAGCTTTCTTAGATGGTCTCTCCCAGGAGTCATCTCCCTGTCCTTTGAACACTTGGCTTGTACTACTACTGTGGTGCCTGTTGCCCTCTGCAATCTGTTGAAGGAGCTCTGCATGTCCCTGTCTGCTCCACTGGACTCTGAGCTCCCTGAGAGCCTTGTTGGAAAGTGCAAGGTGCTTTTCTCTTAGAGTGGTCCGTCCTTTTGTAGCTGCCATGGCATTTCTATCCTGAGACTTAGAGTTGCGTTTGAGATTTCAGGGCAATGTATATCCTTCTGTAAATATGCCTAGGACACTCTAACATCCCCTTTAGAGGAGTCCTGAGTAGGAGGAATTTGGTACTGGGTGTGGGGCCCTAAGCCATTCAGTCTTCTGTTCCCTCTTCTCACAACCTCAAGAAATAATGATATTAATTGCGCGAAGATGCATCGAGTCACTAATAGACCCTGCTGGATTTCAGTTCTCAACCTTGGCCTATGGCTCTGTCTCTTCCCAACTCAGATGGTTAACATGGCTTGTGGAGAGACAGCAGCTTTGGAGCCAGACAGCCTGGGGTCAGCTCTGCTGCTGCCCAGACAACATTGTGCAAGGCAAGTCAGCAGGCCTCTCATTTCCTCATTTGTAAAATGAGGATAATGTGGCCAACATTATAGGTTCATAAGAACTTCATAAGAAGACTTCAAGATGTTATACATAAACAGGAAGTTGTTACCACTTACTAGCTGTTGAGATTCTTGGGAGAAATGACACTGTGGGGTTTATAGTGCAGAGATGGTGGGACAGTTACCATACCAACGAGGGTTATATGGTGAAAAGGATCTTTCTCTCTGTTTAGAAAGAATTGCTTTTCACTTCTGCCTGCTGTGAACATCTCATCTCAAGGTAGGAGCAGCTGGCTGGAGTGGCCAGTCTGTGGTGTTTATAGCTCTTCCTCACCAAGCCCCCTGTGCACCCCCAAACAAATCAAAACAAAGACCAACAAGCAGCTTAGAGTGGAGACCACAGATCTGAACCCTGGACCCATTAGGCATTTGTGGTTTTTGTTTATGGTGTTCTGTGTAAATTTTCAGTGCCATAAAAGAAGTGGCATTTGGATATTAATTTTCTCAGTAAGGCAATTTACTTCTATCATAGGGTGTGTCTCAGAGGTGGAGCAATGGTGAGCCCACACTTGGACAAAGGAGGGGAAGCGTTCTTATTCCTGATCCAGGTAGCCTCTACTACTGTGTTGTTTCCCTATTGGCTAGGGTTGGACCACACAGTCTAAACTAATTCTGATTGACTATTGTAACGAGAGCAGGGGTATGAGCTGGAGTGGCGGGGTGGGTAGTTTGGCGGGAAGGATGGTTACAAAGCAGGTGATCAGGGTAACAGATGTGAACTACGGATTAGAATGGGTGGGAAAGTTGTTTACCGAAACTAGAGGCAAAAGGGGTGCAGAGAACCAGGAATTTAAACTTTAAACTGGAGAATGAAAGAATAAGAGAGTGGAACAGACTGACATACTGATTCTTTTGAGAGAAACTTGGAGTTCACTATATCTAACCATGGAAAAGGCCTTTCCGTTGTTCATTCTTGCACACCGTGCATTATTCATTTATTCATGGATCCATTCCATAGTTTTCATCATGTCCTGGGGAAACTCACCATGTTCATTGCTGGGAGGATGCAAAGATGGCAAAAACAAGGCTCCTGCCCTTGAGATACTTGAAATCTGGTATAGGTTGAGCATCCTAATTAGAATGCTCCAAAATCTGCTCGGGGTGACAGAGCAAGACTCTGTCTAAAAACAAACAACAAACAACAACAACAAAACACTGGCAAAATTCCATCATTAAATAATATGAGGAGGGGTTAGTGGATGTTTATGGCTTCCTCCTGCAGGTTTTCCTGGATCGTCCTTGCTCTGGGGTGGATTTCGTGGTCAGCATTCCATGCCTTGTTTTCCATCCCTCCCAGCCCAGGTCTGCCTTGTAACTTGTCTCATTTTCTTCAGGGGCCTGTGTTTTCCATGAGGACAGTTCTAAACATCATAGAAATACTTATGCTCACACCTGTAATCCCAGCACTTTGGGAGGCCAAGGCAGGTGGATCACGAGGTCAAGAGATCGAGACCATCCTGGTCAACATGGTGAAACCCCGTCTCTACTAAAAAAATACAAAAAGTTAGCTGGGCATGGTGGTGTGTGCCTGTAATCCCAGCTACTCAGGAGGCTGAGGCAGGAGAATTGCCTGAACCCAGGAGGTGGAGGCTGCGGTGAGCCGAGATCGCACCATTGCACTCCAGCCTGGGTAACGAGAGCGAAACTCTGTCTCAAAAAAAAAAAAAAAAAAAAAAAAAGAAATACTTAGATTGTCTGTTTGAGGAAAAGGGTCTTGGGGTGTTTTTTTCGATCTGCTAAAAAACCGTCTGCAGATTTGGAAGAAACTCCCCATGAGATGATGGCTGTATTCTGTGTCTGCACCGTTTAGTACAAGAGCCACTGGCTATAAGTAGCTATTATTGAGCATGTGAAAGAGAGTTGGTGTGATCAAGGAACTGAACTGTGACTTTTATGTAATTATATTTTGGTTTTAGGAATTAATTTGTTAAAGCAAAAAAGCAAAAAATATTCATTCTACATCTTCCTGTGGTTTCACACAGTATTATTCTATTTATATAAGTCTTTTTTTTTTTTTTTTTTGAGCCAGAGTTTCTCTCTTATTGCCCAGGCTGGAGTGCAGTGGCAAGATCTCCGCCCACCACAACCTCTGCCTCCCGGGTTCAAGCGATTCTCCTGCCTCAGCCTTCCAAGTAGCTGGGTTTACAGGCCCACAGCACCATGTCCGGCTATTTTTGTATTTTTAATGGAGACAGGGTTTTGCCGTGTTGGTCAGGCCGGTCTCGAACTCCTGACCTCAGGTGATCTGCCTGCCTTGGCCTCCCAAAGTGCTGGGATTACAGGTGCGAGCCACCCTATTCATACAAATCTAACAAAATCCAACAATCCAGTATAAGGAGATTTTGTATAATGTGTACTTCCAATTACAATGTTGATTAATTAAACATCTTCAAAAAATTTAAACTGCATTTATAAATTTGATATACAGTGTGTTTTTCCCTCTTTTTTTGAGACCAGGTCTTGCCTTGATGCCCAGGCTGGAGTGCAGTGGTGCAATCATGGCTCACTGCAGCCTCGACCTCCTGGGCTCAAGCAGTCCTCACGCCTCAGCCTCTTGACTACCTGGGACTACAGGTGTGTACCACCACACCTGGCTAATTTTTTAAAAAATTTTTAATTTTTTGTAGAGGTGAGGTTTTGCCACGTTTCCCAGGCCAATATGCAGGATTTTAAAAAACTACTCTTTAGTTGTTGACAGACAAGCCTTCTCAACCACTTATATAACCCATAAGCCTGAAAAATTAAACTTATGAATATACTGAGCCTTAAGTTGCTTTCTATTAATAATATAGTACATAAATTGAATAGAATTTTGACTTAAAATACATGCCTAAATTAGTTATTCAGCTACACATTTCAAATTAGACTTAGAAAGGTGAAATCTTACTCTAACTGGCTAAATTATGTAACATTAAAAGAATATAATGTTGAGAAATAGGAACACTTTTACACTCTTGGTGGGAGTGTAAATTAGTTCAACCATTGTGGAAGACAGTGTGGCGATTCCTCAAGAATCTAGAACCAGAAATACTATTTGACCCAGCAATCCCATTACTGGGTATATACCCAAAGGGTTATAAATCATTCTATAAAGACATATGTACACGTCTATTTATTGCAGCATTGTTCATGATAGCAAAGACTTGAAACCAACCCAAATGCCCATCAGTGATAGACTGGATAAAGAAAATGTGGCACATATACACTATGGAATACTATGCAGCCATAAGAAAGGATGAGTTCATGTCCTTTGCTGGATACCATCATTCTCGGCAAACTAACATAAGAACAGAAAACCAAACACCACACGTTTTCACTTACAAGTGGGAGTTGAACAATGAGAACACATGGACACAGGGAGGGGAACATCACACACTGGGGCCTGTTGTGGGGTGGGAGCTGGGGAGGGATAGCCTTAGGAGAACACCGAATGTGGATGACGGGCTGATGGGTGCAGCCACACCACCATGGCACGTGTACACCGATGGGACAAACTTGCACCTTCTGCATGTGTGTCTCAGAACTTAAAGTATAATGTAAAAAAGAAAGAAAAATGATATTAGTGTAATTTCCCCCTAAGTTAATAAACATTTGATCCATTAAAAAAAGAATATAAAATAAAATACCCCAAATGCATGGTCTCTTTAATTCAAATATTAATATCATGGGGTTATCTTAAATATGCCTATAATTCATTCTGGATCTTCCCAGAACTTAAAGATGCTACCCCATTAACAATACTGGGTTATCCCACACACAATTCTAGGGTTAAATTCTAATCAATTTTTTTTTTCCAGGCAGAGGGAGAGGAGTTGAATTCTCTGATTGCCCGAGGTCACATAACGACCAGTGATTTCAGTGGGTGTGTTGTCTGGATTTTGTAGGAACGGCCCTGAGAGGGTGCACGTGGATTCACTATGCATCTACGACCCTTGTTGGTTATTTATGTAACTTTAGTTAATTCCAGTGTGACCGTAAATAGCCACATGTGGTGAGTTGCCTTTCTGTTGGGAGGAGTTCTCTGTAGCTCTAAATGGAACAGCCTCTGTGGCCCAAGTGGGAAGCTGCTTAGCAGTTGCTGCAGCGAGACCTGCTTTCAGCGCCTGTGTTTTATCCCAGATTCATCTGCTCTTACTTTGAATGTGGGATCTTAACTCTGCTTGCTTCTTAGTTCAGCCATAGCTAATAAGGCAACATATTGTTTACAGCAGATCTAGCGGCGTGTCTCTGGCTGCTACTTGGGGTCCAGCTCTCAGTCCCCCCAGTGGCACACGGGCCACAGGCGTGGGGCCTCAGAACTTCTGCCTACGTTCTGCTAGCCTTGCCTGGTCTTATACAGCACCTGCCACCAACATCATCGGCCAGGTGCAGTGGCTCACACCTGTAATCCCAGCACTTTGGGAAGCTAAGGCAGGTGAATCACGAGGTCAGGAGATCGAGACCATCTTGGCTATCATGGTGAAAGCCCTGTCTCTACCAAAAATACCAAAAAAAAAAAAAAAAAAGCCGGGTGTGGTGGCATGCACCTGTAGTCCCAGCTACTCTGGAGACTGAAGCAGGAGAATTGCTTGAATTCGGGAGGCGGAGGTTGCCGTGAGCACCACTGCACTTCAGCCTGGGTAACAGAGCGAGACTCCGTCTCAAAAAACAAAAACCCAACATCATTTATCTTTGTCACTTGCCAGGAGGTCCCATGGTTTAAACTGTGGGTGCCGAGGATGGTCCCCACTCTGCAAGCTGATGTTTCTCTGCCTGGCTTGGCCCCATGTGAATGATTAAGAGGAGGGAGTTAGTGTGTGTGTTACGTGCGGTGGGGACCAGTAGGAGGGAATTTAGGCGGACTGGCTTTGTCCCATAAAAGCCAGCGCTGGATGAAAGTGTGTGTTATTATTGATTTGCTTTTCACGAAGGGCTCTGTGGTTCCCAAAAAGGCTGGGACTGATTAGTTCAAGTTAAGTTTGCTTGAATTCTTATTTTGCCCCTTGCTTCTCTTTCTTCTTTTTGGGATTCTTGGTCTTGCATACCCGTCTCAGAGCTGCCCTCTCCACATCTCAGCCCCTCAAGACTCATTCATTTAATCAGATCACCCAATGGGAACTGTGATATTTATAACAAATAAAGAACCCATCTCTCATAGGGCTGGGCGGCAAAGTCTCATGCAGTGATTCTGAACTCTGCCTCTGTTTGAACTATCTGGGGACCTTGTTGAAAAGAAAAGAGATGCCCCCATCCCCAGGAGTGCCTCATTCCGTAGGCTTGGGTTGGGGCCGAAGCTGGGGCTCAGGCTGTGTATTTTTAACGAGCTCCCTAGGTGATCTTGCTATGAGCTCAGGTTTGACAACTTTTAAGTATGCCATGGGAATAAGGAAGGGGACAGGCTGGGGGGCAGCCTCACTCCTTGTGTTTTATCCATGTGACCTTAAGAAAGTTCCATTGTTATTCTGTGCCTCTTTTTCTCATCTCTGAAATGGGAATAATATGATGCGTAGCCCTTAGAGTGCATATGACAATTAGATAATATTCCTAAAGCACTTAGCATGTAGTAAGTGCTCAATAAGACTTAGCTATGATTGTGATTATGAATGTATTGTATAATAATTTATCAGAAACAGCATTATTATACAAAGCAGTAGGCATAGGGCTAGGATATAAAAACTATCAACAAGTATCAGCTTTTTTATTATAAATATATAATACAGGCTGAGCATCCCTAATCCAAACTTTAAAATCCAAAGATATTCCATAACTGGGAACTTTTTAAAATTTTTTTTTTCTGAGATGGAGTCTCACTCTGTCACCCAGGCTGGAGTGCAGTGGTGGGATCTCTGCTCACTGCAACCTCCGCTTCCCGAGTTCAAGCAATTCTTCTGCCTCGACCTCCCAAGTGGCTGGGATTACAGGCACCTACCATTGCGCCTGGCTGCTTTTTGTATTTTTAGTAGAGATGGGGTTTCACCATGTTGGCCAGGTTGGTCTCGAACTCCTGACCTCAAGTGATCCACCTGCCTCGGCCTCCCAATCATTGGAAACTTGAGCACTGGCATGATATCACAAGTGGAAAATTCCACACATAAAAACAACACAAACTTTATTTCATGCAACACATTAAAAATATTGTACAACATTACCTGCAGGCTACATGTATAAGGTGTATATGAAACATAAATGAATTTTGTGTTTCAACTTGATATCTCATGATGTTTAATGCAAAGACTTCAAAACCTGAAAAAAATCTGAAATCTGAAACACGTCTCATCCCAAGCATTTCGGACAAGGGATACTCAACCTGTATATGTTGTATAATATAAAAATTGTTATATTTCAAATTATCTTATGTGTTATATGTGAATTATCACCTATGAGATATCTGTGACTATACCTATGACATTTTACAGTATATATGCATAGTATAAATATGACATAATGTGTTATTGTGTAAATGTTAAAATTATAAGGATCATGTAAGGAAGTCATTACTGGACCTGCTGTCTAGTAAGTGCTCATTACATATATAAACTCTTTTTTCTATTGTTTGTAATACTCATTAGCAGTAATAACGTAGAGAAAAGGAAAATCCATCAGCAATAGTGAGGCAGCGGACGGGGGGGCTCTTCTTTCCTGCAGAGGCAGCTGCCTGTGTTCCAGCATTCTTGGGGGACTGCCCCAGACTGTTGGGTCCCTCTGCCTGGCCTCAGGGATCGGTTCTCACTGGGATCCAGGGCGGGGGACAGAAGGAAGGGCATCTCTCCCAGCCCTCCAGCCCTCCCTCAGCAGGGGATTTTCCTGTGGATGCAAATTGGCCGGTTACTTGAGACGCTCCTAGTCAAATAATTCTCTCCCCTGTCAGCTGGGCCCGCCAAACGCCAGGGATGTTATGACAATGGTCACCCTGGCAACGGCGGGAAGGCATCAGGGCTGCTGGCTGTGGCTGCAGCGATTTCATTACCCGCACGGGGTCTGATCACCTGAGAGCCATAATAACAGTCAGGGACCTGGTCCTGCAGGTGCATTGCACCCGCTGGGAAAAGGACTTGGGATTTATTTTTAGTGGCCTGGCGTTTAACCTCCAAGGATGTTGGTTTATTGAAAGACCAAGAAAAATGTATTGAGTGCCGACTGTATGCCAGGCACGGAGCTGAACGCTGGGGAAAAGACAGGCAAAGCCCGTGCTCTCTTGAGCTGACATGATGGGTGTGTGTGGTGGTGGTGGGGGCGGGGGCGTGACCATGGAAACCAATAAACAGGATGATTTGTGAGATAGCAAAGTGCCACCAAGGAAGGAAAGCAGGCTGGCGTGATGGTGGCATTGAGGGGGGTTTGGGAAGAGGTGACACCTGAAGAAACGGAAAGGGTCGTTTATTCCTGCTACTGACAGACAGAGCTCCGGCTAGGGGAACAAGCAGATTCAAAGGCTGGAGCCCCACGTTTGGGATGGTGAGCTCTTTGCTGCTCATCTGAACCTTTCGGGAGAAGCAGCATTATGGGGTGCTGATGGGCAGTCCTGAGGGGCACAGAGGGCTCTGGAACCTGCCTCTTTGTGTGACTGTAAGGGCAGCCCTATCACATTCCTGAGCCTCAGTTTCCTTGTGTGTAAAATGGGCTGAGAGCCAAGCTCCTTCTCTTGGTGCTGCTGTGACGTTTACACCAGGGATGGTTCTGCAATGACTTGGTCCCTAGAAGGCCCCCAGGATGTCCTGGATTCCCACTCACCTTTCACGGACTCCGCTTTCGTTCTTAAAAAAAAAAAAGCATCTAAGGGGTGAGGATTTGGGACTCGAGCAAACCCAACGGCCAGGACATGCCCGGAGGTCTCTGGGTTCGATTTGGGTTTAGATTTGGAGTGAAAAGTTCCCCGTTTCACATTAGGGATGTCAGACACGATTATTTTTAGCTCTGTCACATGTCGTGACTTTTAAATTTTTTGTTTGTTTGTTTATGCTGCTAAATTTACTGCCACGCTAATACAGAGCACAGTAATAAGGCGCTGCGGATGCACCCATGGGCCAAAGCCTGAAAAATTTTCCATCGGCCGTGGAAGGTGCCAGGCTGCCCCCTGGTGTGGAGATGGAAAATTACACCGCCGGGCTCTGGCTCTGTCGGATTTCTGCAACCTGTGATCCCTCTAACCCCAAGCTCAGGGGACAGTATTTTACATCTGGGCAGTGCAGAGTCAGACGGTGGGCTCGGCTTGGAGATGCTATTTCCAGGAGTCCTGTGTTTATTTGAAGATGGAAGCATTTTTTTTTTTTTTTTTTGGTTCAGCTCTTCATGGACTTGAATTGAGGGCAACCTAAAAATCAATTAGGCCGCCTGGCAGGGTCAAGCCATACAATGGCCCTTTTCTAGTTGTGCTTCTCAACTGTTGATGGTCTGTTTCAGCAGAGAATTGTGAAGAGGGCCCGAGACTAGGAACTAGAGGTTCTGAGTTCAAATCACTGTCTCGGTGCTGCCTTATCTGTGTGATCACAGGCACGATTCCAG
Organism: Saimiri boliviensis; assembly: GCF_048565385.1. Classification (NCBI taxonomy): domain Eukaryota; kingdom Metazoa; phylum Chordata; class Mammalia; order Primates; family Cebidae; genus Saimiri; species Saimiri boliviensis. The sequence goes on from NC_133455.1 coordinate 15,180,396, forward strand.
CAATTCCAAGGCCTGGTTTCCCCATCTGGAGAAGGATTTTCACAATCGGGCCGGGCATTGTGGCTCGTGCTTGTAAATCCAGCACTTAAGGAGACCAAGGCAGGAGGATTGCTTGAGGTCAGAAGTTTGAGGCCAGCCGGGGCAATATAGCAAGATCCCACCTCTACAAAAAAATGAAAAAATTAGCTAGAACTACACGCTTGTAGTCCTAGCTACTAGGGAAGCTGAGGTGGGAGGATTGCTTGAGTTCAGGAGGTTGAGGCTGCAGTGAGCTATGACTGTGCACTCTAGCCTGGGCAACAGAGAGAGACCCTGTCTCAAAACAAGTTAAAAAAAAAAGTCTAGGCTGGGCACAGTTGGCTCATGCCTGTAATCCCAGCTACTTGGGAGGCTGAGGTGGAGAATTGCTTAAACCTGGGAGGTAGAGGCTGCAATGGAGGAGCCAAGATTGTGCTACTGTACTCCAGCCTGGGAGACAAAGGGAGATTCTGTCTCAAAAAAAAAAAAAAAAAAAAAAAAAAAAAGTCTAACAGTCACTTCGGCATTGTCATGATACTCGAGGAACCATTCTGGAAAATAATTTATTTAGAGATGTTGGTAAATTAAGATGAATACCTGAAATTCACCGAGTAGAAGGGTCAGTACCTCTCACGCCTTCTGTGGTGAAGAATCAGCTTTATCTTTTTGACATTTTGCAGCCAATACTTTTGTGAAATAGAATACAAATGATTTACGAGGGAAATGAAATGGAAAAAAAAAATCCAATGCTCACTTTGAAAAAATTAGATTGAACAGATGTAAGAATACTCTATCAAATAGCTATAAAAGTGTCTAAACGTTCTCTCTTGATTTCTGTACTTATCCAAAGGTACAGAAAAGGCAGGTGTCTTCAGGTCCCACGTGAAATAGCCTGCCTTACAGACAGGTGTGGTATGTAGTTGATTTTTGTATCCCTTGCTGTCTGTATTTAGAAAGCTTGCCAGGCACCGTGGCACACACCTGTAATGCCAGCACTTTGGGAGGCTGAGACAGGTGGATCACTTGATGTCAGGAGTTCAAGACCAGTCCGGCCCACATAGTGAAACCCCATCTCTACTGAAAATACAAAAATTAGCCAGGTATAGTGGCGCGCATCTGTAATCCTAGCTACCAGGGAGGCTGGGGCAGGAGAATCGCTTAAACCTAATAGGTGGAGGTTGCAGTGAGCCGAGGCCATGCCACTGCACTCCATCATAGGCAATAGAGCGAGACTCCATAAAAAAGAAAAAAAAAAAGCAACTCGAACATCTTTAAATGAATGAACGAGGCCTCGCTTCCTTAGAATAAATGTGGAGCTCCCATTGTTATCCTGTGATATGGAACGTGGCTTTTTTTGGTTTGTTTTCTTTGTTTTTTTGAGACAGATTTTTGTTGTTGTTGTTGTTGTTTTGTTTTGCTCTGTTGCCCAGGCTGGAGTGCAATGGTGCAATCTTGGCTCTCTGCAACCTCCGGCTCCCAGGTTCAAGCGGTTCTCGCATCTCAGCCTCTAGAGTAGCTAGGATTACACGCATATGCCACTGTGCTCAGCTAATTTTTGTATTTTTAGTAGAGATGGGATGTCACCATGTTGGCCAGGCTGGTCTCAAACTCCTGACCTTAGGTGATCTGCTTGCCTCGGCCTCCCAAAGTGCTGAGATTACAGGCATGAGCCACTGCACCCGGCAGAAACATGGCTTTTTAAAAGGTGTCTCTTTTGACCTGGCATCCTCGATGCCTGCACTGAACCCTGGCTGCCCTTCTGTTCTGGCTCCTGCCACGTGGCCTTGTGATTTGTGTTTGCACATGTGTCTTCTCTGCCCACTGGGAGCCCCTTCAGGGCTGGACAGGTGCCGATTACTCTGGAAGCTGCTTGGAAAAAGAGCCTGTTGCACAAATGAACCCGCGCCCCTTGAAGAGGGGACTGATTGTTGAGGGTGCTGTGCCCTGGCTTCTAGAATGGGGTTTCTGCCCTGTGTTTATTGCCTAAGGGCCTGGATCCTTCAGCTTGTCTCAGAAACTACTTTCATTACGCAAACATTCAGACAGTAGAGGGATGTTTTTTCCTGCGTGCCTCATCCTCCTTGGAA